>NW_012114866.1:2510003-2513843 GCF_000951035.1 Colobus angolensis palliatus | reverse complement strand
GTACATTCCATGAAGGCAGGAATCTTTTCTGTTTTCACCCACTGTGTATCTTCAGCATCTAGCACAAGCTGAATGAATGAATGCTATGTTCATCCTTACTTTCCTATCTTCAACCCCTGTTTTTTTTCATTCCCTTCCTAATCTTACCCGTTCTTCAAAACTCACCCTAAGCTCCCATATCTCTCAAAGCCTTCCTTGATTATGCTCTGTACCAGCCACACTTGCCTTCGTTTGGTGCCTGTGATACATTGCTCTTCATGCTTCTGAGCTTTTACTAAGACTCTTCCCTTTACCTAGAATGCTCTCCAACTTCTGTCCTCTCCTTGTTAAGCTGAATCAACTTGAACATCCCTTCTTTTCCAGGAACCCTTTCCTGACTTTTAATATTAAGTTAATTGCCCTAGTTACACACTGTAGTAGATATCCTCCCATCCCTTTCTATGTCTCCCTGATCCTTTCTCCTTTGCAATAGCTGATACACTTAAAATAACTTTCTATTACTCATCACTTTGAAATAACTTGTTCATTGTACACCTCACCCACTATATTTTAAATTCTATAAAGTAGTTCTGTTTCTTTTCTTTTGCTGCTATATCTACAGTAACAATTCTCAGTGCCTGAAATAAAGATGATTTAAAGAAATATCTAGTGGTTGAATAACTGGAAAATGTTCATTGATGTGACCATTACAGAACTCTAAGAACTTCTATGTGCTTGGTGATTCAATGTAAAAATAGCTATCAATTATTAAGTGGTTTCTCTGTACCAGGCAATTTCTACATGGTTTTTGTGTCCTAATTTATTTTATTAGCACAAATATTGTTGTCATTCTTATCTCACAAAGGAGGAAACTGAGGGACAAGAAGTTATGGAGCTTACGTTGTCTAGGTGATGAATGGCAGAGCCAGGATTCCAGCCTAGGCATCTGCTGCAGAACTTAACTGTAACCCCATGCACTAGTGCTTATAATCTTGTTGGGAGGCAGGCAAGAGATTAAGGAGTTAATTTACAGTCTGAAGACTCATTATCTTAGTTCATATATTCACTCAACAATTATTTGTTAAATGTCCAGTTCTGCGTTAGGCACCAGAGATACAGTGGTAAAACAATCTGATATGGTCCCTACCTGCACCAGTATACTTCATTACCACTTGCTGTGGTTCTCAAACTTGGCTCACATTAGAACCACCCGGGGAGCTCTAATTGACTTTATTTAATTAGCTGGCCTGGAGCCTGAGCCCGTATGTTTCAAAAACTTTGTGATGGATTCTAATATGCAACCAATGCTGAGAAATATTTCTTTAGTACTTTCTGTGAAACCAATCCAATATCATAATCATCTGGGAAAATTTTTAAAATCCAGAGTCCTATCCTACCCCTACCTCATGCTACTTTTCTGAACAAACGACCCCAGAGCCACTGAGAGTAGGACATAGGAATCTGTATTTTTAAAAGCTCCCTTTGTGATTCTGGTGCAGTTGACCAGCAGACCCATATTTCAGGATTACTAGAACAGTTGCCAACATAGAAAACAAACAAAAATTTTTAGAAGAAAGAGCTCACAAAGGGCTATGGTGGTCTGGGCTGTATTTATAAACCATATGACTTGAACAGGTCTTGAAGGGAGGGTAGGATTTAGGTATGTGGAAAGAAATAGAAGCTTTCACTCGTGGTAAGTATCATACATATAACTATCGTATGGTGTTTGATTTTAAACATGTTTGTTTTATAGCCTTTCTACTCAAAATATCATCTGAGGACCAGTATCACCTGCTTTGAATTCTATCCCAGAAGCTGCATTTTTAACAGGATATCCAGGTGATTTGTATGTATATTAAAATTAAAATTTGAGAATCACAGTTCTCTGTGTCAGCATTGGTCTTTCCCACTCACACAATAAACTGTGTGGTCCTTGAGGGCTGGAGCATGACTTATTAGAGGATTTATAGAAGTAGTGTCCTGTGAAGTACATTATTATTATACTCATTTTTCAGGAATGTAAACTGAGGCTTACGGAAGTCAAATGATACTTGTTGCTTCCTGGTGCTCTTTCTACTATAAGATACGGATTTCTTTTTTCACTGTTCTCTCTAACATCCAACATTATGATAAACATAAGATTTCAGGTTCAGAAAATTCCTGAAAATCATAGTTTCTTGAAATAAGTTGAAAGTAACCTTGGAAGTAATATTGCCATACCCTTAAAATTGAAGACATTCTGGACTAGAAGTTTAAGGACCCTGCTTGAGCTCACAGAACTAGTTTGTGAATGATACAGTGAAACTAGTGTTCATATCTCTGACTGTGCACCTTGGTGCCTACCATCTCATTTTTACTCCTGCTAATACTTTGTATTTGCTATTACAAAGGTAGTTTCTTAGAATAGCCTAATTTTCAAATCCATTCTGAGACAGAGTAAAATAAGCACATTGGGTGGAAAACAGTTTTAAAATATACCTGGGTGGAAAATTACCTTCAATGAACTGTACTTAGAGTCACTGTATGGTTTCCAGTTATTCCACAAATGCAAAAAGAGAGGGCCCTCCCTTATATAAGTATGTCCTATTCTGAGCTTCCTGCTTAGCCCATCTGTTTGATGAGCTCAGTCACCTGGATTCTTTCTGGCCTTTTCACTTTTCATCAGAATGTCTTCCAGCCCTAAACATGTGGTGAGTCTTTGGCCTCTTGCTAGCATGTAGAAAACTGTGGTAATGACTATTTTTTTGGAGAACAGACCATGCTGCCATTTTTGCTCACCTTTGAATCTGACCTGTTGACATCACATATGCATCAAAGAGGGTAAATTGCCTGTTATAACAAAGGCTGCTCCAGCTGGCTGTACAAAACCAAGTGTTAGACCCAGTCTTCAAAAACATTAAAGGAATTGTCCTTCAAATGAGAGCCTGATTCTCAGCTTGTAAGAACTCTTTCATTCCAAATTTGTTTCTCCATCTTTCTTGCTTTTCCTTAATGCATTTTGAAAGCATGCAATCAACTTGAAAGGGCAAATTGCTCAAATCCAAGACAGAAAAGAGAGCTGTTGCTCTCTCGTTTGCTTTGTACTTGTGAAATTCCCTATACAAGTCTCTTATTTGCTTTGATGTTCCTCCACAGCCAGCAAAACTCTTCCTAGGTTTACAGTGAGTACTTTGACTCTCCACTACTTCCCTTTAACCAAAAGTGGAAGTAATTAATATTATTCTAATTGGATAAAATTTTTAAAAGGAGGAGAATATCTTTGTTAGTAAACAAGGAAGAAGGTCATTACCACTGTACCCAGGCTTGATTGATCTGCTAACAGTGCCATTCAACTGCTTGATGCCTTTGGTATCAGTCTTTTTAGAATAAAACTCCATTTATCCAAGAAGTCTCCTCTAGTTCTCCTGTTCTTCTGAATAGAACATGGAGAGAAGTAGATTCTTGCATGTATTACTGAATACCTAAAAATAGTGAAAATTAAAAAGGATGTTGAAACCCTAAAGATTAGGTCCGCCATTTTGGTGGATTTGCTGCTCAAGAGAAGGAAGGAAAATTCCTCTTAGCTGGTAAGTCGATAGAATACCAATCTTCACGAACAAAAAAGATGGAGAAGGAGAAAAAGGAGAAAGAAAAGGAAAACAAGAAGCAAAGCAGTTGGCATAAGTGGGATGACGGTGGTGGTTGGTCTCAGGATACTAGAGGTCATTTGTTCTAACTTAGAAGAATTCTCTGGGGCTCACTTGGCGCATGTCAGTCTGACTTGACACTCAATCCAAACAGCTTGGTTATCTAGTTTCCCAGTCTTCAGGAGATTTAAAGCAACAAATTGGAAAGCATGAAAGAGGCTGTTAGAGACAGGAA
>NW_012114866.1:2488621-2509688 GCF_000951035.1 Colobus angolensis palliatus | reverse complement strand
GAAGTAGATTCTTGCATGTATTACTGAATACCTAAAAATAGTGAAAATTAAAAAGGATGTTGAAACCCTAAAGATTAGGTCCGCCATTTTGGTGGGTTTGCTGCTCAAGAGAAGGAAGGAAAATTCCTCTTAGCTGGTAAGTCGATAGAATGCCAATCTTCACGAACAAAAAAGATGGAGAAGGAGAAAAAGGAGAAAGAAAAGTAAAACAAGAAGCAAAGCAGTTGGCAGAAGTGGGATGATGGTGGTTGGTCTCAGGATACTAGAGGTCATTTGTTCTAACTTAGAAGAATTCTCTGGGGCTCACTTGGCACATGTCAGTCTGACTTGACGCTCAATCCAAACAGCTTGGTTATCTAGTTTCCCAGTCTTCAGGAGATTTAAAGCAACAAATTGGAAAGCATGAAAGAGGCTGTTAGAGACAGGAACATTGACAGTAGCCAGAAAGGACACTGCCAACTCTAAAGGCAGAAAGTGGAAATCTGTGACATGCAGGCTGAGGAATTTAAAAAGCACAGAAGTTGAAAGTCAGCCAGCATTAGAAGAAAGTACAATAACTAAGCCTCCCAATAATGACCCTCAGTCTTCTATAAATATTGAATTATTTCCAGTACACTTTAGGACAGAGTAAAATGTAATATTTTAAGAAATGTTTAAAAATGAAGTATTTTGATGCATAATGAAAGCTTCTTTATTGATTTGGAGAAGTCACTTTCATTTTTTCTTCCTGACATTTTATTTCTATCTTTAACACATATTTTTTGAGCTCATAGTCTGTGCCAGGTCGTGAGCAAGTGAATGTGTAGAGAGACGTTGTAATTCAAGTGAGTGATGGTAGTAATTTGTACTAGATCATGGGTAAGACTGAAAGAACTGGACAGATTCTAAGGATACCATACAAGAAAATGTGTGATTGATTTTGTATGGGGAATAAGGGTGAGAGAGAGCCTAAGGATGACTCCTAGGTTTCAGTTCTGCCCAAGGAAGAACTCTTAGAAGATGAAGTTTGGAGATTCGAGCCTCTTGAGTTTGAGAGGTCTTTAAGACACCTTTCTCAGCCCTCAGGTCTCAGATCATTTGTCACCAGTTTGTCTTCTTTTCATTTTCAGACTCTAAGTATCAGACTACATATATATAAAATTAAAAATAATTTCAACTTTTAGATTCAGAGAGCAGTCACCACTTCTTGAATTCTTTCTCTAAGTGCTCATCACCCTTGTTCTGGCCCAATTGTTGCCGAGTTCCTAGGCCTTTATCTCTATTTTTTACATGATGTGAAGGCATGATAGACTTTTTAATTTCTGCACAAAGTAGAGGCTTAACAATTATGCCATGAATGCATAATAAAGAACAAATAACTCCTGGTGAGCTCTTCTAGTGATGTTTCAGAGATGATGTTCTGATAACCCCTCTCAGGATGGCATTAGGATTTGAATATCAAGTCTATCAAATCAACTCTAACAGTCTTGATTCAAATTCACAGGCAGGGCTGCATCAGCCAGGGTCCAAACAGGAGAGGAACACATTTAAATCAGGGTTTAAATCAGGACTATTTACAAAGATGTGGGAGAATGTAGGAAAACACAAGGGACAGTGCAGTGAAGCAGCAAGCAGCAGGAGAGCTGTTTCCTCTCTCGGCTCTGAAGGGTGGTGGAGTCTAGCAGAGATGCTCACCTTGAGGAGAATCCTGATCTTTCTTGGTGGGAATAACTGGCCTGAAGTGACCTTACAGCAAGGGAACCAGGTGCCCTGACCCCACTCTTTCTTCTCCCTCTGCTTCCGCATTGGGGATCACCACTTAGCTAAATCCAATAGGAAGCCAGAGGGACTTCTTGATGTAATCCCTACACGCTGGCCTTCATGGTGGAGAAGGCTGGAGAGTGACTTAGATGGCAAATGGAGGATGTCTAGTTCAGCACAAAAGGTAGCATTTAGGCTTGACCTGGAGGACTGAATATAGTGTTGCCCAGTGAATCCAGACAAGAACTAGAGTTTAATAAGCTTATATTTGGGAGTTTTGATGAAAAATTCCTAGATGAGAGACAACAAGTTGTTAAGGATAGAGCACTAGAGTAAGAAAGTATTTTTTTTTGATGACTCGGTGGCTATGGACTGCAATCTCTTTTCATAGCAAGTGGGAGTATTATTTTCTTCATATGACTGGGGAAAGCATAAAAGTAGAAAATATACATAAAATTCTCTTCTAAGTTATAAAGCCTTGCGTACAATTCATTATGTAAAGCAGAAAAGACACTGGAAGTGCCGGTTACTAGCTGATCATGAAAGTTAATTTTCTTTGCCCCAGTTTACTTATCAGCAAAATAAGATAATATACACCTTATGAAGATTTTATAAGGATTAAATAATATAATACATATAATACAAACTCTAACACAAAATACTCACACAATAAAAGATTATTATTTTGTACCCATTTCTTTTTCACCCCCTCTGTCACTAAATTCCCTGAATGTAACTCTAATGTACACATCTCTGTATTTCCCCTAGAACCTATTGTAAGGCTCCTTCTACCCCATCATGGCCTTTAGAAAAAAAGTGACCTTATTTGGCACTTACAAAATGTTGGGACCTAGGGGACACTTGGATTATGCTTGTAAGCACTGTAGACATTGTGGAAATATTTTATAGAAAACTTCTAGGACCTCCTACTGCTCGAGTTAACTGGGGCAAGGGCAAGACCATTAAGGTTTGAGATATTCCTATAAATGTCATCATGTCTGTAATTAATGAATTATATAGCTAGGGGTAAGAATTCTTCATGCTAAGGAGAGAACAACAAGGTAGCAGAGGAGTTTGGCAGGGATAAAGAGGAGAGAGATCACATGGATTTTTCTCACAGAAATTGAAAAAGGCAAGTAATAAATTGCTAAGAAATAGTGAAGCAGAACCAAACCTGGACCAGATGAAGTGAGTAAGGAATTCATTTAAGGTGCAAAATTTAATGTGCCAAAAAACTAAGTAATAAATAATATTTTAATGCAATATTTTAAAGAATGAAATCAACACATTATGACCCAGTGGCTGGCTCCTGTGTTTGTAAATAAAATTCTTCTGTAAACAGGGCCAGGATTAGGATGAGGGGATGAGGCAAGTGAGCCAGGGTTGTAAAGTACAGGGCAGATTCTGCCTTTATTTAAAATTTTGATATTTTTGTCCATCATATAGTTGTTTGCATTAATTTCGATTTTTAGTGTATTATATTAAAGTATTATTTATCTTGATTACTGAGTTTTTGGTGGGCCTTAAATTTTGTACCCACGGTGAGTGCCTCCCATGCCTCACCCTAGTTCTGGTCCAGAGCAGAACAGAACTGTCCTTTATTAAGTGTCTTTCATATGCCAGGAATTTAGCATATGCTATCTTATTTAGTCCTCTCTATACCCCATGAGATACCTGTTGTTATCTTCATTCTTTACATGAGAAAACAAGCCATGAGACTTCTCATGAGAGTCACTTGCCAAAGGCCTCACAGCTAAAATGGCATGTCTGTCTCCAAAGCTCATTCTCTCCCCACTCCTAAAGCATGATTGCCTCTAAATGCTTCTCTCACATTGAAGCCACTCACACCCGAGCTTGGGTCTCCGCAAAGGTGGTATCTGTAACTGACAACTTTCACACTTTTCCCTGTGTACCTTTGCCAGACAATACCACATGGCCAGAGAAGACTTTATAAGCTTTACACTGCTTCCTACTTTTCAGCAGCTAGAAGGAAAATACCAGATCCTTTTAGCTGCAATATCCTGCCTGCCAAAGGGGGAAAAGCAAAGCAGCTGTTCGTGCAAGTACATGCTGTGCCTGTTATCCAAATGGGCATCAGTAGGCTCTGTGCTGGAGCTCAACAGGAATGTGGGTTTTATGGTTTGAAAGCAGATTAGACTCTGAGGAGGCCTATCTTATAGTTGGTCCATTTAACTTTTTCAGAGTTCAGTGGTGCTTCAGTGCCCACATTAGTCCCAGTGGTTAGAATACGGCTGAAGGATCTGCTTTTGCCCAGGGATATACCAAACTCCCTGCAGTGGCAATAGCAAGAAAAGTATGGATGACTTCCAGTTTAAAATGTAATTATCCGCTTAAAAAAAGGCACTGGAAAAACAAAGTGTGTGAGAGAGTGAGAGACATCTTATGGTAAGAATATAGGAGCAACTTTAAGTTTTACTACTATTAAGATTGATAAACTGATTAATAATTGCCATAATTATGTGTCACCTTATAAAACAGAACAGTGTCAGTGATTTGAAAGAGGTGGAACCCTACCTTAATTTCTGTTTCATTCTGGATCAGAGACCCAGGTCTCTATGAACCATAAAATTATGTTCCGCCCTTCTATATCTTCTATATGGGTGCTGTTTTGAGGTAGTACAAAGACTGTGCCCTTCTGCTCTCATTTTTTGATCACTCTTTCTAAAGTGACAATATTCAAAAAACATTTTCTTAGAAAATAAGGAGAGACTGATCCTGAAAGCAGTGCACACATTAGGTATCCAGTAAATATTTATTGAATGAATGAATAAATGATTCCAAGAGAGGATGTTAGCCCTGCAGTAAAGCACAGCAGACAGAGGCAGGGACAGGCAGAACACTCATGGTAACACAAGTTGAATGTGTATGTGTGTGTACATATATATGAATATGTACACACATATATAAATATATATACAAAAATATATAAATATATTCCAAGTTATGGGTATAGAAGGAATGTAGATTTGATCCCATCTTAGTTCAACAGAACACTAGAATTAAGCAGACCAAAAACAAGAATTGTGATTGGATCTGTGGTCCTGATAGTAATGTAAGAAGTAGATTCCACTAGCACTTAAGTGGTTATGAATGAAGCCAAGCACCATTCAGGCATCTTGTCCAGAGGTAAACACAAATCCGTGCAAAAAGCAACAACAAAAACCAAGAAACAAACAAGCAACCCTCCCTCCATATTTATAAAAACAGGGAAAGAGGAAATGAACCCAAATACTCGAAGGAAAAGTATACCACTGTAAATGAGTTATTACAGAAACCCCTAAAATGTTTGGAAAACTTGAAAAGGTTGGTGTGATGTAGGAAGACAAGACCTTTATGAAACAGAAGCAGAAAGCTGAAAGGAAGAATCTGTTAAGATGCCACGTAAGATAAGAGTGACTTCTAGTGGCAATGGAGAGGGATGAAGAAAATAAATAATAAAAATACAAGTAAAATTAGGTCAAAAAATTAAAGTGCACACTGAAGGGATGTATATTTCTTAAATATGAAAGAAAGATGCAAGCAAAAATTAAGGAATTGCATAAGAGAACAGAATTGAGCCTATGAAATATTTTAAAAATACTTAAAGTTCAACTTTTCAAAGGCTGAAAAGCAAAAGGGAAAACCCAAATGGACAAGTTTTTAATGAAAAAGACAGAAGGGTTCAAATTTTAGGGAAAAAAACACTATATAAAACTTCATGACAATAAATTGGAAAGCATTGGTGAAATAGATGAATTTTGCCCGAGAAAAATGTATTGTCTTGACTCAAAAACAAGTAGAAAACTCGAGTAGATCATTAACCAAGATCTAAATCAACAAGAGTTATCAAAAAATTATATCCAAAAAGGTTTATTTGAAAAAAATACTCTTTTGCAATATACTTTTATTAGATAAACTGTTTAAAAGCTTAGAAAAATATGGAAAGATATCCAAATCATTTTATAAAGGTTGCATATGCTTATTCACAAGTCTGGCAAACATAGCACCTGCAAAAAAGATAAAAACTTTTTTGAAAGAACTTAATAAAAATGAACCGGTTGAATTTGAATGCATATTTAGCAAATAATCTGTCAGTAGCATTATCTCAAAAATGCAAGATTATTTAATTGTAGAGCAATTATAAGTAAATTCTTCATATTAATATTTGATAGAACAAAGTATGTGATAATTTCAACAAATGCAGAGATGGCACTGATAAAATTTAACATCTAAAACTTTAAAAACAGAGGATGTAAGAAAGCTATCAGCAATAGACAAAAATTACCTATCTTAAACCAACAATAGGTTTCACTCTTTGACGATTTATTAAGCAAATATTTATTGAGCAACTGCTATGTAGGAGATGCTTTTTAGCTGCTGGGGATATACCAGTGAAAATAACAGATAAACACCCTGTCTTAAATTGAAACCTAAATTGGAATGAGATGACATTTAATACAAAAGAAAAATCAGTAAAATATATAGCATGTTTATATTTTAAGTGTAACAGTAAAAGTAAAACGTGAAAGGTGAAATTGGGAATGTCTGGACATTGCAATTTTAGATTTGGTGGCTGAGGAAGACCTCATTGAAAGCTTTATTGGAGTAAAACTTACAGGAGGTGAGGGAGTGAGCCTTTTGAGCATCTGAGGAAAATGCATTTGAGGCAGAAGGACTAAAATATGTGATAACTGGAGCTGAGCAAGCTGTGGTGACAGCAGAATGAAATGACATCAGAAAAGTAATGGAGATGGTAGGGAACAGATCATGTGTGGACTTGTAGACCATTGGAATGATTTTGACTCCTCCTTTCAGTTAAATAGACACTGCAGAAGGCTGAGACAGGATAACTCTGACAGCTGTGTGGAGGTTAGACTAATGGGGGCATGGGCAAGAACAGGGCAACTCATAGGGACTTTTGCAGAGATCTAGGCAATGTAGGACATGGACTTGGACTGCGTGGTAGCAATGGTGATGGTGAGAAGCCATTAGATTTGAGATATATTTTGAAGGGAAGGCCAAAAAGAATTTCTGAAGGATGGGGTATGGGGTAGGAGAAGAGGCATTGAGAATGATTGTGAAGTTTGTACAACTAGAGGGCTGGAATTAATTGCTGTTTTCTAAGATGAGGAAAGAAATGGGTGGAACTTGTTTAGGGGAGAACATCCAGAACTCCATTTTGGAAACCTTAGGTATGCTATAGTTATTAGACCTCGAAAGAGGCATGTGTAGTCAGTTGATCATACACAACTGGAGTTCAGAAGAGAGGTCTGGGTTAGAGGTTAAAAATATTGAATTATCAGCGTATTGGTGTCACTTAAACTATGACATGATATAGTCAAAGTAGGATGAAGCTTTAGAGAAATATCCATTTCAATTCTGGTTTTACAGAGACAAAATAAGCATGTCCTCATAATTTTATTAGTAAGATTTTGGAAGTAGTCTTGAAAGACATTAAAGGTATAACTATTGGTTAGCAATAAAAAATTCTGAAGAATACAATTTGTTTCTGTCACAGCCGATACTCTTGGACTGTTTTTTTAAGCCTCTCTATCTCTTCAATCTCCTTTGAGACTCTCGTTGGTGTATTGAGTATATATACAAGGGTTTCTCAGGATTTTCTTTCAATTTTCTTTGTTTTCAGAGATGTATAGTAGGGTTGCATTGAGTTGGTGGAGTCATCACTACTTTTTCCACACAAGGAACTATGAGGTTTAAAATTAGGCAGTTCCAGGTCAAAAGTCCAACTCTGCAATCTGTGAGTTTTGAGCTTAGTTATTCTCTTAGCCCTACGTTCCTGATCTGAATCATAACATATCTGTAGTGGCAGTAGTGCTATATATCTCTCAGGGGTGTTTTGAAGACAGTGTATGGAAAGTAAATAGGTAGGCTCTGGGTAAAAGATCTGTACATGTTTATTAAGCAAGTGTATAAATGGCAAATGGTCTTAAACTTGAAGGAGATAGTCCTGTTGTTATATACTTATGTGTTTACAGGATGATAATGGAGTATACTACTTAAGATATAATATGGAAAATCTCAAGCCTGTGTTCTCTATTTAAAATAGAGTCTTTTCTCTTTCTCCTAGAGCGTCTGCCTTCCTTTTTTGAATTTTAGAGCTTACATTTGTACTGAGGGTGTCCTAGACATCTCTGTCTGCTGGGACAGATAGTCAAAGCCTGGAAACAAAAGAAGAAATCTCTGGAGAGAAAAGGAGCTGTTGAGCCTGCTGCCTGAGGGAAACCTTGCCTTTTTCTTGACATGTTATGGTTAACAATGCCTGTGAGTCTCATTTCATATTGTGAGTCCCCTGAGCAGTAGCAGTTTCTCTTAGTCTTTCAGGATTTAAATTGGGCTGTCTGCCTCACATGGTTTATAGATGAGTCCATGGTTTATAACACAAAGACATAATTGGAAACAGAACAATTTGAATCTTATTGGTTGACTTTTTGCCCAGGCTCTGATAGTGCTGAGGATGGAGGGAGGTAGCAAAGTCTCACTGGAAATGGAGGCTGCACGTTCATTTATTCATCTGGCAAACACCATCTGGCCAAGAGCAGATTACCAAACTATTACTCTCAATACAGCCTGTGGCTTCAAGGGCTTTAGAAGACAGATTTCCTTTGGCACATTCAACCTGAGCCTTATGGTTGGGGATAGCAGAAGTATTAGCTGTTCTCCAGCATTGCTGTCCCATTCCTGCCTGAGCACTGACAATGGCATAGTCAGTGCTTGCCCCTTGCCCTCATTCCTACAACTCTAAGTAGAGACATTAGCAAGTTCATCAGTATATAATATGCTTGCTATTCAGCCCAAATTACAAATTACATAGTGATGTCTCTATCTTAGTATTCATTCCATGTGCTAATATTAGTGACTTGGATTTGGAGCAGCAATGAATGTGCAGTGATGAATTTGGAGCAGTGATGAAAAAAAATGGGCACTTAGCTTCATATGTATGAATCTGTGTGCATAGTTTTGCTTGTTTCTTTTTTTTAGATTTCACATATGAATATCTCTGTAATCTCAAGTAGATAGATGCTTTTCATGAACCTGAGTCATTTCCTTTAAATTTTTGGTACTTCCTATAGTTACCTACTGTGTTTGAGTACCTTCAGCTGCATGCTTCATACATGGTATATACAGAAATGCCAATTTAATGAACATCGTCAATATTTAAGATCAAATATTGATTAAATAAGAAAAGAGAGAAGGGAAAGAGAAGGAAATAAGATGTGTATAGAGAATTAGGTAGATAGGATGGGAGGAAGTGATGGCAGAAACTCTCAATTAGTGGGTGAGTGGGTAGAGAAGGAGATTGATTCTCCTAGTATTTCTCAGTCATATCTCAGACTGCTAAGGTTATGAAACTCAGTACTGTGGAAGAGTGGTATATTTCTCAAGGATCTGAGATTCTTATACACCAATCATCTATACTCAAAGTTTAGGATTCTAAGATTCTTGGATATTAAGAGGCCATGTTACATAATTTTAAGATGAGACTTTCAAGAGGACATTGTCTGTCCCCATTAATGTTCAAATAATGGTGTTCTGAGCATCTAAAAAGGTCTATAGCCCCTGGGGTGGTTTTCTTTTTTTTTTTTTTTGAGATGGAGACTCGCTCTGTCACCAGGGCTGGAGTGCAGTGGCCGGATCTCAGCTCACTGCAAGCTCCGCCTCCCGGGTTTAGGCTGCCTCAGCCTCCGGAGTAGCTGGGACTACAGCCGCCCGCCTAGTTTTTTGTATTTTTTTAGTAGAGATGGGGTTTCACCGTGTTAGCTAGGATGGTCTCGATCTCTTGACTTCGTGATCCGCCGGTCTCGGCCTCCCAAAGTGCTGGGATTACAGGCTTGAGCCACCGCGCCCGGCCCCCTGGGGAGTTTTGAGCATCTGGAATGGTCTATATCCCCTGGTGCATGAATGATGTTCAGTAGTTCTTTTTGGATGGGTGGTCAGGGGTTCTGAAGGAGTGGTGGTGGATGTTAAAATGCTTTGAAACAGCTTTAAGTGTTACATTGAACCAGGTGACTTAGGTAGTTACCAGTACTTAGTGATAGCCCACTACTATTTGCTGAACACCCATCACTATGTGCCAAGTGCTACCTATCACACAAGTGTTCCATGTAAATGCTACAACAACCTGATCAGTTAAGACAGTTTCTAGATGAGGAATATGATGTTTAGTAAAGTTAAGTGGCCAATGTCAGAAATGCAGTAAATTATAGAGCTAGAAAGACTCTTCTATACGGTGCATCTCTTATATTTACTTAGCCTGGGAATCACATCACTCTGCCTCTGTGCTTGTTAATCAACCAGAATGGACTATGGGTTAGGGGCAGATTTAAAGACATTTCCTGGCACACTTCCATCGTCATTCTGCTGCATTAAACTAGCTCTCATTGATGTACTAGACAGTATGCTAAGGACTTAATATGAATTATTGCATTTTATCCTCATAAGTGCTACTTCTACATTCATTATATGGGGAAGAAAAACCTACAACTTTATGCTGAGAGGGAAGTAAATTTTGATTTTTTAATTATAGGTAATAAGTGAAATAAAACCTGTTGGGAGACAATTCTCCATGGAGCTTATGTTTCTGTTCATACAGTAAGCAGTGGCATGGCTGCCTTTGTTCTGGACCATCTTGTCAAGGATGTTTGTATGGTGAACGGCTTTGGAAGATAGAGATCGTATTTACCTCTGGAGCAAAGGCAGGAATACTTAATGTTTAGGATAATAAAAGAAGAAGATAGAGTCTCCCTTTGGAGCATAGTGCAGGCATGCTTACTATGTAAAAGATTTGGGTTCCCCAAGCTCAGAGTTCCTCTCCTGTAACACAACCCACCGTATGTACAGGTCAAGAGACCTCAGCCCTTGAGCACTGGCACTTGGAAAACTGACAGAAGATGTTGATATTCTGTCTACTGCTATAGCTGTAATAAACTCTCCTTGGTCTCCAATACTTTGTCTTACATATTATGCCAGCATCCATAAAACTGGCAAGCTAACTTACTCGCTTGCAAGTAGGGTAAAAATCTCAGCTCCTTTATAGCTCCTGACAGAACCTAGAATCAAATTCAAGTCAGTCTAACTTCCAAACCCATATTCTTTACCACAGTGTTTTTATGCTAGAAGTTGTGTGTTTGGAGGTAAACTTACAGAAGTGGAATAAAATCATCTTGCCTCCTCCCTCCTCATGGAACCACCTTTAAAGTCAAATTATTTTTTTGGCTAGGTTTGGAGAGAAAGGCAATTTAAACTTTTATCTTAAAGCCATCTCTGTTTCTGTTTTTCTGTTCTTATGCCATTTTTAGTTCTGGATTCTGACAGTGAGTTCCCCTTCAATAACTTGATGAGGTGTGGAGAAAGGAGTCTGTGTCTGCTGGCTCTGTATGGATAAGATAGGGACTTTATCTGGGGTCAGGGAAGAAAAAATAATAGATAACCTTTCACTTTGTTGTCAATTTCACATTTCTTCATAACACAAAGGGAGGGATGGGTCTAAATTAAAGTTATTGGCTTCTAATGCTCATTACTTTACAGCCTGATAAACCGGTGGTAGTTAAAGTCTAAACTTGTCCTTTTAGCAGAATTTACCAGTGATACCTTCCATACATAGAATTTTTTTTTTTTTCAATTTACAAATTACAAAAAAGCAATAGTTGTCTACTTATAGTAATCATTTTAAGAGATAGAAAAATGATGCTCTAAGGTTAAGTAATTTGCCCAGAGTTATACAGTGCCAGAATTATAACTTATGTCTAAATCTACTGAATTTCTGCTCAGTGTCTTCTCTGTAACAATCTCTTACTGAATTCTTTAATACTAGCCCTCATGCCCTTTATAAGGTTGTCCATGCTTTACTAAGAAATCAGCCCTTGAATAACCTTAAATGAGTAGCAATGAAGATAATTTTATTCTAAAGAGAATTGATTGAAACCTCACCTCTTCAATGGCCCAAACTAAAGGACAGCATGGAGGTGCAACTTGGAGGTCAAGGACCCCACAGTAAGCATTGCATACATACTCATGGAACCACATATTAATTACATTTCTATCTATAGAGTGATGTATACCATCTCTGTCTCCTATCTTCATATTGTTAAGATTGGCACATATTTTATTGGCAATTCCTACCACATTATAATGTTGTCAGATAATTTTCAGAACAAAAGTATCTCTAGATGTATATCTTGAGAAGCTTTCTTTTTTCATCTTTAACTTCCTCAAACATTTACTACATATGATGTGAAAAATACTGTGCTAGTTGTTGAGGGAACTGTAATGATGAATAACAAGTAATCCCTTTCCTTGAGTATTTTACATTTCAAAGGCAATTTCAGATACATACTCACCAGCAACAACTCAAGAAAGAATGAAATAGTGTTGTAGAGAAAAGTGTAAATCACTGTATCTGTGCAGAGAAATGTTAAATGATGTCCAATTAGTGTTACTGGTAACAGCTTTGTGAAGCAGATGCTTTTGAACTGAATTTTCTTGGATGAGTAGAATTTTTGTAATTACAGAAAGAGAAGAGCTTATTCCTGGCAGAAGAAACAGGATGGATGTGTGGATGGAAAATGAAAGAGAATGTTATGTTTTAAGGAAAGGCAGAAGTACAGGATTCATGGGAAATTATAATGGGTAATGAAGGTGGAGGAGTAGGATAGAGCTAGAGTGAAGAGCTTTGTTGTGATTGTTGTTTATTTGTTTGTTTTGAGACAGAGTCTTGCTCTGTCACCCAAGCTGGAGTGCAATGGCGTGATGATGGCTCACAGCAGCTTCAGCCTCCTGGATTCAGGAGGTTGAATCCTCGCCTCAGCCTCCCAAGTAGTTGGGACTACAGGTGTGCACTACCATGCCTAACTTTTAGAAAAATTTTTTTTGTAGATACAGGGTCTCCTTATGATGCCCAAGCAATTCTCCTGCATTGGCCTCCCAAAGTGCTGGGATTACAGGTGTGAGCCACTACACCTGGCGTTAGAGTGAAGAGCTTTGAATGCCCTTTAAAGACACTAGATATTAACTTGTAGGCTATGAGGAGTCATTAAAATTTTTTGGGATGAGGTATAGCATGATTCATACTCTTTATTTTGTGTCTGCCTCTTAAAACTGTGACACTATTAATTATGTGAATTGGCCTCATTCTGCAGAAGCAGAAACTGAAACTTAGAAAACAGAAGTTATTTTTCTCATGTCATAATAGTGGTGACAAAGTAAAGCTTCTAGCCCAAGTCATCTTCCTCCTACCCTGCAGTTACCCAACATAGAAAATGACAACCTTAATAGGATTTTTCATTACTATTAAAACATAAAAACAGAGTGTTGAAGATAAATTACTTATTATAATTGCAGAAGGAATTATTAGCAGTCTCTTTTTCTAATTCAGGGTTTCTCAAATTTTAGGGTTCAAATAAAACCTTGGAATTTTGATTCAGTAGGTCTGGAAAGGCACCTGAGATTCTGAATTTCTAGTAAGCTTCCTAGTGGTCCTGATGCCTTTCATCTTTGAACCAAATTTTTGTAGCAAGGTTTTATAAAATGTTTTTTGTCCCTTAGCCCTACTTTAAAGATACACATGAACTTAAAATTTAACATATTGTCCTCAAATATACTCAATATCATTTCCCTTTTGTGTGTTACTCCAGCTAGCTTGTGTCTCTGAATTGTGAAGGATAATCAAAGTTGAATATTTTGGAAAAGCAACTAACAGTGTCTGACCCATTCTAGGGACACAAGATTTCTTAGTTATGATCATTCTTCTCCTCTACAACTTCTATAACCCACTCTCTTCTTTCACTGACTCTTTCCCATTGGAAATATGAATTAAGTATTTTAGCAACAAAAACAGTAAAAAATTAGAATATCTTATTCTTTAAAGAAAGTTAAAATTTAAAGAACCTTATACATTGCCATTTCTAAGCTAAACTCAGTTGGTGATTTGGAAGTTCAGAAATTAAGCTATGATGCTTCAGGCAGTTTCTACCTTGTCAGATCTATGTCCTCTCAAAGCAGCCCCCAGCCCTCTACAGGTTTCTTCTCCCTGTATCATCTCTATGAATTCTGATGGGCAGGACTGTCAGCTGACGGTGCTGACAACATCATAGCTCTCAGCCTAGTGTGCTCTTTACCACTAGCTTTCAGTTGCTTTCCATTCCTTTCTCCTCCTTTTTCTCTTTGTGCTTTGAAGCCTGCCTCATTATTTTTCTTTGATCTCTTGTTTCCCTGACTTCTTTCTATTGCCTTTTTGTTAGTTGTCATGGGAATAGTAGCTGGGAGGGCTGAGTTGGTGAGGCTGTAGGCAGACCTAGTTGGTATTCACAGACCTATAGAGTGTTTGTTGTACCAGAAGAAATCTGAGTGATCTCTTGGTCAATCCCTCATGAGGCAAAGAACAAAAAATCCTGAGACTCAGAGAGAGGCATACTTTTCCAGAGAATCCAAGCCTCCTGATTTTATTAGACACATAAACCTTTCCCTCTTCATAGCCATTTTTACTCACTGATGTGGATAAGGGAACGAACCCATGGCCTTAGAGCCCTTACTATGGTTCACAAAACTAGATATTTTACATTTGCCATTCTAAGCCTAACAAAAACCCTATAAAAGCAAATTAATGCCTCTATTTCACAGGTGAAGAAACTAAGTTTCAGAGAGGGCAAATACATTTTTAAAGCCCATTCAGCTCATCAGTGGAGAACCAAAATTAAATGCAAGATTATTTAGTGGAAAACCCATGTCCTTTCCACCTTGGTGGACTATAAAGCACGTTATAATATTTTCAGTAGCCTAATCTTTTTTGCTTAATATATTAAATAATTCTCTTGACTTCTGTATTCTTTTGGGAAATTGGGCCAAAAATTTTGGTGTGTTTCATTTTTGGCACCTGTCAAGATGTACTGATATTCAAATCCATAGAACTCATTACTCTCATTCCTGTCACATTACACCCCAAACCAACGCATTTTGGCAAGACAAACTTATTCTGAGCCTAGCAGGAAGTGTTGTGTTGAACAAGGACTTGGTGTTTGTTAGAGAAGGCCTCTGCCTTCAAACATTATATACTCTAGTTGAGTCAAGAAAATTAAAACACAAGAGAATGTATGTTGGTATGCACTCTCCTATAACCCGTATATACTTTGATGGGGAAAACATTGTGCCTGGGAAGCAATGATGTCTGTGTGTTTGGCCTATAAGGATCTCCTAATTGGTCTTTCTCCTGATCAGCATAAGACTGTGAAGCCTGACAGAGAACTGGTACTAGGGAGGCTAACAGCCAAATGAAGGTTCTGTAGGTCAAACAGTGCTGGTAGGGTTCCTGCCAGATATTCAGCTGTGACCCTACAGAAAGTACACCTTACAAATAGTAGTTAAACAAGAACTACTATATATCTGCCCTAACAAAGGCTAAAAACAAGACTTTCCAGGACAAAACTGATCAGGCTGTGAAAGAATTACTTTCTAAAACAAAACTCAACACTCTACAGCAAGACAAACAAAATGCATATTCTTAGCATTGTAGATGCTGCAAACAACAAGTTACTATGTATGTGAGGAATAAGGAAATGTGTCCCAAGATTAGGAGAAAAATGTTAATATAAGAGACTCAGATATAACACACACATTTAAAAGAGTAAACATAACTTTAAAATAACTATTATAAATATATTCAAGGACTTAAAATATAGACAACAAAGTGTGTGAATTGTGAGACTGTCCACAGAGCCATATCTGGAAATTAAAAATTGAAATAGTCTGAATACTACCAAAGGGTGAAAACAAAATATTAAAGAGCAAATTAAGTTCCAAATGTGTGAAGGAGGGAAATGGTAAAGATAATAGTGGAAATTAATGAAGAAGAAAATGAATGAACTGTAGAAAATATCGACAAAAGCAAAAGTTGAGCCATTAAAAAGATCAATAAAATTGACAAGTTTCCAGCCAGCTGAATCATGAAACAAATGAGAAAATAAACAAATTTGGTAATTTAGTACATCTGAATGAAGGTGTAGGCATCACTAGAAATTCCGTACAGGCAATGAGTAGATAGTAAGGTACTAGTATAAATAGAATGAACAACTGTAGGCCAATAATTGAATAATTTGGATAAAATTGATGAATCTTTGAAAGATACAAATCCCATAACTGGCATGAAAAGAAATTTAAAATTTGCCTTACATATCATTAAATAAGTTGATTTATAGTTAATAAACTTCCCACCAAGATAATGCTAGGGTGATACAGATTCACTAGTAAACTGTATCAAACGTCTTAGAAAAAATAACACCAATCTTTAATATTAATCAATTGTTTAAAATATTCAGCATTCAGTAATGATAAAACTAGCAAACTAGAAACTAAAGGAAGCTTCCTTAACTAGATAAAAGTTATCTAGTATGTATATGTAAAACCTACAGCTAATATAATATTTAATGATGAAATATGTAAAACTTTGAAAATGTAAGGATGTTTACTATTTTTATTGATATATAATAATTATACATATTTTGATACAGCATATAATGCATAATGTTTAAATCAGGATAATTAGGATATCCATCATCTCAAACATTTATCATCTCATGTTGGAAACATTTCAAATATTCTGATCCAGCTATTTTGAGATATACACTAGATGTTTGTTAACTACCGTCACCCTACTGTGCTATCGAATACTAGAATTTATTCCTTCTAATTAACTGTATGCTTGCACCCATTAACCAATGTGCAATTCCACTCCTCTTTCTCAGCCCCTTGTAGCTATCATTCTAATCTCTATCTCCATGAGACCAAGTATTTTATATTCCTCATGTGAGCAAGAACATGAGATATTTGTCTTTCTGTGCCTGACTTATTTCACTTTACAGTAATGACCTCCAGTTCCATCCATGTTGCTGCAAATGACAGGATTTCATTCTTTGTAATGGTTAAATAGTATTCCATTGTGTATATCTACCAAATTTTTTTAATTCATTTTTCTGTTGATGGATACTTAGGTTGATTCCATATCTTGGCAAAAGTGCTATAATAAACATGGGCATGCAAATATCTCTTTGATATATCAATTTTCTTTCTTTTGGATATGTACCAAGCAGGGGGATTGGCAGATCATATGGTGGACCCATTTTTAGTTTTTTGAAGACTCTCCATACTGTTTTTCATAGTAGCTGTACTAATTTACATTCCTACCAGCAGTGTATTAGTGTTCCCATTTCTCTGCATATTTACTAGCATCTGTTATTTATTTGTCTTTTTAATGGTAGCATGTTAACTGAGGTGAGATATTTCATTTTGGCTTTGATTTGTGTTTCTCTAATGATTAGTGGTGTTGAGCATTTTTTTCATATGACTGTTGACAATCTGTATGTCTTCTTTTGAGAAATGTCTATTCAGATACTTGCCCATTTTAAATTCAGATTATTATGATTATTTGCTATTGAGTTTGAATTCCTTATACATTCTGGTTATTAACCCCTTGTCAGATGGTTTAATTTGCAAATATTTTCTCCCATTCTGTAGGATGTCTTTTCACTCTGTTGATTGTCTCTTTTGTTGTATAGAAGTTTTTGGCTTGATATGATCTCATTTGCCTATTTTTTTTGTTGTTATTGCCTGTGCTTTTGAAGTTTTACCTCAAAAATCTTTTCCCAGATCAATATCTTGTAGTACTTCTCCATTTTTTTTTCAGTAGCTTCATAGTTTCAGGTGCTATGTTTTTATTTGATTTTTGGATATTGTGAAAGATAGGGACCTAGTTTCATTATTTTGTCTTTTTTTTTTTTTTTTTAGACTGAGTTTCGCTTTGTTGCCCAGGCTGGAGTGCAGTGGCCGGATCTCTGCTCACTGCAAGCTCCACCTCCCGGGTTTACACCATTCTCCTGCCTCAGCCTCCCGAGTAGCTGGGACTACAGGTGCCCGCCACCTCCCCTGGTTAGTTTTTTTTTTTTTTTGTATTTTTTTTTTTTAGTAGAGACGGGGTTTCACCGTCTTAGCCAGGATGGTCTCGATCTCCTGACCTCGTGATCCGCCCGTCTTGGCCTCCCAAAGTGCTGGGATTACAGGCTTGAGCCACCGCGCCCGGCCAGTTTCATTATTTTGTATATGGATATTCAGTTAATGTAGAAAACTATCTGCTTTTACAACTGAGCAGGCCATTCTCCCATTAACATTATAGTCCCGCTCTTGCAAAGGAAGCTGGGCATTCCTCCTCTGCAAACAGGGAGGACAAAGGAGCCTACACGACTGGCCTCAGTTGCAAATAGCAGACCCTGGGGGTTTGTTTATATGTAAACATCTTGGAAATTCAGAAAGTCAGGGAAAGATCAGAGAAACAACAATGTGGCGACTTGCTAACATTCCACAAACTACGGTATAAAATAAAGCAGAGCGTGTCGTTGGGGGTGGCCGCCATGTTTGTCTTGTCTTGTGTTGTCTTGTGTGTTCACTCCTTTGTTCAGGAAACACGCAGACCCCAATACAGTTTTACCAGAACCATTTATTGAAGAGACTGTTCTTTCCCAACTGAATATTTTTGTGTTTTTTTTGGTCAAAAATCAATTTGCTGTCAATATATAGATTTATTTCTGGGTTCTCTATTCTGTTCTATTGGTGTATGTGTCTGTTTTTGTACCAGTATCATACTGTTTTAGTTAGTATAGCTTGTATATTTTAGGGTTAGGTAGTGAAAAGCCTCTAGCTTTGTCCTTTTGCTCAGGATTACCTTGGCTATTTGGGTCTTCTGTGGTTCTATATAAATTTAGAATTGTTTTTCTATTTCTTTGAAGAATGTCATTGGTATTCTGTTAGGGATTGCATTGGATCTGTAGATTGCTTTTGGTAGTATAACCATTTTCCCAATATCAATTCTTTAATTTATGAATGTGGGATGTCTTTTCATTTTTTGGTGACCTCTTCAATTTTTTTCATCAATGTTTTATAGTTTTCCTTGTAGAGATCTTTCACTTCCTTGGTTACATTTAATTTCTAGGTATTTTTTTCTGTAGCTATTGTAAATGGGATTGCTTTCTTGATTTCCTTTTCACCTAGTCATTGTTAGTGTATAGAAATGCTACTGATTTTTGCATGTTAATTTTATATTTTGCCATTTTACTGAATTCGTTTATCAGTTCTAAGAGTTTTTTGGTGAGGCTTTTAGGGTATATATAAGATCATGTCTACTAACAGAACAATTTAACTTATTCCTTTCCCATTTGGATGTCATTTATTTTATCCTTTTGCTTTATTGCCCTAGCTAGAACTTACCATATTATGTTCTATGTTGAATACGTATGGTGAGAGTGGGCATTCTTATTTCATTCCTTTATTGTGTTGATGAACACTCCTATACTTAGTTTTTTGAAGATTTTTAAAAAAATTACGAATGCATGTGAAATTTTGTCAAATGCCTTTTCTGCATCTATTGAGATGATCACATGGTTTTATTCTTTGTTTTGTTGGTATGATACATTACATTTATAGATTTGCATAAACCAAATTATCCTTGTTTCCTTGGTTTAAATCCCACTTGACCATAGTGAATAATCTTTTTAATTTGCTGATAGATTCAGTTTGCTAGTATTTTGTTGAGAATTTTTGGATCTATGTTCATCTGAGATATTGGCCTATAGTTTTCTTTTCTTGTTTTGGGGTTTGTTTTTTTTTCTGGTTTTGGTATCAGCGTAACATGGGCCTTTTAGAATGATTTCAAAGAATTTCCTCCTTCTCTACCTTCTGGAAGAGTTTGTGAAGAATTGGTACTCATTTTCCTTTAAGTGTTTAGTAGAATTCAGTAGTGAACTCATCAGGTTCCATACTTTTCTTTGATGGAAGGCTTTCTTTCTTTTCTTTTTTTGTTCTTTTTCTTTTCCTTTCTTTCTTTTTTTTTTTTTTTTAAGACAGGGTCTCATTCTGTTGTCCAGACTGGAGTTCAGGGGTGTGATCATAATTCACTGCAACCTCAAACTCCTGGGCCCAAGTGATTCTCCTGCTTTGGCTCAATCTCATTACTCATAATTGGTTTGTTAAGATGTTCTGTTTCTTCTTGGCTTAATTTTGGTAGGTTGTATGTGACCAGGAATTTGTCTATTTTTACTAGGTTTTCCTATCTGTTAGTGTATAGTTGTCCATAGCACTCTAATGATCCATTGTATATCTGTGGTATTAGTTGTAAGGTCTCCTGTTTATTTATAATTTTATTTATTTGGATATTTTCTCTTTTTTTCTTGGTTAGTCTGGCTAAGGGTTTGTCAAGTTGGTTTACCTTTTCATGAAACCAACTTTTCACTTTGTTGATGTTTTGTGTTGTTTTTTAAGTCTCACTTTTGTTTATTTCTACTCTGATCTTTATTATTTCTTTCCTACTACTAATTTTGGTTTTGGCTTGCTCTTGTTTTTCTTGCTCTTTGAGAAGAATTATTAGGTTGTTTATGTAAGTCTTTTTACTTTTTTCATATAGGCATTTATTGCTATAAACTTTCCCCTTAATACCACTTTTGCTGTATTCTACATGTTTTGGTATGTTGTGTTTCTATTTTCTGCCCCTTTCCCTTCCCCTTCCCTTCCTTTCCCTTCTCCCTTCCCCCTCCCCTCCCCCTCCCATCCGCCGCTTCCCTTGATTCAGCAGGTCTGGGGTGGGGCCTGAGACCCTGCATTTCTCAGCCCAGGTGATGCAGTCACGGCTGGGCCGCAGCTCATTCTTTGGGTCACAGGGGCTCAAGGTATCCTCTCCACCTTCCTCATTCATCCCTGCTCCTTCATGCATGGGTAGCTCCTTCGATAATGGTGGAAGGAGGTGGTGGAGATTTCACTGAAGGTTTTTGTTTTTTGAGATGGAGTTTCGCTCTTTCACCCAGGTTGGAGTGCAGTAACGTGATGTCAACCCACTGCAACCTCTGCCCACCGGGTTCAAGAGAGTCTCCCACCTCACCTCCGAGTAACTGGGATTATAGACAACTGCTACCACACCTGGCTAATTTTTGTATTTTTAGTAGAGACGGGGTTTTGCCATGTTGGCCAGGACAGTCTGAAACTCCTAACCTCAAGTTATCTGCCATCCTTGGCCTCCCAAGGTGCTGAGATTACAGGCATGAACCACCGCGCCCAGCCTCACTGAAGGTTTTACCGAGACAGTTGTGGGTGGCATGGGAGGGAATTACATCTTACAGCAAAGTTTGAGAAACTTTTTCCATCAAGGGCCAGATGGTCAATGTCTTAGGCTCCGTAGCCCTGCAGCCCTGCAGTCTCTGCCACAGCGCCTCCCTTCTGCTGCTGTTGTGTTGTGAAAGCAGTCGCGGGAACAGGATGCTGCGGCCCTGCAGTCTCTGCC
>NW_012114866.1:2469377-2488571 GCF_000951035.1 Colobus angolensis palliatus | reverse complement strand
CCTTCCCCTTCCCTTTCCCCTTTCCTCTCTCCCTCCCTTCCCCTTCCCTTTCCCCTTTCCCTTTCCCCTCCCCTCCCCTCCCCTTCTTTCTTCTTTGATACAGGTTCTAACTTTGTCATCCAGGCTGGAGTGCAGTGGCACAGTCATGGCTCACTGCAGCCTCAACTTCCTGGGATCAAGTGATCCTCTTAGCTGAGCCTCCCTAGTATCTAGGACTACAGGTGTGTGTCACCATGCCCAGCTAATTTTTGTATTTTTTCGTAACAGGTGTTTGCCATGTTGCCCAGGCTGGTCTCAAACTCCTGGGCTCAAGCAATCTGCTCATCTTAGCCTCCCAAGGTGCTGGGATTATAGGCATGAGCCACTGCAGTCAGTCTACTTTCATTATTTCAAGACATTTAAAAATTTTTTTCTTAATTTCTTCATTGACCCACTGATTGTTCAGGAGCCTGTTGTTTAATTTCCATGTATTTGTACAGATTCCAAAGTTCCTTTGTTATTGATTTCTAGTTTTATTCTATTATGGTCAGAAAAGATACTTGATATAATTTCAATTCTTTTAAATTTTTTGAGATTTGTTTTGTGACCTAACACATAGTGTATCCTGGAGAATATTCCATGTGCTGAAGAGAGAAATGTATATTCTGCAGCTGTTGGAAAAAATGTTCTATAAATGTCTGTTAGATTTATTTTGTCTAAAGTGCAGTTTAAATCCAATATTTCTGTGTTGATTTTCTGTCCAGGTTATCTGTCTAATGCTGAGAGTGGGGTGTTTAGGTCCCTAACTATTACTGTATTGGACTCTAGCCCTCTCTTTAGATTTAATAATATTTGCTTTACATATCTGGATGCTTTGATGTTAGTTGAATATATGTTTATAATTGTTATATTATCTTGCTGAATTGATCCATTTATTTTTATATAACAACCATTTTTTATCTCTTTGTATGCTTATTGACTTAAAATCTGTTTTATCTGATATAAGTATAGCCACTCCTTCTTGCTTTTGATTTCCATTTGTGTGGAATATCTTTCTCTATCCCTTCACTTTCAATCTATATGTCTTTAAAGGTGAAGTGAATTTCTTGTAGGCAGCATACAGTTGGATTATTTAAAAAATATATTCAACCAACCAGTCTATATCTTTTATTGAGGAATGTAATCTGTTTATACTTGTTATTGAGGGTGAGGATGTAGTCCTGTTATTTTGTTAATTGTTTTCTTGTTGTTTCTATCTTCTCTTGTTTATTTTTCTATCTCATTTATCTTTTTGGTTTGCTGGTTTTCTGTAGTGATGAACTTTGATTCTTTCCTCTTTATCATTTGTGTATCTGCTCTACAAGTGAGTTTTATACTTTTGTGTGTTATCATGATAGTGATTATCATCTTTTTGCTTCCGGATGCAGAACTTTCTTAAACATTTTTTATAAGGCCAGTCTAGTGACAATTTTACTCAGTTTTTGCTTGCCTGAGAAAGAGTTTATGAAGGATAGCTTTTCTAGGTATGGAATTCTTGGCTTGCAATTGTTTTCTTTTAGTACTTTTAATATATCATCCCGTTGTCTCCTTGCCTGTAAGGTTTCTACTGAGAAATCTATTGTTATTCTAATGAGGATACCTTTATATTGACTTAATACATTTCTCTTGTTTTCTTTTTTTTTCTTTAAATTCTCTTTGCCTTTGACTATAATATGCCTCAGGGAGGACCTTTTTGGGTTGAATCTACTTGGAACTTTTCAGCTTCCTGGATGCGGACATCCATATTTCTTCTCAGAATTGGAAAGTTTTCAGCTATTATTGCAGTAAATAGATCTTCTATGCCTTTGCCTATCTCTTTTCCTTCTGGCATTACTATAAAATGAATGTTTGTTACTTAATGATGTACTACAATTCTTGTAGGTTTTCTTTACTCTTTTTTATTTTTGTTTATTCTAACTGGACAATTTTAAATGACCTATCTTAAGTTTAGAGATTCTTTCTTCTGCTTTATCAAGTCTGCTTTTGAAGGTCTTGATTGTATTTTTTTTAAAAATTCATTTAATTCTTTAACTGCAGGATTTCTGTTTGGTTCTACATTATGGTATCTATCTTTTTGTGGAATTTCACATTTATATAAGAATATGGAATGTTTTACAAATTTGCATGTCATTCTCATGCAGGATCCATGCTAATCTGCTAATCTCCTCTTTTTTATTCCAGTTTTAATATTTGTGCTGCTGAAGTGAGCACAGGATGTTTACTCTTATCATGACAAGTCAGTACTTTACTAAAGGTAGAAGCCAGTGCAGTAAGTCACAGAAAATAAATAAAAGGCATGTGGAAGAAAAAGGCAAACAAACATTTGGGCAACATGCTTGTGTGTGTTAAAAATTCTGAGTTTAAAACGTGTGCACTAGAACTAATAAAGAAATTTAGCAAAGTCACAATACACAAAGTGAATAGACAAAATCAACTATCAACAATTTGAATATGAAATAAAATAATACAATGTGTCATAAAAATATGAAATATTTAGTAAAAGATATGCAATAACTCTACATTTAAAACTATAGAACACTGCTTAAAAAATTAAGAAAGACCTAAAAATGTGGAACAATGTATTTTACTGGGATTGGGAGACTTAGTACTACATTGTTAATTTGGTAATTCTTCCTAAACTGATGTATAGATTCACTGTGACCACAATCAAAAGCTCATGTGGCTGTTTTGGTAGAAATTGCTGGTTCTATTTTGAAATTTATATGCAATGCAAATAATCCAGAATAGAAAAAACAATTATGAAAAAGAAGAACAGAGTTGGGTAACTTAGGTTTATTGACTTTAAGACTAATGATAAAGTTACAGTAATCAGAGTTTAGAGATATATGATTCACACTTATATGGTTATATAATTTTTGACAAAGTTACCAAGGTAATTCAATGTGGGTAGAGGTAGTCTTTTTAACAAATGGTTCTGAAATAAGTGGATATTTTTATAGATAAAATAAACTTTGTCTTTTACCTTTTATAGCACATAATAATTTACATAAAATTAATTATGGACTTCAATATAAATATTAAAATTATGAAATATCTAGAAGAAAACATAGAAAAATGTTATTATTCCAAAGGAATGGGCAGACATTTCTTGTCTAGTACTCAAGAAACATAAAAAAGTAAATAATTTCAGTAAATTGTACTTTATCAAAATTAAAACTTCTATTCTTAAACACCACCACTAGGTAAACAAAAACACAAATTTCAGGCGGGTAGAGTATATTCTTAGTTCATACTATTGAAAAATGATTTATCTCTAGAATGTACAAAGATTCCTATAACTAAATAATTTTAAAATTAAAGTCAAGAAAACTGGATGAAAAACAGATATTTCACATAGGAATATTTTTAAATGGTGAATACACTCATGAAAATGTGTTTGACATTAATTGTCATCTGAGATATGCAAAGATATTGAAAATATAATGAGAAACCAGTAAACATCTACTATAATGGCTAAAATTACAAGGGGTGATAGCACCAGATGTTAATGGCAATATAGAGCAACCAGAACTTTTATACATTGCTATTTGGAAGTATATTAGTCTATTTTCACACTGTTGATAAAGACATCTGAGACTGGACAATTTATAAAAGAAAGAGGTTTAATTGGACTTACAGTTCCACGTGGCTGGGGAAGCCTCAAAATCACAGTAGAAGTCTAGGAGGAGCAAGTCATATATTATGTGGATGGTGGCAGGCACAAGTCATATATTATGTGGATGGTGGCAGGGAAACTCCCCATTTTATAACCATCAGATCTCACGAGACTTATTCACCATCGTGAGAACAGCATGGAGAAGACCTGCCCCATGATTCAGTTACCTCCCACTGGGTACCTTCCACAATACATGGGAATTCAAGATGAAATTTGGATGTGGACACAGCCAAACCATATCATTCTGACCCAGCCCCTCCCAAATCTCATGTCCTTATATTTCAAAACCAGTCATGCCTTCCCAACAGTCCCTCAAAGTCTTAACTCATTTCAGCATTCACTCAGAAGTCCACAATCCAAAGTCCCATTCGAGATGAGGCAAGTCCCTTCCACCTATGAGCCTGTAAAAACAAAAGCTGGTTAGTTACTTCCTAGGTACAATAAGGGTACAGGCACTGGGTAAATAAAGCCATTCCAAATGGGAGAAATTGGCCAAAACAAAGGGGCTACACGACCCATGTGAGTATGAAATCTAGCAGGGCAGTCAAACCTTAAAGCTCCAAAATGATCTTATTTGACTTCATGTCTCACATCCAGGTCATGCTGATACAAGAGGTGGGTTCCCATGGTCTTGGGCTGCTCTGACCCTGTGGCTTCGCAGGGTCCAGCCTCCCTCCCAGCTGCTTTCACAGGCTGGCATTGAGTGTCTATGGATTTTCCAGGCACATGGTGCATGCTGTCAGTGGATCTACCATTCTGGGGCCTGGAGGACAGTAGCCCTCTTCTCACAGCTCCACTAGGCAGTACCCCAGTAGGGACTCTGTGTGGGGGCTCTGACCCCACATTTCCCTTGTGCACTGCCCTAGCCAAAATTCTCCATGAGAACCCCACACCTGCAGCAAACTTCTGTCTGGACATCCAGGCATTTCCCTACATAGTCTGAAATTTAGGTGGAGATTCCCAAACCTCAATTCTTGACTTCTGTGCATCTGCAGGCTCAACACCACATGGAAACTGTGAAAGCTTGAAGCTTTCAACCTCTGAAGCCATGGCCCAAGCTGTACATTGGCCCCTTTTAGCCATGGCTGGAGCAGTTGGGATGAGGGCACCAAGTACCTAGGCTGCACACAGGACTGAAACCCCAGGCCTGGCCCATGAAACCACTTTTTCCTCCTAGACCTCTGGGCCTGTGATGGGAGGGGCTGCTGTGAAGACCTCTGACATACCCTGGAAACATTTTCCCCATTGTCTTGGGGATTAACATTTGGCTCCTTGTTACTTATGCAAATGTCTACAGCCAGCTTGAATTTCTGCTCAGAAAATGGGTTTTTCTTTTCTATTACACTGTCAGGCTGAAAATTTTCTGAATTTTTATGCTCTGCTTCCCTTATAAAACTGAATGCCTTTAACGGCACCCAAAACATCTCTTGAATGCTTTGCTGCTTAGAAATTTCTTCTGCTAGATACCCTAAATCATCTCTCTCAAGTTCAAAGTTCCACAAATCTCTAGGGCTGGGGCAAAATGCCACCAGTCTCTTTGCTAACACATAAGAAGAGTGACTTTTGCTCCAGTTCCCAACAAATTATTTATCTCCATCTGAGAACACCTCAGCCTGGATTCCATTGTTGATATAATTTTCAGTATTTTTGTCAAAGCCATTCAACAAGTCTCTAGGAAGTTCCAAACTTTCCTAAATTTTCCTATCTTCTTCTGAGTCCCCCAAAACCTCTATTGTTACCCAGTTCCAAAGTCACTTCCACATTTTTGGGTGGCAACGCCCACTCTACTGATACCAATTTACTGTATTCATTTTCATGCAGCTGATGAAGACCTACCCAAGACTGGGCAATTTACGAAAGAAAGAGGTTTAACTGGACTTACAGTTCCACATGGTTGAGGAAGCCTCACAATCATGGAAGAAGGCAAGGAGAAGCAAGTCACGTCTTACTTGGTTGGTGGCAGGCAAAGAGAGGAGCGTTTGTGCAGGAAAACTCTCCTTTTTATAACCATCAGATCTTGTAAGACTTATTCACTGTCACCAGAACAGCATGGGAAAGACCTGTCCCCATGATACAATTACCTTCCACTGGTTCCCTCCCACAACATGTGGGAATTCAAGATGAGATTTGTGTGGGGACACAGCCAAACCATATCAGAAGGGTAAAATAATTCAGTTACTTTTAGTTAGGCAATTTCTTATAAAGTTAGACCTAGATGTACTCTATCACTCTGCATTTCCACTCCTAGGTGTTTATTCAAGAAAAATAAAAACACACAAGTCACCCTCTCCCTACACAAAAGGCAAAAGACTTGCATACACACAAAATATTTGCATATGTGTGTTAAAAATAGCTTTATTCATAATAGCTGAAATCTGAAAAGGATATAAATGTTCATCAATAAGTGAATGGATAAGCAAATTATGGCATATTCTTACAATAAAATACTACTCAGCAATAGAATAAAGTAAGTTTTGATAAATGATGAGTGAATCTCAAAATATCCTGATCAGGAAGAGCCAGGCAAAATATGCAAAAATTGTATATTAGTGTAAAATTCCTGAGTAGACAAAAACAATGAATGTTGATAGAAACAAGATCAATGGTTGCTTCTGGAAAGATATAGTGATTTGCCTACAAGGGATCATTCTGAGGTAATGAAAATGTTCTGTGTCTTGATAGGTGTGTATGTCACACAAATATATATTTCTATCAAAACCTTCTATTCATATATTTCAGATCAATATCTTTTATATAGGTAATTTATACCTCAATAAAAAATATCATGCTAGTGTCAGCAAAAACATCTCACTAGTTAAGCAGAAAGTTTCAAGCCTGCTAGAGAATTCTTTACTTGCTTCAGGGATGAACTATGAAATATAATCACTTTTATACTGGTCAATTGAGACTACTACTTCCAAAGTTATAAATAATGTAGATGGAATGAAAGAATTAAGGGAGTGAGGAAGAGACAGACATGGACAGAGGGAGATGAAAAGATGGTAAATGTGGTTTAGTGAGGGTAAACATAGCTCTAGCAGAATTTAATATTCTTCCCAACATGTGTTTGTTTTCTTCTCTTTAGGAATCTGTGTCCTTTTTATAAAAATAGAATGCTAAAGTGGGTGGACTTTCTGTCTCTTCCATCTATCTCATGTTGAGGAAGGAAAGGGGTGATTCACGGAATGCCTCTTGCTCTTTAGGCTTGGAGGATCCTTTCCACACATTTTGTTAGTTGTCAATGCATATTATTTAGGAGAACATTTATTAATGTAATAGATAATCTGTTGTGCTGCTGTTACATGCATCGGCATATTTGTTATTCTAAGGATACAACAAATCAGGCAAAGTCCTTGTTCTTTTGAAGTTTAAACTCCGTTGCAATTCAAAAGACAATAGTGAACAAACATGCTAATATATACTATGTATGTGGTGTTAGTGCTTGCAGAAAATAAACTAGAATGAGGGGAATAGGAAGTGATGGGATCGGGCAAGTGGCTTTTTATAGAAGGTGGTCAGGATGCCTTTGCTTAACATGTCTTTTGAGAAGAGGTCTTAAGTAAATGATGGAGTATGTGACATGGCCTCTGATGGGAAGAATACTAGGGGGAGAGAACAACAAGTACAAAGACCATGAGGTGGGAATATGTTTGGTGGTTTGAGGAACACCAAAGTGATCAGTATGGCTGGAGAAGAGTGAATAGTAGAGTGGTAGGAGGTGAGGTCATTGGAAGGACTTTGGAGGAGCCTTTGTTTTGTTTTTCAGCAGATAGGATTTGACTTGGGTTTTAATGAATAACTCTGGCTACTGTGTGTGTAATATATGATACAGAGCAAGGATAGAATTAGCGAGACCAGTTAGAAGATTACTGCTTCTCTAGACAGACGGTGATGGTGTCTTGGGCCAGGCTGGGACTTGGGCAGGTGAGGGATGTCTAAAGTATACTTGCCTATATGATGGGTCATAGTCTTCTAGGCACCTTGTCGAGAGCCATCTTGCTCCAACTGTTTCCATTCCCAAAGCAATCTCTCCTTCTCATAGCTTATGTCTAGCAAGAGAAATTTCCACTGCAGGTGGACTCCTGAGGACCTAGCTCAGTGTCTGCAGAGGGTTCACAGTGTAATGGCCATACACAGCACAAGGATGATTCAGGAGCTGGGAAGACAGTGAGACATCAGGACACATGCCTTCCCTGGTCTATCCTTTCTGCCACTAGCCTGGGTTTCTGCTTTGTCACTTGATGGCACTCATACTGTTCAAATTTCTTAATTTTCTGTGAAACAAATGTGATGAACTCTCATTATGAAAGTTCAGACTCATTTCTCTGAAGGAGGATGGTTAGCATGAATGAAAGGTAAAAAGATCCACAAAAGATTCATTGCTTCTCTGGAATGTAATAAACAAGCAGCTCCTGAGGGGTCCTGTGGGACTGAAATATAACACGAACATTAAACAGTCTGAGCTTGAATGGTTTTATGTTTCACTGCTGTCTTAAGTATACTCTGGCTCATCTTTCTCTCAAACTTCTTGATACCATCTTTAGAGGTTATGAAGTTTCTTGATCACATTCAACTCCAAGAGTAGGCCCACTTTGGCTATTAAGCCTCATTCTGTTATAAAGAGACCCTGCCTAGTCTAAATAAATTTTTCAATCTCATACCCAATTCAGATCTTCCCCTGTCTTTCTACCCCCTTTCTTTTCCCACTCCAGCTCAGGCCTGATCTGTGGCTCAGCTGCAGCAGTGTGTTGGAGATGGATCAAAGTCTCAGCAAGAGCCAACTGTTAGCATCTCTTTGCAATTCCAAGTTCAGTGTTGTCAGGTTGGTGTATTAAATCAGCCATAGTGGGAGTATTTGCACCATGGAAATTGGCAACCACTACAAACCAGGGTGTTTTCCGCCAAGAGAGCCAGCAGCATACCACTGCTCAGAGGCGAGTAGTGGGGAAAGAACATTTTAAAAAATTCTCCTTTCCATCCTTCTCATCCTTTTCTGGCTCTTTCTTGTTCTGGGTAGGGAAGAGGATGAGATTTAAAACACAAAGAAGATCTCGTTTAACTGGTGCTACTGTAGTCTGGCTGTTGATGTTCTCTGAGTGGCAGACATCCATTGCTGGCTTTCTCTTGGAGAACCAGTGTGGGCTCTTGGAAAGAACTTGCAGGATCTCCACATACACAGTTCTCTGGCATGGGTAATAGGTTCCTTGGCTGACCTTTTGAGACTCCTCAGCTTTTGGCCCACTGCAGTAAAAAATGTAGCCTCTTTCTAACAGTTTCTTCATCTAAAAGGCCTTCTTAAGTATATAGATTACATGTAAGATAACCTAAGTTCTGCTTCCCTTTATAGCACCAGTCTTGTCTATAAGAAACACATGCCTCCTGGTTACAAGGCAGGACAGGAGCTAAGGATACCTCACTGCTGCCCTCTCTATTTTCTTCCTGACATCCAGGACCACCCCCACCATCTTCCAATGCTTAAGATTCTCCAGGTCACAAGCAGGTGCCATCTCTATGTTCCCATATATCCCAAGTGATGGGGATTTGTGTGCTCCTGTGACCTTCCTCACTATGCTCCTGCTTGGTCTGATGGCAGCTCCAGGCTGAGCTCAGAGATCCAGCATCTCAGCAGGCCTCTAGCCAGGCAGTGAGAGCAGTCTCCCCTCTTCAGGTACCTCAGTGTCTGTAGATGATTGTCATAGAGCTGACCTTACACTTGGCCTGGGACGTATGGGGTGTCACTGCTTTCACAACCCTCTAGTCCAGCAACACACACTCAAATTTCTTTTCTATTTTTATTCTTCTGCTTATATATTGGCTCCAGAAGCTTTCTGCCTGTTTACCATGCAAGGACTATATTTCAAAACAAAAAACAAAAACAAAATAAACCTACCTTTCCAAAAGCAAATTTAAGAGTTATCTACCGTCAGTGAAATGGGGACTCCAGACGTAAGTTTGGCTGACCCCAAGTGCACTCTTGCTCCCTAGACAGCCTTGCGTCTCAGTCTGACTTTGCGGCAGCTGTGCCTTAGGTGAGCAGAACAGTTTGTCATAACTTAACCCAGAGAGGTTCAACTTTAAGGCATCCTGGGACTTCAAGGGTCCAGTCTAGGGGAAAAGAAGAAAGGCTGAACAAGGGCAGGAGGAACACATTCCTTCTGGAGTGTGCCTAGGGATGTCTGGCAGCAGTCCCTGGTGTGCTGGCAATAGTAACAACAGCAGACTTATCTGTCACCCACAGATTTAGGGAATACCTTGCCATGCTTCAGGCAGTGGATTGAGCTCTTTTCTGCCATTATATCTTTTTCTTCGTTCAATTCCAAAGCCAATGTGCTTTTTTATGATAGTAAGATGTTCAAACGCAAGGCTTCGATTTGTTTGTTCATTTTTGTTCCTGTTATTATTCTAAGGGGTTGTGTTGGACAGAGAGCAGAAAGAGGAAGGGATCTCTAACAGGTAAGGTCTCCATTAGCGCAGACAAGATAGAAAAATATCCAGGGAGGCTGTCCAAATACAAAAGGTGAGTATAAAAGATGACAAGCTCCCAAGCCTTTGCCAGGCACTGTTGAGAGGTGGGTGAAGAATTCAGGGGAAGGTGAGTCCTCCAGGTCATCCCTGTCTTTGCTGAATCACTATCTGCCAGGGCCCAACAAGAGGGAGAGAAAGGCTGCAAGGAGGTCAGACTTCTCAAGGTTCCCTGATGTCTGCAGGCAGAGCTCTCAACTGGCAGGGATGCATTTTGCAGTGCTCTGTGGATGCTGAGAAGTGGGCATGAGGCAGAATTATAATCCTTTTCTACTTTCACATGGGATTTAAGTGGAAAGAAGTGGGAAAAGTGTCCAGGACAATCGCCCTTCCAGCACCTAGCATCCAGACTGGAAACTTGATTGGAGACTAGAGGTTTATGTTGCCGTAAGGACATTTCTCAAAGTCACGGGGCTTCTCAGGCAAGGTGAGGAGGCTTTTTCACAGGACAGGAGAATACATCAACTAAACCCCTCATCAGAGAAGCTGGGCCCCTCAACCAGAGTGCCACATGGGAAAACAGCTCCTCTGTTGCCTTCCTACCTCCTTTCACTCAGTTTTCTCCTGTGGTGCCTGGCCCAGCCAATGCCTTCTCAACAGAGCACTGTTTTTCCAACTGTGCTCTGGGCACTTCCCCAAGTTGTCTCCATGGCCACAGGAGTGGCAACTGAAGGGAGGAGAGAGGAGCCAACAGGGCCCAGCCAACACCTATAGCTCAACAGAGACACTCATTCTTTTGGTTTACATATTATGGGCTTTGGTCTAAGGTTTTGTTGGAGGAAAGCCTTTTATTATCCAACATTCCCCACCAACAATAAATCTAGATCAATAATGTGTGTTTTTTGTACCTTTCTTAGGGCCTGATACGTAGCAGGTACAGTCATGCACCGCATAATGATGTTTTAGTCAAAAATGGACCACCTACACAATGGTGGTCCCATAAGATTATAATGCCATGTTTTTACTGAACGTTTTCTATGTTTAGATACACAAATACTTGCCATTGTGTTATAATTGTCTACAGTATTCGGTTAAGTAACATGCCTGTAGTCTAGGAACAATAGGCTATTCCATGTAGCCTAGGTGTGCAGTAGGCTATACCATCTACATTTGCGTAAGTACACTGTATGATGTTCACACAATGATGAATTCATCTAATGATGCATCTCTTGGGATGTATCCCTGTTGTTAACTGACATGACTGTACTTGCTAAATAGTAGCCATCATTAATAGTAGTGCTACATGACACCTGCCCTCAAAGAGCTTACAGATGTCAGAAGGTACAGATGTATTCCTCTTGTTCTTTCATGAGAAGCCATGTTAGGCTGTGTTTGCTCCTTGCACTCTTTCTTTTCCTTCCAGATGTTGTAATTCATCTCTGCTTGCCCTCTGTAATCTGGAATCCAAATAGAATCTCTCCTATTCAAGTAACAGCCTGTGATAAGATAAAGATGAGACCATGGATGGCAAAGTGCTTGGTGAATTGTAAAAGGCTGTACAAATATTTGATGTTGGCCCAGCACCATGGCTCATGCCTGTAATCCCAGCATTTTGGGAGGTGGAGGCGGGCAGATCATGAGGTCAGGAGCTCGAGACCAGCCTGATCAACATGATGAAACCCTGTCTCTAGTAAAAATACAAAAATTAGCCAGGCATGGTGACCTGTAATCCCAGCTACTCAGGAGGTTGAGGCAGGAGAACTGCTTGAACCCAGGAAGCAGAGGCTGCAGCAAGCCGAGATTGTGCCACTGCATTCCAGCCTGGGCAACAGAGCAAAACTCAATCTCAGAAACAATAAAACAAAAATTGATATTGTTACCCTTATTGTATTTTCAAGAGGAAACTGAGTCACAGTGAACACTCATAGTGGAAATTTGGAAAAATTCCTTGGAGCAGATAGACTGTAGTCCTCAAAAGCAGCACCAGTTCCTCAAGCATTTAGTCTGAGACACTGATGGAGATGCTGAGAAGTCAGTGTTGTGAGGTCTTTGTCTAAAGGGGGGTATATTAGTTTGTTCTTGCATTGTTGTAAATAATACATGAGACTGGATAATTAATAAAGAAAAGAGGTTTAGCTGGCTCATGATACTGCAGGATCTAAAGGAAGCATAGTCACTTCTGCTTCTGGGGAGGCTTCAGGAGGCTTCCAATCATGGAAGAAGGCAAAGGGGGAGCAAGTGTCTTACATGGCAGGAAGAGGAGCAGGAGAGAGAGAGCAGGAGTGAGGAAGTATACAGGTTTACACGACCAGTTCTTTTAAGAACACACTCACCATCTCAAGAACAGCACCAAGGGGATGGTGCTAAACCATTCATGAGAATCCACTCCTGTGATTCAGTCACCTCCCACCAGGCCCCATCTTCAACATTGGGGATTATAATTTGACATGAGATTTGTGGGGGGCACAGGTCTAAATCATATTAGGGAGCTTGCCATGAAGTCTTAAATCACCCAACCCTACTTGCTCAAGGCTTCAACTCAGTAGAATGACTTCTTTTTCTTCCCTCTTATACTTCTATGAGAAAGATAAATGGCAAAAGACAAGATTGTATCAAATATTTATGTATTATTTTCATTTTTGCAAGCATTTATTTTGCAAGGGTAGTTTTAGGATATACCTCATGATAGTTCATTCGGTGCACATTTATGAGATAGTGCCAGCTTCTCTCCAGGCCATGGGATGGATGCTGGAGGAAGATGAAAGGGGAAAGTCAACTCAGACCCAGGCACTGTTGTAGGAGCAACCACAAACATATAGGAAGATGATTCCAGTGCAAAGGGATGGCCAGTGACACATGGGAAGTACAGAGTTCCCAGAGAGGCTGGAGGAAGCAGCTTCCTCTTGGCTCCTTACTGAAACACATTTTCACTAGTACCAGTTGCCTTCCCAGGCAAAACTGTGAGATGAGATAAGTTTTTTTTTTTTTAATCCCTTTCCCTTCCCTCTTTTTCATTTCTTACAAATGCCAGTGCCCTTGTGCTTTCTCTCCATTCTCCTCTAACTCAAAGCTACTCTCAGGTTCTTTGGGCACATGCCATTTATTAATTAATTAAATCAAATAACCATCAAGTACCTGCTCTGTGCTGGGTACTGGGCACCGTTCTCACTTACCATGTAGGAAACAGCAGTGAATGTGATAAACAGGTTTCTCTGCCTACTTGAAATGTATCCCCCAGGAGAGTGAGGTGGAAAATAAACTAATAAAAACAAATTATGTTGCATGCTAACAATATTTTAGTAGGAGTAAAGGCCATGCTGAGCATGACTGCAGGATGTTGTAGCAGTGAGAGATGAAATGGCCACTTCAGAGTGGTCAGGAAAGGCCTCTCTGAAGAGGGAACATTTGAGCAAAGACCTGAATACAAGGATCTAGGAACCCAGTGTTCTAGAAGCAGAATATGTATGAAGACTGCGAGGCAGAAGTGAGTTTTAAGTGTTTGAGGAATGGAGAAAAAGACGGTGTGTTACCGAGAGAGAAAGCACACAGGGATGAAGTCAGAGAGGCAGATGGTAATTTGAGTGTGATAAAGTGCGGTGAAAAGCCATTGGAGGGTTCAATGCCTGCAGCAGTGCAATGTTTCCCCTTTTAGGACATTTGTCTTTATGTATTTATGTATCTTACTTCCTAAACAAAGTGTGCCTGAGTACTTTTTGAATGCTACCCCAGATCCCAGTACAGTGCCAGGCACATAGCAAATGCTCAATGAATAGTTGTTCATCGACTGAGCAAGGATCAACCCAAAAACTAAAGCCAAAAATTCCTGATGGTAGAATATCAGGCATTTCACCCAAGATAGAATACCTGGGGGGATTGTAGTCCTTCAGGTGTCTCAGGGGGCACACTATGAACAGCCATTGCCCATGGATCACAAGAGCCTGGCTCTCATTTCCTTTTTCTAAGACCTTAGGCATTCAGCCTTCTCTTTCTTCTCTTTCTAGCTTCCCCCCATCATTTGGGGGTCCCCTCCCCACATCGCTGGCTGCAGAGTCTCCCCTGCTCCTCCTACTTCTGCTGACCCCATAGAAAGACATAGGCCTGCCTCATTGAATAGTAGAACTATTAAGAACTGAAAGGAAAATAACACAAACAGCAAACATGGAAACATGTTGTGAAGAGTCTTTCCAAAACTTTTCTTCTCTTTTCTCTTGGTAGATTTGGGGAGGCTGTCTTCATTTCTTCCTTCGGCAGTTGTCCTGGTTACACAACGATGATAAACTGGGAAACTTGTCTTTTTAATTCAAATGCTATTTTTCATTAAATTGTCACTGACGGAGATTGACAAAGGACTTAGGCTGTTCTTGACCCTATATTCTGCAGGCTTTGGCTAAATGTGCCGCAAAAGCTTGCCTGCCATGTGATTACATGAGAACAATTCATTCTTTCCTTCCTCAAAACCGGAGAAAGCTCAACCTTCCATCTGGATTCCAAACAGTTGTCAAAAATTCACTCTTCAATTCTCCTGTTTTTGTCAGCAGGAAAATGATGGGAAGTATTGAAGAAATATTAAAAACGCAATCTGAACCCAACCCAGAAAACCTTTTTGCAAAGGTACAAGAGAAATAAAAGTTTTATTATTGAATAAGCATTAGCACAAAAAGTGATGCATGCCACAGGCAATCTGCTGAAGAGATTGCAGAGGCAGAAAGAAATCTCACTGTTTTATACACCCAAGTGGATACAACCATTCCATTTATATTCTCAAGATAAACTTGCTAATTTTCTGCTATGTTTATAACTGCAGGTAGGTTTTGTGATTTGGAGTCAGTTGACAACTGAAGTCAGGTCTATCTTCTTTCAGAAAAACTGAGACATAGGGCATTTTCCCTGATGATTACGTTTCAAAGAGATGGCTCTCATGTCTTTGAAGAAACATTTCTGAGTTGTAAGATTGGCAAGAACTTTATTTAACATTTGCCTTATAATAGACATTTGGGATCTTTTTGAGGCCAGTTTTGCTAGGTTAAAGAGTAGGTCCCTTAGACATATTCCAAAATTGGGTGCTGGCTCAAACATGTGACCTTTCTACCTTGCCAGAAGTTCAAAATTTTAGTGTTCTCACAGAGTTCTTACTGCAAGTATCCCAGCCAGTCACACACAATTCCTTTGAGAACCATTTCTAGAAAGTATATTGAAAAGCAATATTTGCTTAATTTGCTGAAATAAAGATGACAAAATATCTTTCCTTATCACTTCTCTCCTCCGACTTAGGAGAATAATCTGAGGAAAGTTTCTCCCAGGAAGTTTCCTTCTTCCAACTATACGGGACTAAACAAATAAACAGGACTCTGAATCTCAGCTGGGAATCCCTGAGTGCTTGGACTTTCCAGGATGAAGATCTGGATCTGAATCTTGACTCTTCCTTCACCATTAGAATAATTAATATGTTGGGGCTTCACTTGTATCATCTGTCAAAGGAGGATAAGAATTGTTCTGCCCCTCACATGTTTTCCATCTTTGCCCAGAAAATTTCTATTCTTTGTACAGGTTTCCGCTGAATGCTTTCTTTAATAATACTTTACACTTCATTTTAAGCTCATTGTGCCTATAGCTGTTAACTTGCCTGTCTTGCCATACTGTTAAGACAGAGGACTTATTTATTGCTTATTTTTGGGGGCTGCTTATAAGTGGGATTTAAAGAACTTGTGAAAGCTTGAATGAATCTGACTGTGTGGTCATAAGATGGAATATTATACTCAAGTAAAGTTCCTGGCATACATGGTGCCTCCTCTGCCTTTCTTTGGAGCTAAGACCCTTTGAGCTGTGCTTCTTTCCTCTACAAAAACATCTTTGAGCATTTCCTTATCCTCCACTGGTGCTCTTATTCCTTAGATTACGAATACCCTAAGATGAAGTAGCTTCTTCCACAACATTCATTATTGATTCATTATTGCTATTTGCAGCCAGGAAATTAGCCTCTCCTCTTCCAGACGGTTTTCTTTCAGCCAGGAGCTTGAATAAATAAGTTTTCCTGCTTATTCATCTATTAACAAAACAGTCAAATTAATATCTTATTCCAGGAACATTTCATTTAGTCAAAATATTAAGTTAGTTTGGAAAAGGAGAAAAAAGCACCAGGAGAGAGAGTTTGGGTAAGTTCTTTTCTCAGCCTGCAAGGTTTCCCTGGATGGGATCATTCCATATCACTGGCTTGCTGGGACATTGGAGAGGAAGGCTCAATGAGGTGATGCTGACACTTGCAAGGCTCAAGAGAACCATATTTCTACCATGAAATTTGCTGTTTGGAAATACACTTACTGATCGTTCTGATATTGTGATCACTGTTTGCTCGCTTCCTCCTGAACTACTGGTAAGTGCACACTTACTTTAAACATTAGTGGGAATATTTAAGAGGTTTCTGGTCCCACAGGATGTTCAAGGCTTCAAAGGAACAGATGAACATTTGCATAATCTTCCATGTAGAAGACAGCAGTCAGAGTTAATTTTTAATTTATTTCCATCCAGAGAAAATATCTCCTAGTAACTCTTGATTAAGCAGACAATGAGGTTCAGTAAAGTCATTTAGAAGTTTGGAAAAAAAAAATCCAAACTTTCTGATGATAAAGGGAAAGCAAACATCCAAGAAAGGAACTTTTTAAAAAAATTCCAAACTTAGGTGAATGAATGGTATAGAAATTGAAGGTTTGCATTATAGACATCACTAAACAGTGCATTTGAATTTGTGGGGTTGTCTCTCCTACTTTGGTATAACCCATTCTATAGTTCATTAAACTAAAAAATGCAAGAATATGTCTTTAATTACTTGAGAAGATATTGCTGGTGATTTTTCCTATCTCTAGTTATAGAAATTCTTTCATATTTTAAAAAATAGAATAAATTAATCATAAGACTATTCCACAATTTTGGCTGCTGTGTCTGTGCAAATGACTATTTTGGAGAAGAGCTATTAAACTCTAGCCTTTTTCTTTCTTTTTAAAATATTTTTCGTGTGTGTATTTGAGATTTACCAACATGATGTTACAGGATACCTATAGTCAAATGGTTACTATAGGGAAAGAAATTAACATATGCATCATCTCACACAGTTACTTTTTGTTGTGGCAAGGACAGCTAAAATCTACTTATTTAACAACAATTCCTAATATGATGTGATTTTTATTAGCCCTCTTCCTCATGTTGTACATTAAATGGCTAGACTCATTCATCCATACAGAGATAGCAAATAAAATGGTGGTTACGAGGGGTGAGGAAGTGAGTGGACAGGAAATGGGAAGATGTAATTCAAAGGATATCATAGCTTTTATCCTAGAAAATTTCAATCTCCTATTATCTTACTCCCTATAGAAGAATAAACCTTGTCAACAGGACCATGCAAATATTAACAACTAATATTTGCAGAATGTTTTGTCATTTAGAATATATATTTATATGTTTATCTTTTCTAGCCCTCTCAGCAGCACTGTAAGAAATATATTATTACATACTGAGGGATTAATAACAGTAATAATAATAATAGCGAGAAGAAAATAAGATAATAATTTGCCCAAAGTCACATACCTGTGGGGAAAGCTGGGCTATAAACCCCTTCTTAATGTTCTTTCCATTGTGTGTATGTTTTTTAGAGTTAAGGACAAATGGATGAGACCAATCCAATGGGAAAACTTTCAGAATTCTGAATTTCAGAGTTGTGAGGAAATTTAGAGATCACCTATCCAAAACTCTTTCATCTTCACCTGAAGTTGAAAATAATTGCTACATCCGCATAGACTGTTAATGGAATAGGCTGGCCTTTAAGCAAAAAGTCCAGTCATCTGATTTCCTGTTGTTTCTTAATATACTGATTCTCCTGCTCCAAATTTATGTGCATAGTAACATGTGGTGCATCTGTATGTGTTTAATATTTATTTTTAATCTTGCAGTTTTACTTCTCCATCAGGAATATTCTAGGAAGCCAAAAGGACATTTCCCAATAGAAGAGAAAACCTAGAAAATTTGCACCTTACCTACTTAGAATGCTACAAACTTAAGTTTTATATTGATACAGACATTATTTTCCTATTTTATCTAAAAAGAATGAGGTGCCTGGGTTCTCAATACATTATACAAACACTTTTCTCCTCCGTCGTTGTTCCTGCTGCATCCCTTCTCAACTTTTTAACTTTTATTCTGTTGATGCTTTCAGTATTTTCACATAAATTATGCTGAGTGTCAGATGTGGGTCAGTGGGTATTATTGTAAAAATAATATCTATATGAAAACTCTAATTTGTGGGGTAAACAAACAATGAAATGCTCTCTTTTTTTTCCTTTTTTTTTGATGGTTGGGTCAGCTTGAATCTACTCCAATACTTTCCCTGACCTTTTCCTAGCCAAGTGAATCCATAAATTAGACAAGGGGGGAACACTGATTTATTGGAGTGTATATGCTTGAACATCAGTTTGAGTTTAGAAGGTGTTGCTGCCCTGTACTGTCACAAAACACCCTGTATAAATTATTAAGCTGGGTCCTGCGGAGCTTTGAAAGAGGTATAAGATGAAGCAGTGGTTTCTCCTAAAGGCTGTGGACCCTTGAGGTGCTGAAGAGTTGTACAAATCCTTAACATTTCCACAGACTGAAAAAAACAGTAGCCACACATTATAGAATGAACTCAAAATACATGCCTGCAGCTTTCCCCTACCCCATATTTCTCAAGTAAGAATTCTTATATTTCAGGCAGTTGCTAACCCTGGGCCTCTGTGGTGCTGGGCAGAAAAGTGGGTAGATCTATAGTCTGGAAGGCGGCAATTCAGAGAATGGGTGGAGGAAGGGAGAGAGACAGTAACAGCACCTCAAGCTGAGTCTGGAGAAACTCCAGGGGAGTTTACACAAGACTACAGAGTTAAGACCACAGCAGGATATGAGGACATGAGCAGAGTATGTTTTCCTCGGTGTGGAAAAAACTGAGGGGAATTTTAAGAAAGGTTTGCTGAGTGTTATTAATGACTTCTTTGACTCCACTTATGGAGATTTAATATAAC
>NW_012114866.1:2462500-2465132 GCF_000951035.1 Colobus angolensis palliatus | reverse complement strand
TATTTGAGATTTACCAACATGATGTTACAGGATACCTATAGTCAAATGGTTACTATAGGGAAAGAAATTAACATATGCATCATCTCACACAGTTACTTTTTGTTGTGGCAAGGACAGCTAAAATCTACTTATTTAACAACAATTCCTAATATGATGTGATTTTTATTAGCCCTCTTCCTCATGTTGTACATTAAATGGCTAGACTCATTCATCCATACAGAGATAGCAAATAAAATGGTGGTTACGAGGGGTGAGAAAGTGAGTGGACAGGAAATGGGAAGATGTAATTCAAAGGATATCATAGCTTTTATCCTAGAAAATTTCAATCTCCTATTATCTTACTCCCTATAGAAGAATAAACCTTGTCAACAGGACCATGCAAATATTAACAACTAATATTTGCAGAATGTTTTGTCATTTAGAATATATATTTATATGTTTATCTTTTCTAGCCCTCTCAGCAGCACTGTAAGAAATATATTATTACATACTGAGGGATTAATAACAGTAATAATAATAATAGCGAGAAGAAAATAAGATAATAATTTGCCCAAAGTCACATACCTGTGGGGAAAGCTGGGCTATAAACCCCTTCTTAATGTTCTTTCCATTGTGTGTATGTTTTTTAGAGTTAAGGACAAATGGATGAGACCAATCCAATGGGAAAACTTTCAGAATTCTGAATTTCAGAGTTGTGAGGAAATTTAGAGATCACCTATCCAAAACTCTTTCATCTTCACCTGAAGTTGAAAATAATTGCTACATCCGCATAGACTGTTAATGGAATAGGCTGGCCTTTAAGCAAAAAGTCCAGTCATCTGATTTCCTGTTGTTTCTTAATATACTGATTCTCCTGCTCCAAATTTATGTGCATAGTAACATGTGGTGCATCTGTATGTGTTTAATATTTATTTTTAATCTTGCAGTTTTACTTCTCCATCAGGAATATTCTAGGAAGCCAAAAGGACATTTCCCAATAGAAGAGAAAACCTAGAAAATTTGCACCTTACCTACTTAGAATGCTACAAACTTAAGTTTTATATTGATACAGACATTATTTTCCTATTTTATCTAAAAAGAATGAGGTGCCTGGGTTCTCAATACATTATACAAACACTTTTCTCCTCCGTCGTTGTTCCTGCTGCATCCCTTCTCAACTTTTTAACTTTTATTCTGTTGATGCTTTCAGTATTTTCACATAAATTGTGCTGAGTGTCAGATGTGGGTCAGTGGGTATTATTGTAAAAATAATATCTATATGAAAACTCTAATTTGTGGGGTAAACAAACAATGAAATGCTCTCTTTTTTTTCCTTTTTTTTTTTTGATGGTTGGGTCAGCTTGAATCTACTCCAATACTTTCCCTGACCTTTTCCTAGCCAAGTGAATCCATAAATTAGACAAGGGGGGAACACTGATTTATTGGAGTGTATATGCTTGAACATCAGTTTGAGTTTAGAAGGTGTTGCTGCCCTGTGCTGTCACAAAACACCCTGTATAAATTATTAAGCTGGGTCCTGCAGAGCTTTGAAAGAGGTATAAGATGAGGCAGTGGTTTCTGCTAAAGACTGTGGACCCTTGAGGTGCTGAAGAGTTGTACAAATCCTTAACATTTCCACAGACTGAAAAAAAACAGTAGCCACACATTATAGAATGAACTCAAAATACATGCCTGCAGCTTTCCTCTACGCCATATTTCTCAAGTAAGAATTCTTATATTTCAGGCAGTTGCTAACCCTCTGTGGTGCTGGGCAGAAAAGTGGGTAGATCTATAGTCTGGAAGGCAGCAATTCAGAGAATGGGTGGAGGAAGGGAGAGAGACAGTAACAGTGATCCGGGGACAAGGAGAGAAACAGAAACAGCACCTCAAGCTGAGTCTGGAGAAACTCCAGGGGAGTTTACACAAGACTATAGAGTTAAGACCACAGCAGGATATGAGGACATGAGCAGAGTATGTTTTCCTCGGTGTGGAAAAAACTGAGGGGAATTTTAAGAAAGGTTTGCTGAGTGTTATTAATGACTTCTTTGACTCCACTTATGGAGATTTAATATAACATTTAAATTGTTTACAACAGATTTTGGCTTTTTCCAGATATAATACTTATGTTTTGAATCTGCCATTGTTCTTAGATGGGCCACTAAATATACAGGTGATGAAACACCCAATGAGTTTTCAAAAGTATGTAGTTTTGTAATGAATAAAATAAAATCCATGTAAAAGTGGTATTAAAATCATCACAGTTTTACATTATTATGTATCTGCTAAATCAATACATAACATATTTCTATCATGAGGAAAACTCAACAGCTTTTATTTTAAAAAATCTTTTTAAATTTTATTTTAAGTTCTGGGGTACATGTGCAGGATGTGTAGGTTTGTTACCTAGGTAAATGCATGCCACGGTGGTTTACTGCACCTATCAATCCATCACCTAGGTATTAAGCCCACCATACATTTGCTATTTTTCCTAATGCTCTCTCTCCCTCCATCACAGCCTCCGACAGGCCCCAGTGTGTGCTGTTCCCCTTCCTGTGTCCGTGTGTTCTCATTGTTCAGCTCGCACTTAGAACATGTGGTGGTTGGTTTTCTATTCCTGCATTAGTTTGCTGAGGATAATGGCTTCCAGCTTCAT
>NW_012114866.1:2434156-2458524 GCF_000951035.1 Colobus angolensis palliatus | reverse complement strand
GAGAAGTGTTTGTTTATGTCCTTAGCCCACTTTTTAAGGGGCTTGTTTGTTTCTTTCTTGTGAATTTATTTAAGTTCTTTGTAGATTCTGGATATCAGACCTTTGTCAGATGGATGGATTGCAGAATGTTTCTCCTGTTCTGTAGGTTACCTACAGAGTGGCAGAAAATGATGATAGTTTTGTTTTTTTTTTTTTTCTGTGCAGAGGTTTTTCTTTATGTTTGAAAAGAGCCCTCATACTCAAAAAGGCCTAAAAGCAACTGTGATAATGACTATGAAATAAGGCTATAAATCTTCAAAGCCCCGTGTAAATGCAAAGGCTTCTTACTCTCAGAAGATATCATAATGGGAGGCTTGCTTAGAGTAAATTCAAGTGACAGGACCTGTACTTTAGAAAAGTGGTCTCATTAATCCTAGACAGCATACAATAATTGTGGAATGGGAATAGAGTCTTAAGGAAGGAAAGAATCTTTCTGTGAGAGGTTGTCAGGGCTGCCTTCGGAGAGGACATGAGCATGGAGTTTGATCTTCGAGTATATGGTGCACAGAGTGGGGCAGTCTAGGAAGACAGATGTGAGCAAAGGTGGAGAAATTTACACAGTAGGAGTATCATTATTGCCATTTGGGTTACTTGTGCCTGAATAAAGGTGCAATATCCTCAGCAGAAGTGATTGTCATAAGGAGACCAATGTGGGTCTTTGCTTCTGAAAACCTGCAGCTCTCAGAAGTATAGCCTGGAGTTTTAGTGAGGATTGGAACAACTGGAACTCATTCACTTCTTGGAGAAGGCGTGAGTTGGTGAAACCACTGAAGCACTCATTTGGTTATATCTAGTAAAGTGTAAAATATTCAGGTCTTGTACTGTGTAATTCCACCCCACCTTTTCAAGAGGACACGTATAAAAATGTTTGTTGTATTGGTGGTAATACTGAAAAGCTGGAAACAATTACAATGTCCATCAACAGGGAGACAAGTATGTAAATTGCATTATCCTTTTTCAATGGAATATATGTGGCAGTTAATGCACAGAAGTTACTCATCAGCATGGTTAGTTAAATTTCAGAAACACAGTGTGTAATAAAAAAAGCAAATGCAAAATGACATATACAACATGAGGCTACTTCTGTAGAGTTTGAAAGTGTGGAAACAGGGCAACATTGTTTATAGAGGTAAACCTAGAAAGCCAGGGTCTAAAAGCATGCAAGTGCTTGAAACACAGGAACTTCTCCAGGGACAGAGTAGGAATGAGATCAGGAAGGAGTACCAAAAAAACTATTTTATTCTTAAAAAAAAAATCTACTGAATAAACCAAATCCATTTGATATATGGATTCTCTATACATTTGTGTATGGTTTAAATAATTTGCAATACAAAATTAGAAAGTAAATAGTATCAAATGATTATTAAAAATAAGTGGTCCTTTGTTTCTCAGTTTCACACATCTTTATTTCTATTCCCTAGAGGCAACCGTGCTGAAATTCTTTTGGTATTTGTGTCCGTATTTTTAAATAACGTGCGTTTACTGCTATTTTTTTCTTTATAAATTTAGATATTATCTATTGTCTTCCTAACTTTAGCCCCTAAGAGCAGCCTCCCACCCCATGTCTGCTCTCCCCATCCTTTTAAAATAGATCTCGCAATTTGGGATTAAATAAATATTATGTTTGCTTTATTATGACCATCTAAATATATTTTATGGCTGAGTCCAGTACTATTTCTTGTGGAATACTATCTTTTTTATTTCCCTATTTTTAAATTTTCTCTGTAGTTACTCATTGCATTATGTTTTCATTTACTGATTTTCTATATACCTATTGGTAATTTTCTCAGGTTTATAGAATGCCTGTTCAGAATTTTTTAAAAAATGCTCTGACAGACAAAATAATCAGTTTCTTTATCTCCCTGGAGACCCCCTCTTGCAAATCTATATCTTCCTGCTCTCATACAAATTACTGCCTCTTTAAGTCTGGTTTGTACTTCTCTTACGGGGGCCTTCCTCTGCCAAAAGTTTGTGTTAGTACTTTTGTTTCCTGGATTCTCTGCCTTCCTTCTTCTATAATTACACTCCTGATTTGGTAGAACAAATCTTTAATAGCTTCCTGAGAAAAGATATTTTGGAAGTGAAATTGCTGAGATTTTACTCATTTGATTGATGGGTTGGCTGGATAGAGAATTCTAGTGGGAAATCATTTTCCTTTGAGTGTTTGAACTCATAGCTCAATAATATTAAAGTTTCCATGTTTATTGCTGAAATATCTGTTGCAATTTTGATTTCTGATTTGTATCAGTATGAATTGTTTTTCCCTTCTGAAAGTTTTTAGGATCTGTTCCTTAGCCTTGGAGCTCTGAACTTTCCTAGTGATATGAGTTGATGGGAACACTTTTCCTTTATGTGTTGGGTCCTTTGGAACTCCTTCTGTTGTAGACAAGGGAAACTTTCTTGTATTAATTTTTTTGTTGATAATTTTTTTCCTCATTTTTCTTTCCTTACTTTCTGGAACTCTTATTGTTTGGATATTGGACACCCTGGATAAATGTTCTGATTTTCTTAACTTTTTTTCTATTGTATATTACTTTTAATTTTCTCTTCCAGGAGATTGTCTCAATTTTAATCTTCCAATACTTTTGTTGAATTGTGATTTCTGATCTTATTATTATCATTTTATTTACATGAGGTGTCTTTTGTTCTCTGACAATTGTGGTATCTTCCTTGAGGTAAAACATGTAGTGTCTTATTTTCTGTCTCTGAGGAAAGTAATTTTTTCCATTCTTCCCATATTATCTTCTTTTCCTATGACTTCAGTATATTTTTCTTTTTTTCCCTTTAATTTTCATTTAAATGACTGCTGGTATCAATGTTAATGTTTCTATTTTAGAGTGAGGTGCTCAAGGGCTAACAGTTCTCTGATGGAAGACTTGTTAACCAGTAGGCTTCACAAATGCAATGGTTGGATAGCAAAGCAGCCCTCTCAGTTGGAGGTCCCCAAATATAAGTCTCTAGAGATCTTTTCCTTGGGATTGCACAGTTTCTGCACTGTCTTGCTTAGATGATATAGTCTGGTTTCAAACATTCTGGGATGAGGACATTGGAGGGAGCCTTGTGTGGACTCTTATTTAATCCTGTGTTTCAGTCGATTGCCTCTTGCTTATGCCTGCAAGTCGAGTCACTGTGGAACAGTTTCTCTGGACCCTGAGACCTGTTCCCCTTCTTGGTCTGGGATACTTATGTGCCTAGCTGAGTAAAGGTAAGAAGGGGTCCTGTGTGTCTTGTTTTCAGGTTTATGCCCTACCACAGGCCTTCATTGGGATTGCCAGAGGGAATAGAGATCAAGTCCCATGTTGAATAGTAGATGTGAGTAGGGGTAGAGCAAGTTACCTAACCTCTCTTTTCCTCACTTTCCTCATCTGCAGGATAGGAATAATAATGGTATCTGCCTCATAGAGTTATTGTGAGCATTATATGAGTTATTATGTGTAAAGTGCTTACAATGGTGTTAGAATATGGGGAGTTCTCAGTAAAATATGGGGAGTTCTCAGTAAGTATTCCCCATTGTTACTTATTAATATTACTGTTCAAAATGCCAACAACTTTCTACTTGGCTTTTTGTACCTCTTGATCAAAAAAAAAAAAAAAAAACAATATACCTTGGATCAGAGCATTAAGCAAGAAACTAGAACCATGTAAGACATGGGGTAGGTTCTCAATAAATGTTTCCTAATTTCTAATGTGTCCTTATTTTCTTTCCCCAATTAGATTCCAAGCACCTCTGTATACCTTGAGGGTCTGATTTAGTGCTTATACATACTAGCTATTCCCACAAGTATATGGACGGAACCAAACTGAATTTGTAGTGGGACCTCTTTTGGAAAACAGGGATACACTACAAATCTTAATTTAAATGTCAGTAAATTGAGTTAAAATATATAATTACTGAACAAAATAATTTTTAGCAGTGTTTCTTCAAAATAAAAATATTTTGAAGGATCTTTTCTTTTTATTATGCTTTTTCCCTTCTATGAATGCCATAAAAGAGTTCAGTGGGCAAATATTACATTGTGTATGCTGTGGTTCTTCAGGTTTCATGCATTTCTATGAATTTGTTTTAGTGGTGCCTGCTCATCAGGATGCTGAATTTTCTTTCTTATATTTAACCTCACTAGCAAATTTGAGTCTGTGACAATGTCACAATGTTTAAGTTTTCTCTATTTGAGATATTAAGTGATAATTAATTCTTCACTTATTCTTAGGAAATGGATACTGTTTTCAATCCTGGCTCAGTACCTAGAAAGATAGTTATTTTGTTTTGAGTGTTCTGTAGACTAAGCCATATAGGTATGTATGTAGAACTCAGCATTGGTAGGTAGGTTGATGCACCCAGGGGCAAGGTAGATCCTACTTTGAAGACTCCCACCGGGAACCCTGTGACATAAGATTAGACAGCTCAAGGATATGGGCTCTGTATTCTCAAGAACCCACAAAGGAATGGAATCTGAGACTGTGTGCCAGTGTCATGTGGGGATTTCCATAGGGGAATCAGGGGAAATCCCGTACTGAACACCGTGTACTATTTGCCTTTTGCTTCCTCGTTCCAATGTATGTAAAACATAAATCAAGAAATACAATTATATTTCTCTAGTCAATTTCAAAAGATTTGGACAAACTTGCACAAACAACCTTTCTCCCCTCAGCCACCTGTTATCCTGTGGAACTGTATTTGGAGGTTATTTTAAATTACTTTAGGACATAATGTTCTTGTCTTGACTGCTTTGCATGTCAAGTAAAGTTCAGGGCAGCTCAACTGATACTGCAAGGGCTCATATTTGGAAGATAATTAAATATTCTAGAGGCCAAAGTTATTCAAATATCTCAATCCAGTCCTTATCCCACAATCACTTGAAAGTTTTACCAAGCTATGTGTGCTCTACTTTGTGGATGCTGTTTCTGCTCTTACATCTGCCTGAGCAAATTGTCTGCATGAAATGAGAAGCCAAGCCATCCTAGATAATTTTGGAACATACCTTTACATGAATCCCCCTTTCTTCTACTCTAAGAGTACCTTTTGGCATGGAGCAAATAAGTCTTGAAATTATTTAAAACATTGATCACTAGACTATTTGGTCTAGGCAAGCACATTCTTAGTTTAGTAAAATAACTTAGGCTGATTTTACATTAGAGGAACTTAATTCTTCTCACAAGTCCATAACTCTTACCCACCCTGAATCATAAGACACTAGAAATACTTCTTTCTTTGCCTTTGGATTTTTGGAACCAATCTTGACTTTAGAACATGGTATCTGCTTTGCAGAGAGCTGGCAAAGAGTTAATGTGCTTGTAATTCCCTGGGCCTTTCCCTGGGTACTTGGTTGGCAACTTTAAGAAAGTAAACTAAAAACCTGAGCAACAAGGCTAAATGAATGAACTCACAAAGTTATAAATATTTATAGGTGTTGGTGGTTATGCAAATGTTTGACACATACTTTTTCTACAATAGACATAAATAATAAGTCATGTCAATTCTAAAAAGTCATGCTTCCATATGATACTAACAATGGGGTGGAGATGGCTCACAAGAAGACACTTCTATCCATCATGAAGGCAACTGACTGTAAGTGGTAGAGCTCATATGCCCAAAGGGAAGGCTGGCCTACTTTATTTTTGCTGAGAGTAAAAGATTATTACCTTTTGCAGATGCAAGTTTGAAGGGAGTAATAGACCTAGTTATGGAGGCAGAGGCAACATTTCCCAACCTCAGTAAAGGACAAAGCCAAATGTACCCTCATTTATTTTCTGACTTTGCTTTCTCCAGAGATTAGATGTCCTTAAAATTACAAATTAACTTAACAATCTTAAACGAAGGTAAGAATTATGGGTATGCAAGACTTACATATATTTTCTTATCATCTAAAGGAGTTGAGCACTCATGTTAAGTATAAACTACTAAAAAATAAGAGAATTATCCAAACAATATAATGTCTAAGAAGGCATATCCACTGCATTTCCAATTAAAATTGAGGTCTGTGCAACCAATTTATAGGCCTGCAATATTTCAGAGTCCCTTTCAATGCTAAGTAATTTCCCACTCTCTAGAATGTCTGAACTTTCTTCTTTACCATATTTTCAGTAAGAAGTACTTTATTCTTTGTGCTTAAAAAAATCATTGATGGTTATGAAAAAAAGACATTCTTTGGATTTCTATTGATGAGAAGTTTACTCTGTAACTCAAGGAAAGGCAAGGCACATTGTTCTTCCTCTGAAAAGGTTTTTTTTAATGCTAACGTCCAAAGATTACTCAGTGATTCCATGGGCATTCCAAGCACTAGAAGCATATGCACATCCGTTCAATATCCCTGATCAATGTGACACTTGAATTAAGCTAATTTATTCAGTGCAAACTTGACCTTGAATTATAGAGTAATATTTTAAAGTTGTGTTAAGGAACTTTACCTATTAGGAAGAATTCTAATTAGTGTATGACGAGAAAAGGCACTTAATTTGGCTCATTGACTTGTCATTGTTCGGAAAATGATGACATTGTTTGGAAGTCACATAGAGGGTTTCACACTAAATAATCATTTGGATAAATGGATAACCAGGTAACTTTGCAGTGGGAGTAAGTGAGGGCTGAAATTTCTAGTTGTCTTGCTCATCCATGAATGAAATTAAACAATGTTGAAGATTTAAATGCACCCTATAGTTGAAAGCACATCTTGGATAGAAGTCCAAATTTTTTCAATTCTTTTTCCTCTGTCATTATCTGGACATTTGCTTGCAATAAGCAGCTATTTAAAAAGAAGTCCAGTAGTCTCACTGTTAATTTTCATCCATCCATGTATACATTCAAAAACATTTATTTAGAGCCTACCAGTGGCTTACTGGGGTTTGGTGTTTGAAACACAGACATTAATAGGGCATACTTCTGTTTTCTAGAGGCTTTTAGACCAACATATAAACAGGAAATTAAAATGTCGTGTTGCAACTGAGATAATAGGTAAGCCAGAGTTCTGTGGTCATCTCAGTGCATCCCAAATGAGGTAAAGTAGTGTATCTAAAGTTATTATAAATATCTCATTTATTGCATTTTTTTATAATTGTAAAGCTATGCTTATTATAGAATATAATGTAAGTATACCAACACATTGGCACTATTGTAACTGTAGATAACTTATATAAATTCAACCATCTATTTTTAACTTTCCTTTTAGTCCTCACAGATATTTTCTTTGACTTCTAATCTAAGGAGAGAGAAGAAAGACCCTCTTCAAAGAGTCCCACTCACAACACTCATGACTCTTCTTCAGAGTTCTTGTTGCTAAGACAATTCCACATTAGTCTGTGAGCTTATTTGATTAATGTTTTTCCCCACACTATGTTATAAACTCTTATCAGGTCAGGGACCTAGTCTCTTTTTAATTCATTTTTGCATCCAGAGCACCTTGCTGAGTACTCTTCTAACAGCAGATATTTAGTAAATGTTTGTTGGATGGATGGATGGATGGATGGATGGATGGAATGAAAGGGTGAATACAGGAAAACTGGAATACCAGGAGGTAGAACTCTCTTGCAGAAATGATGTGGCCTAGATAGGGATATCTACAGAAATAAGAGATAGGAAAGTAAGGCAGGACTTGCTTTTGATGAAGTTTGTGAAGTGAGGGAGAAAAAGGCAACAAGGATGACACCCAGATATATGGTCTCAAGAACAGTAATGCCCTTCCTTGAGATGGACTGATAAATTATATCCTAGTACAATAAAAGGACTTACAGAGGTAAAGAGCAATGGTCAGTAACTGGCAAGAAATGAAAGAGAGTGAGAAAGGCTCTAAAACATGAGGATCAAACGTACTCCAAAGAGCCTTCAGGAGAATTACTAAGAAACTTTGCACCTTGATTTAGTGAGGCATTTAGCAAATCCATTTGTATTAGTTTTCTGTGATTGTTATAACAAATTTCCAGAAACGTAGTGGCTTAAAACAACAACTATTTCCAAAGTTCTAGAGGCTAGAAGTCTGAAATCAAGGTGTTGGCAGGACTACACTCACTCTGATGGCTCTAAGAAAGAATACTTCCTTACCTCTTCCCGCTCCTGATGCCTCCTGGTATTCCTTGACCATGGCAGAATAATTCCAGTCTTTGCTTCTATCTTTATGTACAGATAATCTTTGACTTACAACGAAATTACTTTAAAATAATCCCATTACAAATGGAAAATATTGTCAGTTAAAATGCATTTTATATACTTAGCCTACTGAATATCATAGCTTAGTCTTGCCTACCTTAAATGTGCTGAGAGTACTTACAGTAGCCTATAGTTGGGTAAAGTAATCTGTCAAAAACCTGTATTATAATAAAGTATTGAATGTTTCATGTAATTTATTGAATACTGTTGTGAAAGTGAAAACCAGAGTGGTTGTATGGGTACTCAAAGTACAGTTTCCACTGAATGTGTATTGCTTTTGCATCACTGTAAAGTTGAAAACTCGTTAGGTTGAACCATTGTAAGTTGGAGGCCATCTGTAAAATCTCCTTTTATTGCTGTGTGGTCTTCTTATAAGGACACCAGTAATTGGATTTTGTGTCAATCCTAATTCAGTATGACTTTATTTTAACATAATTACATCTGCAAATACCCTATTTCCAAATAAGGTCACATTCAGAGGTTTTGGATGGAAATGAATTTTTTTGGGAGATGCTTGTTGAACCCGCTATACTATCTACCATATTCTTGTGAACAAGATGGAAAAATATGAGCTGAATGAAAAGCTTTACCAAAAGTTTTGACTGATGGATGTATGTAGGTTTTCTTTTAGTGAAATTTTGAAGAGCCTTTGGACCACTATTATACATATTTCATCTATGACTTGGGTGTGGAGAAATAATTTGTATGGCAGAAAGTCAGGAAACCCCTTTAGAGTCCTGACTCAGCCACTTGCTGGTTATGTGGCTTGAGCAAGACACACATCCATGTTTCAGACTAGGTAATTCTAAATCTCTGGGTTCAAATACCAAGTGATTCTGACTTAGATGTAACACACTTCCTTTTAACTACATAGTTGAATTAATAAACAGGATAAGTTGTGAGGGGCCAAAAATGAAGAGGAAAGTGCATAGAGGTTTAACATGTGAACCTAGGAGGCCAAGATATGAATGACTGCGGATTGAGTGAAACAGGCATCAGGCTTGGTAACTGGAGGGCTTGGAGACAGAAGATGAGGTACTGTGAGGCAGAGCATTGGAACTGAGTCCTCTCCCTAGCTACACACATCTCAGGCCATCAGAGCTACTACATCTTAAGTAAAGAGATGGATCAAAAAAATCTCCCAACAAGGAAGCTGGTCTCATACCCTTAGGGAGCCCACTCCCTTGTACATATCAATCAGCCACGACAGGGCAGAGTGCAGCATGCAGGATTCAGCATGGCTCAATGCTGGACTAGACTTGTGACTTTTCTCACCTAAGTCTCTGGTAAGAAAGAACCCTCCCTTTGAATTCACAATAATGACCCTCAATCTTTTATGGATTTGGCATGATCTGAGAGATTGACACAAAAATGGTGAGTGATTTCTCTGAGGTACCTAGAAGAAGCAATGTAAAAACCATTCTGGAGTGACACTATTTCAATACAGGCTATAAAAAAGAACCTGATATAAAGTCTTAGTGAAAATGAATTCATAATGAAAAATGTAAAGCTCCCCCAAAAGCAATCTACTATGAACAAGAATTAACAGGTAAACATACACATACAAATGGCAGTATTAGATTCCTAAACCCATTAGATAATGACACAATACAATGGAAGCTATAAAATATGTATTTTATAAATAGTGTTTTTATTTAAAAACAATATCAGATTTACAGAAAAAATGTAACTATAGTACAGAGAGTTTAAACCCACACTCAGTTTCCTCTGTTATTAACAATTTGTTATAATTAATGAACCAATCTCTATATATTATTACTATTAGCATTATTAAGTAAAGTTGATACTTGTTCAGATTCTCTGTTTTTACCTAATGTCTTTTTGTGTTCCAGGATCCCACCCAAGATACCACATTACATTTAGTTGTCATATCTCCTTAAGCTCCTCTTGGCTGTGACAGTTTCTCAGACTTTCCTTGGTTTTCATGACCTTGACAGTTTTTTAGATATACTGGTCAGGTATTTTATAGAATGTCCCTAAGATTTGTTGGATGTTTGTCTCATGATTAGACTGGGCTCATGTTTCTGGGGAGAACGCTACAGAGGTAAAGTACATTTTCATCACATCATACCAGGGTCACATATTATCAACATCACTTATCAGTATTAACATTGACCTTAATCACTGGGCTGAAGTAATATTTGTCAGATATCTACAACCTTATTCTTTTTTTTGCCCTTTTCATACTGTACTCCCTGAAGCACATCTGTATGTACAGACTGCATTAAGGAGTGGAAAGGTATATTCCACTTCCCTAAGGACAGAGAATCTATAAAAACATGTTGAGTTCATCTGCATGGAAAAATATGCCTATTCTCCATTTATTTAATAATTTATTCATATCAGCAACAATACATGGATATTTAATTTATACTATAGATTATGAACCAGTACTGCTTTATTAATTTTGTTGCTGAAATTGTTCTAGCTTAGGCAATTGAAAGCTTTTTCAGCTGGCTTCTGTGTCTCTTTCTCATGCCTTCATCATGTAGTTTTTTTTTTAAAATTTTTCTTAGCATATTTTTACTTTTTGACATTGCAAGATGCTCCAGGCTTATCTTGTACATTTTCTGCTCTAGTTCTAAAATCAATCATTTCTCCAAGGGGCTATGCTTCTTTCTATTGCAAATGGAATTAGAAACCAAGATCTTGGCACTAGGTATGCTCATTGCTGCATGGTTATTATTGCTTCTTGCTCTTTCAGCTGACAGAAAAGAAACATAAGTATCCACACCTACCCATGTATATAAACACACATATAGATATTTACAGATATAGATAACATCTGTATCTATATTAACCTAAGCATGAGTTCATACTGATGTCTACAACTCTAGTCCATTACCATATAGCTCATTCTAGCCACTTCCCTTTGTTTATAAGTAACCTCCTTCTTCAACAATAAGAAACCTGGCTCCCACTATCCACCAATATATGGTGATATCTTTAATCTTTCAATATATGGTGATATCAGAAATGTTAGCTATGGAAAACAACTTTATCAAGTTCTTACATAAGTTCTACTAAAATACATATTGTTAAGCGATTGCATAAATAAATGATATTAAAATATAATAAAAGAACCCATTGAGTGGTCTAAACTGCATATTAAACTCAGATAAAGAGAGAATTGGAATTAAAAAACTGATCTCAGCAAATTTCCCAGAACACGTCTATCAGAGAGAAAGAAATGGAAAATAAAAGAGAAGATACATGACATCAAGGATAGACTAAGAAGGCACAATGTTTGTTTAATAGGGATTTCAGAAATAGAATAAAGTGAGAATGAGGAAGAGGAAATATTTTAAATCATGGTAAAGACTTGGTCCAGAATTTATAAAATAGATTAATTCTCAGAAAATAAACGAAAAGTTTCCAAGCAAAAGTCATAGAAAGATATCCTCACCTTGATGTATATTGTAAAACTGAGAAATACTGACAAACCCTAAATGCAATCAGAGAAAGATGGATTACCCAAAAGAATTAAAATTTGTTTATCAGCCAACTTTTTCAACAGCAGTGTTAGAATTAAGACTGCAAAAGATTTTCTTTGTGCTGAGATAAATAACCATCAGCCTAAAACTCTACACTTTAAGTGCAAAGTCAAAATAAACACATTTTCAGATAAACACAAACTGAAGTAATTTACCACTAATATATCCTCACCGGAAAAGATTCTACAGAGTTTACTTCATGTGATAAATTTACAAAAATGCATACTTTTCCTCGAAAATTAAATCCAAAATGAAGAATTGTGAAGCAAAAATATTGACAAACATGGCAATTTATAAAATAAGCATTAACTGTTTAAACAACATTAATAATGAATAAAGTTAAGAATAAATAAGTAATAAAACATTAAACTACTGGATAACAATAGGATTTAAGGTGGAGAGTGATTGGGGTAAAGCATTCTAAGAATCTTAAATTTAGGAGAAGTGGATTTGATTTTTGTAAAGTTGAGAATACATGTTAAACAGAAAAATAGATTATCTAACTTTCAAACAATGAGAGGACAAAATAGAGGAATAAAATAAATGTGATCAGGAGATGAATAAGAAAAACAGGAGATGAATAAGAAATAATAAGTAAAAAGGCACAAAATAAAAACCTAGAATTAAGTCCAAGTACACAATGATAATACTGTGATTAATCATACTTAAAATACCAGTTAAAAGACATGCAGACCTTTCAGCAGAATCTCCACAAGCCAGAAGAGATTGGGGGCCAATTTAAACATTCTTAAAAGAACTTTTAAGCTATAATTTCATATCTGGTCAAACTAAGCTTCACAAGTGAAGAAGAAATAAAATATTTTTCAGACAAGCAAATGCGAAGGGAATTTGTTATCTCCAGGCCTTGCAAGAGCTCCTGAAGTAAGCACTAAATGTGGAAAAGAAAAACCATTACCAGCCACTACAAAAAACACACTGAAATGTACAGATCAGTGACACTCTGAAGCAAATACACAAATAAGTCTGCAAAAATAACCAACTAGCATCATGATGTCAGGATCAAATTCACACATAACAATATTAACCTTAAATGTAAATGGGCTAAATGCCCCAATTAAAAGACACAGAGTGGCAAGCTGGATAAAGAGTCAAAATCCATTGGTGTACTGTATTCAAGAGACGTATCTCACATGCAAGGACACACATGAGAGCAAAATAAAAGGATGAAGGAAATTTTATCAAACAAATTTAAAACAGAAAAAAGCAGGGATTGTAATCCTAGTTTCTGACAAAATAGACTTTTGTTAGGAATAGGCCCCCCAAATCTGGCCATAAACTGGCCCCCAAACTGGCCATAAACAAAATCTCTGCAGCATTGTGACATATTCATGATGGCCATGATGCCCACACTGGAAGGTTGTGGGTTTGCCAGAATGAGGGCAAGGAACACCTGGCCCACCCAGGGAGGAAAACTGCTTAAAGACATTCTTAAACCACAAACAAAAGCATGAGCAATCTGTGCCTTAAGGACATGCTCCTGCTGCAGATAACTAGCCAAACCCATCCCTTTATTTCGGCCCATCCTTTTGTTTCCCATAAGGAATACTTTTAGTTATACTTTTAGTTAATCTATAATCTATAGAAACAATGCTTATCACTGGCTAGCTGTCAATAAATATGTGGGTAAATCTATGTTTGAGGCTCTCAGCTCTGAAGGCTGTGAGACCCCTGATTTCCCACTCTACACCTCTATATTTCTGTGTGTATGTCTTTAATTCCTCTAGCACCACTGGGTTTAGGGTTTCCTTGACTGAGCTGGTCTTGGCAGACTTTAAATCAACAAAGATCAAAAAAGACAAGGAAGGGCATTACATATTGGTAAAGAGGTCTATTCAACAAGAAGAGCTAAGTATCCTAAACATATATGCATCCAATACAGGAGCACTCAGATTCATAAAACAAGTTCTTAGTGACCTACAAAGAGACTTATACTCCCACACAATAATAGTGAGATATTTTGTCAATATTAGATCATTGAGACAGAAAATTAATAAAGATATACAGGACTTGAACTCAGCTCTGGGCCAAGCTCGGAAGTAAATCAGTCCTCAGCAAATGCTAAAGAACTAAAATCATAACATTTTCTCAGGCCACAGCACAATCAAATTGGAACTCAAGAGTAAGAAACTCACTCAAAATTATACAAATACATGGAAATTGATGAAAGTGACCCTGGGTAAATCATGAAATTAAGAGAGAAATAGGAAGTTCTTTGAAACCAGTGAAAACAAACAGGGTACCAGAAACTCTGGGATGCAGCTAAAGTGGTGTTAAGTGGAAATTTGACAGCACTAAAATGCTCACATTAAAAAGCTAGAAAGATCTCAAATTGCATAAAAACTAGAGAACCAAGAGCAAGCAAACCTTAAAACTAACAGAAGACAAGAAATAATGAAGATCAGAGTAGAACTGAAAGAGACAGAGGCACAGAAAACCTTTCAAATATCAATGAATCCAAGAGTGGTTTTTTGAAAAAAATTAATAAAAAAGACTGCTAACTAAACTAATAAGAGAAGAATCAAATAGACAAAAATGATCAAGGGGATATCACCACTGACTGCACAGAAATACAAACAACCATCAGAGAATACTTTAAACAGGTCTATGCAAAAATAAACTGGAAAATCTAGAAGAAATTAATTGATTCCTGGACACATATATTCCCCCCAAGGCTGAACCAGGAAGAAGTTAAATCCCTGAACAGACCAATGACAGCTTCTGAAATGGAGGCAGCAATAAATAGCCTACCAGTCAAAAAAAGCCCAGGACCAAATGGATTTACAGCTGAATTCTACCAGAAATACAAAGAGGAGCTGATATCATTTCTTCTGAAACGATTTCAAACAACTGAAAAGGAGGGACTCCTCCCTAACTATGAGGCCAGCATCCTGATACCAAAACCAAGCAGAGATACAACAACAAAAAAGAAAACTTGAGGCCAATACTCCTGATGAACATCAATGCAAAAATTCTCACTGGCAAACCAAATCCAGCTGCACATCACAAGGTGTATACACCACTATCAAGTTGGCTTCATTCCCGGGATGCAAAGCTGGTTCAACATATATAAATCAATAAATGTAATTCATCACATAAACAGAACCAAAGACAAAAAGCACATGATTATCTCAATAGATGCAGAAAAGGTCTTGATAAAATTCAACATCCCTTCGTGTTAAAAACGCCTAACAAACTAGGTATTGAAGCAACATACCTCAAAATAACAAGAGCCATCTATGACAAACCCATAGCCAATATCATACTGAATGGGCAAAAGCTAGAAGCAATCCCCTTGAAAACTGGCACAAGACAAGAATATCCTCTCTCACCACTCCTATTCAACATAGTACTGGAAGTTCTGGTCAGGACAATCAGGCAAAAGAAAGAAATTAAAGGTATTCAAATAGGAAAGGAAGTCAAATTGTTTTGCACCTTAGGTACCAGCCTGGCCACAGAAATGTAGAGCAACAAGCGGGCTCTTGAGGTCCCCAATTCGAGGATTTAGTTCTTGCACAGCATTTCTGGACTGAATCTAGTGTAAATGTTTCTTGTCCACATTGGGGAGTCATGAATAGCTTTGTAATGAGGATCACAGAAAATGAACTCCAGATTCTCCAGTGCTATCCCAGGGTGGAGAGCCAGACAGGAGCCTACTGCCTTGAAGGGTAAGTCCCAGGCCAGGCAGCATTCAGCACAACTCACTGAAGAGCCCCTGGGCCTTAAGGGAACATTAGCAGTAGTCTGGCAGTACTCCCCATGAGCCTGGCCGTGGTGATAGAGTGAGGCTCCTCTGCCTTTGGAAAGGGGAAGGAAGAGTGGGAAGGGGTGCAATTTGTAGTTTGAGTGCCAGCTCAGTGGCAATACAATGGAACACCGGGTTGACTTCTAAGGCTTTTGACTAGAGTCCCTGACTCCCTCTGAATCTGCTCAGGACTTGAGGGGACTTGCCACCCTGAAGGGAAAGGCATAGGCCTGGCTGACTTTACCAACTGCTAAGGGCAATAAGCAGGCTCTTGAGGTCCCCAGTTCCAGGACTTGGCTCTTGGAGAACATTTCTGGACTGAGTCTAGTGTGAATGTTTCCTGCACACAGTGGGGAGTCATGAATACCTTTGTGAATGAGGATCATAGGAACTGAACTCTAGGTTCTCCAGTGCTGTTCCAGGGTGGCAAGCAGTCTGCCATTACATGTACTCCCTAGCCTGACACCAAATATGCAGGTGGTCCTGTACAATTGCACCATTATGATCAGTACATCCAAATAAGCAAAGCCATAGAAAGGGGCTGCCTGCCACCCTGATATCTCCTATAAAGCTGTGGAGTCCTGTGGGGGCTTGGAAAGTAATCACACTGATGTTAATTGATGTCAATTGGAGAGCATTTTTAGTGATTTTGAAGATCAAAAGAAAAATTTAATTTTCAAGATCAGACCATGTGGCAGCTGTAAGGAATGAAGAAACCAGTGCCAGTGGACTCACTTATTACTGTAGGGGTCTACTGGTCACCAAGGTCATCTCCACTTGGATGTGCCCAGTCAGCAGGCAGACATAATTCAATTGTTGTCCCTCCAAGGGCAACTCCAAGCCTGAAGCCTGTCATAGGGAGTCATAGAATCAGAGAAGGCTAGTGCTGATGAGTGCTCAGAAGCCTTTATCTGTCCCTGCTTCTGGCAAATAGAGGATCAGAGCCACAGACTGCAAAGCAGAGAAGACTTAATCATGGAGCCCAGGAGCCAATGATGACAGTTGAGCACTGTAAGGGACAGAGAATTGTAGCCTAAGGCTCTATGCTCTGTCACCTTATTTTCCAAATAAAAAAACCACGGCTTGTACTCTGACAAAGGATGTATTCCTACTTCTGATTAATTTTCATGAAAAGACAAAGGGAGAAAACATTTACAGTATAAACTGTCCTGGAAAATTCACGTGGAAAATGGATGCACAGTCTTATAAACTGTAGGAGGACAGGGAATCAAATGGCTGCAGTGGTTTGAGAGGAAGCTGTTCCAAGTTGCAGTTCTGTGTTTGAAAGGATAAAAGTGCCAGCCACAGCAGGAAAAAAGAGAGAAAGTGTGACATCTCCTAAAGTATGCCTGTCTTAGGGTATGCATTCAATAAATATTTATTACTGAATAAATGAATAAATAAATTGATAGCCACAAACTACACAAGGAATATCAGCTATACTAGAAGCAGATAAGCAATGATGTTCCCAGGCTATAGAAAGAATTGCAGTCATTCCCCAGGCCTTCCTGTTCAAAGCATGGTCACTGAGCAGCAGCACTGGCATCACCTGGGATCTTGTCAGAAACGCAAAAATTTGGAATCCACCGTGACCTACCGAGTTAGAGCTTACATTTTAATCAGCTCTCCAGGTGATCAAGTGCACTTTAAAACTTGAGAAGCTCTGCTCGGAGGGCACGCCCAGTTACGGGAAGTAAGAAAGACAGATGCATAGGATCCGGGGTGTGTGAGAACCCAGGGTGTGTGGGAACAGTATGAGAATTGGGTAATCCGAGACCTAAACAATCGTAGTTTAAGAGCTGTGAGGAAAGGTAGTTAAAAATCACAGGTTTCCTGAAGAACAAACCCACAGAATGAAGTATAAACAGAAACAACCACAAGTTGGGAGAGGTGATGATAGTCAGAGGTTGCGTGAGAAACAGACCAGGCACAAGAACAGAATAAATGAGAACTGTCTAATGTAAGGGTCTACACACATCTAAATAAATAAATAAAAATTGAATTCAAAAATTTCCCTGGTGTCAAACATAAAAGAGAATTCCCTCCGGCTCTTTATTTTATTTTATTTTATTTTATTTTAAGCATTCCTTTGGAGAGCTTGGAATTATAAATGCTTTCTGTGACTGAGCTGCATGTAAATCTTTTTAAAAGCTGAATAAGCCTCTTAATAGTTTTGCTTCCCAGGAATGCCTTTCTTGTGGGCATTAAAATGTGAAATCAGGGAGGGTACTGCCCTGTCTTCCTGCCTCTGAGGGAGTTTACCTTAGGTGCCAGCTCCAAGCTGAAACTAACTGCTCACCATATAATTAAAGTCTTATTTTTCCTATGATTAGAGACAATTAACCTGTATGTAATAGATTGTATCTTTCTAGAAATATAATTGGCGAGATTTCTTTCTGTTTTGTAATCTCTTTAGTGGACTGTCCGTGACCCACATCGCAGTCTGGTTTAATGCTTGATTATTAATATGACTTCATTCATTTTTGCATTTCGTGAAGATGATCATTTTGGGTTAGCAGGATATTTTACTTTTAATTGTTTCCCCAACAGCAATAATGGGGGCAAGAATTGGACAGTCTGTTACTGAATGTGTGTAGGTAAAATGATTCTCATTACAACTGTTGAAGGACAGCAGAGTCAAAGTGGATGGTGGCTTGATTTTATCTGAGAGTTCATGATACATAGTAATAGGTATTCATTACATCTCTTAAAATGGAATTAAAACTGTTTGATGGTGTAAAAGCAGGAATTGCATTTTAGGTAGAAGAGACACAGTTCTGAGAGTCTAAATCTCTTGAGAACCTTTCCCTCTGTGGGAGCCAAGGTCCTAAAGGTTTGCTGAAAAAATACTGACATGATGCAGGAGAAAAAGCATACAAATCTATATAATGTGTATGCATGGGAACCTTCAGAATAAAGACCAAAAGATATAGGGGGAATTGTGAATTTTCATGCTTAGGTTCAAGAAAGCATGGATAGCCATGTAGAAGCATGGCTGGACAAAAAGGGTGTGATCTAATCTTAATAGACGGAGTGGGGAAACTCAGCAAGGCCTGTCTGTCTGGATTCCTCTTGGCCTCTCTCAGCATGTGTTCCTTCTTTCTGGGTATGGGGCAGAACTCTCTCTAGAATGGGGGTTTTATGACCTGCAATCAAACAAGGTAGGTCAGATAATTTCCTTATGGCCAGTTTTTATGAAGAAAGGCAGAAGAAAACTTAGAGCAGTATTTTTAGGTTTTATGACTAGCTTTGGGAAAAAGGAGTTCCAGTTTCTATGACCTGCCTTAGGGATGAGGGGTTCCAGTTTCTATAGCTGCTTTGGGGTAGAATGGGACTGAGAGACAGAAGGTCAGAAGAAGGTCAGAGATAAACTTTTCCATCTGAGATTTTCATTTTGGGATTTTGTTTTCTGAGTCTCAACATCTCAAACTGGCAAGAATAGTGGTCTGTCTGGTTCTCAAAGTCACTGATGATGGCCCTGTGGAAAGCAAGCCTGAGCAACCTACCCTTGCCACCACAGGAACCCTGCCTCTGAGGGCCTGGACACAATCATATGTCCTGGCTCACTGATTTTGCCCAAGGGGATTATAGCCTAGGGCAGTAGGATTATCTATGAAACTGCTACTTCTCCAGAGGATCCCCACAAGTGTTTGTTTGTTTCCTCCAACAGTTATTAAACATCCTGTGGTACCAGGGTCAGCACTAGGTACTAGTGGTATATGCTAGATAAAGCTCAGGTCTCACTCTCGAAGAGCTCCTAGTTTCTTGAGGAAGAAAAGCCTATCAATGATTATGGCAGAGGGTGGTAAATGCCATTATGAGTTCTGCACAAAAAATGGTAAAAGTTCTGAGGGAAACTGACAGCCTGGGGAAGGGTCAGGAAAGCCTTCTAAAAGGGAGGACAGCTGAGCCCTGTCTTGAAGCTGGAAATCCAATCTCTTTAGCCTTGACTCTCACATTTCTTCTCTGTGGACTGGCTAGTTCCTAAGATCTAAACTTTCCAAATCTCAGCTTATGCAACCTCCACCAGGATCCCTTCAATGGTCCTGCAAAGCTAGGATAGGTGATACTTTTGTGTGCCTCATGAAGCCCCGCCAGTCAGCCTCACAATACATTGTGAGCTCCTTTAGGACAGGGACATTTTTGTACTCACCTCTGTATCTTCTCCACCTAGCATGGTGCCTGGCATACAGGTAGTAAGTACTTAATACATACCTGTGAAATGACTGAATGTTAGGTGAAAAGCAGTTATTGAGGTGTATGAAAGAGGAGGTTTGGGAGGAAAGGGGCATTATTGACATTATCAATAGAGGGAACAGCATGAACATATGAAGGCAAAAAGCAGTTAAGTATTCTGTGTAATGAATGACAAATACTTCCAAGTTGCCAGAGCACACATTGGAAGGGAGAAAGTGGCAGGAGATAAAACTGGGAAATTAAGCAGAGAGTGAGCTTCAGTTTAATGGTAAATGGAGTCAAGTGCCCTCCTTCATTGAACTGTTTCCCTTTGGCAGTTTCTGGGAGGATTGCCCATCAAAATTGACAACTACTTAAAGTGTACATGGTACAGATGAGTCTCCCATGTGATCCACAGAAATAGAATATTTCCAGAAGTGGAATTAGAAAACAAATATGCTGGTCTTAAGTGCAGCCCATTGTGAACCTCTGGGGGACCTTCCCCAGAAAGAGAGTATTCATCTCAGAGGAAATCCTCATGCAAACTGGATTCAGGAATTTGGCATAACATGCAATCACAAATATATAATTAGCACCTAATATGTTGTAGAATGTCTGACAAGACCCTGCTTGGCTAATAGGAGTTTTCAGCACATTGTGTTTTTGCACAAGGTCCATGATACACAGACACTAAATCATTTACAGCTTAGTGTCTATGTATCCCAATCTAACCCAGTTTTGAGACTTAGTACAATATAATCTTTAGTGGGACAACAAGAGCTGACCTCAGTAATAATAATGGGAGGAACCATGGAAATCAGGCAGGGTGGTGCATTGAGATAGATCTGGATGAGGTGTCAGATGATCTGAATTCTGTTCCTTGCTCTGTCTGAAATGAGTTCTGTGTTCACTGACAAGTCATATACCTCTCTGACCCCCACATGCCTTATCGCAAAACAAGTTTTACTGAGTTGTTTTGAGAATCAAATGAGATTGTGGGTGTGGAACTCTAAAATAATAAACAATTTTGGCATTTTCTTACTAATAAAAATCAGTTCTGAAACTGATGAAGCAGTCACTTGGAGAGTAGCCCAGTGCCGGGGGAAATAAGAGACACAGAGAAATAAAGCTTCCTATTCCCACCTTCAAAATTTTGTTCTGTTTTACTTTGACAGTAAAGACAAAACCAACATGTACATATAATAGAGAACAATTAAGCACTCACATTTAATGAAATCTGAGTTCAAATAACACAGTAATTATTGACAGATGGAGTTGCTAAGGAAGGCTGCAAGCTGAATGAGTTTACCTTTTCTTTTTTCCCTCCCTTTTCTTATCTTTCCCTATTGTCACTTTCAGAAAAAAACCATCACAAGTCTCCGCACTTATTCATCATAAAAACTCTCAGCAAACCAGGACTAGAAGGGAACTACCTTAATTTGACAAAATTTACTTATGGAAAAACCTACAACCAATGTAATATTTAATGGTTACATTCAAGGCTGTCTGATCTCACACATTAATTCAATACACTACTGGAGGCTGTGACAATCCAGTGAGGCATGAAAGGTTAATAAATGTCATTAAGTTTGGGAACAAATGTGCAGCTCTCTCTTATTGCAGGAAACATTATTTTCTGTAGAAAATGCTAAGGAAACTACAAAGAAGTTAATAGAACTAATAGGTGGGTGTATCAAGGTTGCAAGATACAAAGTCAATATACAAAATTAATTGTAGTTTTGTATATTAGCAGAAAATTTCAAAAATAATAAAAATATTTCCAGTATCTTCAAAAGATAAGCATAGAACACTTAGGTATAAATTCAATAAAATATGCTCAATACCTGTACAGTTAAAACTACTGAAGATTGCTAAAAGAAATTAAGAAGACCTGAATAAATGCAAGATATACTATGTTCATGAGTTGGAAGACTCAATAGAAAATTATCTTCAGATTATATAAAATTCTAGAATGAGCCAAATAGTCTAGAACTGAAAAAATTCAGGACACTCTAGAGGAACAGAATTATTGATTGATCAAGGAATGGGCAGAGATATGCATTTACCAAAACTCATTAAGTTTTATATCTAAGAATTTTATGTTTCATTGAATGTAAATGTTATCTGAGGAAAGAATATAAATCATATTGATCATCTATCTATGTCTCTATCTCTCTATCCATACATACATTTGTGTGGTTGTGTTTTAAATATACATATATTTTTTAGATATAATCATTGAGCGGGTCTAAAAGCTATGACACACTAGTAGCAATGAGCACATTTTGAGCCCAGATTTTGATTTCTAAATGTCATTCTCTGGTATAAAGAATTAAATCTCCTTGGAGAAATGAATGACCCCAGAGCTGAGGCAGAGGAACTATGAGCTGATCTTGGGACATTTTATTGTTCCAGAAAGTAAGGACTACACACACACACACACACACACACACACACACATTCATAATAAAGCAAATGATCAAAATGTACATACATGGTAAATCTGGGTAAAAGTTACATAAGATTTTCTTGTACTTTTCTTGCAATTTTTGTGTAAATTTGAAATTATATTACAGTAAAAATTATCAAAAAAGTTGAGGGATAATTAAAAGTCAGAATAATGGTTACGTCTTTAAGGAAGAAGAGACAGAAAGAGGCTGTGGGGAAAGGGCGTATAGGAGCATATGAAGACTTCTGAGGTGCTTGGAAATTTTTATTACTTAATCTCAGTATTAAACACATGGTTATCTTATAATTATTACTGACACTCTCAATTTATGCCTATTTCTGTAGATATGATTACCTTCATAAAACAAAAAGAGACACCAATGGGACAATAAGTTAGCATCCAAGATGACACTGTTTATTTGTGGTGAAGTCAGGACTAAAGCCCAAATACATCAAGTCTATTTCTCTGTCAGATGATAATATTGGCAATGATAACAAAGTTAATATGCAGTTAGCTGGAGAACTCCAAATCCTGACCTTAACCATCCGTCTTTCTCTACATGGTCCTAAAGGGAAACACATGCACAGAAAAATGCCCTGTTGACTGAGAAGGCAAAACTTTAATGCTGACCAGATTCTTGATCCCTAAATGAGTAAGCTAGGCTAAGTGTAGACTTTTTCTAGACTAGAGACAGGCAGGTCTGACAAACACAGCAAGTTAAATGGTCTTCTCCATTCCAGTCTCCCTAACTATACCAACATTTTGGATTGTGTGTGATCTTAATGATGACAGAAAGTTTTCACCAGAGCTTCCCAGTTGGCAAGAGGAACAAATAGTCTCCGTCTGTCTAGGCTTATTTATATTCTGCTAAAACTTTTTTCATTCTTAGTATAAGCTGCCCAATTATGGTTCTTGCCCTCAACCAACTAAAAATGATACTTACACTTGAGAATGGAGTAGAAAGTGAGTTGTGAGCTTGTTGTGGCCAGTAGACAGTAATCATCTGTTTTTATTTACAAGCTATCCTAGGGACCAACAATGAGACCACAGAGGCGGGTATGCAATTAGAGATTCACCAGTAGTGTAAATATGAAAAACTTGAAAAATTAGAGTCTGTGGTATCTCATGAATAAGTCCAATCATAACATTTCTTTGTCTGCTTTCTTATTATGTGACTATAAAAAGATGTCAACAGTGCATTTAAATCTTCCTGCAGAGAGGAAATATGCAGATCACAATGAAGGTAAGAATATGCTCACAACCATATGTTTGTTCTCACAAAGATATGTGCCAATATAAGAAATGTTCCACTTTGAAGTTTTTGGCACCATGTGGTGGTGGTGGGTTGAAACTTCCGTGGTGGGTTCATTTGTTGTTTTTTTCTCCTTTCATATTATATCTTTAAATGTTTCAACCTAAAGGTTTCTTTACTACCACCTCCTCCCTTACCTCCTCCCTGCTCCCCGCTCCCCAACCTTGATCTTTTGTACTAAGCACATTCCAAACAATGTCATATTTCATATACTTAGAGACAAAGGAAATGGTTGCTTAGCAACAAGGTCCTGGTAAAATTTTTAAGCATTCTTTTACTTTTACTTTCTATTTAGGGCAATGCTCAGGAAGCTGTTTTCAAGGAGATCCAGGACTACGAGAGAAAGTCTTCAAAAAATGTCTACGTAAAACAGAGTGAGGAGGAGGAAGACAATAATTAAGGGTTTGTTGTCACAATGCAAGAGGCATTCTCAGTAACAATGAGAATGGAGAGAAAGGATTGGAGGGACTTGGTCTAGGGTGGGACAGAGAGCTTCACCTTTCCATTTTCTATCTGGTTCCTCTGACTTCTCCAAAACTTAACGTGGGATTCAAATCAATTAGCTGAGAATGAAAGGCACAAAGGGAAGCCGACCCACACTGTGTCAGCCACTCAAAGATCTTGTTTTGAGGGTTTTAGGTATAGACTGGGAGTGGCAGAAACTGAAAGCTTATTTTGTCTGTTATAAGATCTCCTTAAAATACCTATCTCACCTCTATAGGATGACCATTATTATATTTCTACTGATTTTCCATCAGGGACATTTTCCCACGTTATTAAATATTACATAAAAATATGGTTTTTGAGAACCTTATGCTATGGGTGTTGCAGGACTGACTTACCTATCCCTAATTGTACGTTTAGTTTATTCTGAGAAATTTGCTTCTCTTTTTTTATTTTTTTTAATTTTTTTTAATTTTATTTATTTATTTATTTATTTATTTTTTATTATACTTTAAGTTCTAGGGTACATGTGC
>NW_012114866.1:2383934-2428036 GCF_000951035.1 Colobus angolensis palliatus | reverse complement strand
CCCCCGAAATTTGCTTCTCTTGGTGTTACTTCTATTAATGTTGCTTCTATAAATTTATTCTTATACATCTCTTAGAAAATTTCCATAGAAGAGGCAGCTAATAGCAGAATTGATAGATCTGAAAAAGTCTTTTGTTTCCAACTTTTAAAATATTCTTGATATATGTAAGCTAATTGCTTCCAGAAAACTTGTACTAATACACAAGTGAATATTTTCTGATTTTGTGGGAAATAACATGATGATTTATTTAGATATTATTTGGTTATTAGTAGGATTATATATGTATTTGTTTAGAGTCCATTTATTTTTTAGTGAAGTTTCTGATCATGTTATTACCCATTTAGTTTCCATTTGAGTATTGTCTTTTTATTGATTTATAAAGCTAATTACACAAATGCACATACACATGCACACTCAGGAAGTATTCTTTATACAATGATAAATGAAGTAAGAAGGTGGAGTCACACAAGAGGAGGAACTAATATAAAGGATATATATTTGTGGTCATATTTGTTGAAAATGTTTTTCTCAATTTGTTATATGCTTTTTTATGGCTTTTATTCCATTTTATTTTTGATGTACGGATGTTTTGTGTGTTTTTATAGCAGACTAAGGAGCACAGTAGTGAAGAACAGAGACTCAGGCCTCTCTGTGATGCATTTGACTCTTGGCTCTGACATCTCTGTGATGTGTGATTTTCATCAAATTACTTTAACCTTTTTCTGCCTTAATTTTCTTCTCTATAAGATGGGCATCTTAATAGCTTATGGGGGATGGTGAGATTTCATCAAATTAAGATATACAGAAAGCATACAGAATGATGCCTGGCACACCACCAATGATGCCTGGCACAACACACCAAACGCTCAATAACTTAGAGTAGCCAGCATCATGTAGCAAATATACCGATCTATTCCATTGTGATTTCTCCCATAGCTTTTATGTTCAGAAAGTCCAAATCTCTAAAAAAAAAGATAAAGTGTCTGTTAATCTCTTATTTTCTTCATAATCTACTTATTTATTTAGTTTATTTCTTTAATGAACGAGGATTAATGTTGGTCTGTGGTAAGAAGTGAGTTAACCTAATTTTTCCCCAAAATGTAAACTTTTTTTGTCAATTCAACTTCCACTTACCATTTGTTTGTTTAATTCCTTTATCATTTACAAGATTTTACATACCCTTGGATCTGTTTCTGAATTATCTGTTCTATTCTGTTGTTTTGCCTTTTGATTTCTATTCTAGTGGCATATTGGAGAAAATTAGTACAAGTTTTAATATTTAGCAGCTGAATTCTGATCTCATCATTTTTAAGATTCTCTTAGCTATTTTTAACTGTGAAATAGTTCAGGTGGTTACTTGAACCATTTTAATATACTAAAAATATTATTGAGATTTTGAATAGGATTATTCTTATCTATTAATTGATTTAGGGAGAGTGACAGTTTTCACATAGTTTTTAAAAATTTAATTTTTTCTTTGCAAAATCCTCACTTATATCTCCCAATGGATTTTTTTAGTGTTTTCATAAAGCTTCCCACACATTTCTCGATATTATTAAAAGTTAATAGTTTTTGCTAATTGTAAAAATAATTTTCTTTCTTTGTATATCTAACTAGAGGTAGGAGGAAACACGTTACAGTCAAAGTTCTCAACTCAATCTGAGTTTTCTTCACTTACAGTGCCTTTGTGTGTTATTTTTGCAAGATGTTTAGATTCTGAATCAGGGAACACTTGCCAAATATTTAAACTTGAAATGGGGATACTCTTTCTAAAAAGTGATTTTTACTAATTAAACACATTTTTATTCTGTCTCAACTACGTGCTAGGCTTGCTTGTGAAGATAGAAATGATTCCTGCTCTATACAGCTTACATGAGAGAACTGATTTAATGACAGCTGTGGTAAATATTAGGGAGAATGGCTGGTGCACAAGTTGAGGGTCTAACTTGGGATCCAGCCTCATGTAAGGTTAGAGCAGGTCTTCTCTAGGAAGATTTGACATTCGAAGTGAGTTCTGAGGGATTTATAGAAATTAACTAGGCAACCTGTGGATGTTCCTGACAGAGCAGTTGTCAGAACGCAGGATGTTGAAGGAATCAAGACAGGGCCTTTGCACCTGTAATGCAAAAATGGGGAGTGAGGAGGGATGTGGCATTGGGTGAGACAAGTCATTGGTGAGAGGGTCATAGGGTTTTTATCTTTAAAAGGAAAACAAAAGTCACCTTGAAGAAAGTTAAAAATAGAGAAACTATCAAAGTATCTAGTACCATGTATATATATGTATTTTTTTTTCTTGGAAACTAGGATACTTTCCATGGTTATTTTGCCATGGTTCTTGAAGAAATAGTTCTGTGATAGTCAACTTTCTTTAGCCTGGAAGGAGGAAAGTCTAACTTCTCCAGATTTCTTGAAAGAAGAATTTGTTGCACTAATCAAAGCCCAACCAGGCTGGTATCTGCTGCGAGATTGAAAAGTATTACAGGTACTACTGACTTACAGTCCTGTTTGCTGTTGTCTAGTCAGTACTACCAGGAGCAAATCACGGCTCCTTTTGTAAAAGTAGCTGTGAAACCCAGTTATTTCTGGAAGTTCAAGGGTGATGAATCCCAAAAGGGCTTATAGAATGTCAAATCGTCAGCACAGCCCGAAGGACAACACATTCTCTAATTGAGGCAAGATAATTAGTTAGGGTAAGGTTTCCCAACTTTGGCTTTTCCGGTCAACTACTTCTTTATTGTGGTAGGCTGTCCTGTGCATGGAAGGATGTTGACCAGCAGCAGGTCTGGCCTATGCCCACTAGATGGCAGTATCACCCTCGCCTGGTTGTGGCAACCGACGGTTGTCCCCCAGGGAGCAAAATCATCATGGGCTGAGAAACACTGAGTTGCAGATATTATAAAAGTTATTTATTTCACAATCAAAACTATTATACTCATTTTTTTTGCCATAAATTCACTTACACACTGCAACATTAATAAATTAGATTGCTAATTATCAAGGCTAACTCTCCTACAGTGTACAAAGCACTGCCATGTGTCTGCTATCCATTTACTTGTGCAAACATTTATTCAACACCTGCTTTACGTAGGTACTATCCTAGTTGCTAGGGTTACAATCAAATGAGACAATATTGCAATATCTGCCCCAAATCTACAGGGGGAGATAAAAACATGAGTATATCAGAGGGGTCTGAAGAAGTCTACTGAGAGGTGAAAGGAAGAAGCATGGTTAGAATCTTAGGGGTGGAGCTCCCGGGAAATAAAAAGCCCAAGTGAAGCTTGGTGTGGAAACCTGAAACATTGCCAAGTATTTTTCAGACTGATAGATTTGGGAAGTGATCGGGAAGCTTAAGACTTACAACCATATAATACATATACATATGCATATACATTTACATATACATACACATACACATATACATACTTTTTTTCTGGGGCAGGCGACAGAGTCTCATTTTGTTGCTCAGGCTGGAGTGCAATGGCACCATCTCAGCTCACTGCAACTTCCGCCTCCCAGGTTCAAGTGATTCTCCTGCCTCAGTCTCCGGAGTAGCTGGGATTACAGGCACACGCCAACGCGCCTGGCTAATTTTTGTATTTTTAGTAGAGATGGGGTTTCACCCTGTTGGCTAGGCTACTCTCGAACTCCTGGGCTCCAGTGATCCACCAGCCCTGGACTCCCAAAGTGTTGGGATTACAGGTGTGAGCCACTGTGCCCTGCCACAGCCATATTTTATAGACATGTATTATAATCATCTCTGTTTCAAGGATGAGAAAACTGAAAGGTAAAACATTTAGCTTCGAGTCACTTAGCAGATACCAAAGTTAACGTGTCAATCTAACTATTCCCTGGTTTAACAGTGTTTGTCTTTTCCAGTGAAACTTACTAGTAGAATAAGAAAAACTCGGGGAATACTCTTAACAAATAATTTTAAAAGAAAACCTCCAATGATAAAAAAATTGCTTTCTTATATTTGTTTATTTCAAAAGGCACATTCACAGACATTATCTCTTGTGATTCTTCTACAAACCCTACCAGTTAGAAAGGGGAGGCATTAACATCTCTGCTCCATGGAAGGAAAGAGCACTCTCAGGGAGTGTGTTTAGGTATAGTGCTCACAAGGCATGCTTGCCTTTCTCAGCATGGATATATAGTTCCCAGAGGGCAAAGTAATGGTTCCTTGTATTTTAGCTTGTCATTGTATTTTAGCACCAGGGTACTGCCATCATTTTCCTATCCTTGAAAGCAGTTCAGTTTCTGCATTTAGAACTGAAATTATAGTGTCTCAAAGCTGAATTTAAAAGAGCAATTTACTGCTGTCCCCATGAAGAAACAGAACCAATCAATGTAATAAAAAAAATTTAAGATCATTCTGTACTTCCAGTTGCTCTTGCAGTCATGTGACTCATAGGGAGCAGCAAACTGCCTGTCATTATGGAATATTTAGAAAGCAGAACAGTATTTGGTCTTAGGTAGGTAAGCAAAAAATTCATGCTGGTTAGATGAATGGATGGAAAAGTGAGTGGAAGGATGGGAAGGAGGATGGAAGGTTGGTTGCCTCCAGGAATGACAGACAGTGACCTGTTTCTCAGCATCCTGCCCCCTTATTGCTTTCCTGTTTTCTGTCAAAAACAAGTTCCTTGTTATTGATTTCAAAGGATTTCTAATTCCATTTATTACCTGAAAGAAGGACAAAAGCAGGTGGAAAATGCTGAAATGAACATTTTAGTTTAGAAATCTTCTTCCCAAGAGGAAGGTGCTCAAAACCCAATGTGTTTGCCATGGATACTGTAATGATCAGACTCATACTTGGCCTCTCCTGCTTCCTCTCTGCCAGGTTCAGTGGGTTAATCACTAAGTCCCATCACATCTCCCTATAGGGAGGAATTTCAAAACTGTCCCTTAATTTCCCTGTCTGTTCTTGTTGTATTTGCTCAAACTCTTATCACCTCACCTCTGGCCTAAGTGTCTCAACTAGTCTATTTTTTCCATGTCTTTCCATTGTATCTTGAGCAGTATATTCAAACTAAAATTAAAAAACTTATTTTGTTTATTCTTATGCCCTCCAAAGTTTTCAAAAGCTGTTCATAATAAAGGCTAAATTTCTCATTCTACCAACCAGACCTTCCATAACACAGTTCTTCATATTAATTTCTGCATAAACACAACTCAAAGCTGAATGGTCTCTTCACTTTACCAAGAACAGGTTTTACACATCACGGTATCACATCCACCACTTATTCTTATGCACAATATTTATTGAGAACCTGTTATGTAGACTATAAGCCAGACCGTGAGCATCAGAAAAAGACAGAATATGAAAAGACAAACTCCTGTCCTCAGGGAGCTCAGTTTCCCAGAATCCACAGATAAGCTCTTTTATTAGAGAGGAAATGTGCTGCAACTGGATAGGAATGAGATACTGGAGGAGCTCAACAGAGGGCACCCCCAGACTAAATTGAGTGCTTTCTTCCTTGGATCACCTCTGTATCTCTAGCTCAGTACTTCCTGTATTATAATTTTACGTCTATCCTGTTTTGCAATTATTGATTAACTCTGAAGTAAAAGATGGAGTTGTATTCAACTTTGGCTCTTAAAAGCCCAGTTCAGTGCCAGACCAACACCCATCAACACATATAACAGTGAGCAGTTGCTAGTTACTTACTTTATGAGAAGTGCCATGCTAAATGCTTATGTGCATTTTCCTAATTGATTTCCACAATGCAGTGGGTATTATTAATGTATTATTAATAATATCTCTGTTTTACATAGTGATATAAAATACCTTGACCAACAACTATTAAGTGGAAGAGCTAGGATTAGAAATCAGGTCAATGTGATGCCCAAAATTGAATTCCTCCTATGAACATATAAATCATTTAGTGACAAATGAATGAAGCTTCTCTTTCTCTGTGGGTATATTCTCTTTCCCTAGATCTTCATAAAGCCTTGGAGGAAGTCAGGCACATTCAAAATTTATTTTTGCTTTAAAATGACACTTGTTCAAGCTTAATTGATAGAAATGAAAATTAGTTATTTCAGAGAAGCCACAAGCTCCAGGCACATGCAAGGTGTTTGGACAGATAAGTGTGATGAGTACTGTATGTTGATGTTGAAAGGGTTGAGAATGGAGCCCACACAGTTATGTAAAGGGAATCGCATGTGTTTGGCTTCATGTGACTAATAAAATAATGGAACCAGAGGAAGGAGATAGTCCCTTTTCAAAGGGCTTCACCAAATTTCCTTCCTTCCCCCACTAGCCAATCAAGCTGCCTCTCTTTGTCCTCTGCTGAGAGGTGACTTTTCATTCTTCTCCAGGTGCAAGGCATCAGAGAAATGGAATCACAGGGGAGGAAGCTTGCCTGTGTAGAGGGAAAATGAACTGCACTGGATTTGGCAGGATTTGGTGGTTGTTTCATGTTGGCTATTGTAATAAGTTAAGGGAATGGGAATTATGCTAATGAACAATACTAGTCGTTGCCTCTTTCCTTTCCCCTCATCTGAATAAATCCTTGGGCTCAGGAAAGGTTTTGTAGCCTTGGGGGCTTTTTAAATCCTCTTATGATCCTGGCTCAGCTGAAGTAAACCTTGAAGATACACTCCAGGTCACAGCTTTTCGGAGGAAGGAGCTATGATAAAGTGGAAAGAACATGGAATCTGACTACAGGAAGTTCAGGTTCTGACTGTGGCTTGGCCTCTTACCAGCTATGAGAACCTTCCTGAGATTTAGCTTATTGTTTGTAAATGGAGATAAAATACCTGCAAAGGGGTTTTGAGGATTAAAAACAATTTTACTTGTGAAGGAGTCTAAAACATGAGAGACATTTCATATGTTTTCTTGTCTAAATGTCCAAGTGAAGACTCGTTCCACCCTCATTCCTGCCCCAGTGGATTTTAGTGAAAACTGGCCTTTGCTGATTCATTGGAATAAGTGATTAGGACTAAGACCCAAAACTAAATAGTTGTGTAAGAAAGGCCCAACCATAAATGCATAAATTATCTCCAGCTTCTTTCCTTGGGCACTAAAATAAATTCTGGCATTTCCTGCTCTTCTGAGATTTGCTTGGTCAAATCTCCCTTTATAGGTTTGCAGATCTCCTGGGATTGACCAAATATTTAACATTTTTTCTCTTTCTCTCATAACTCTATAATTGTTATCTATTGTACTTATTTAACATACACTAAGAACTGAAATCTTGTCTCATACTAATAAAGGATATATGATGTATTAATAGATGAGGAAATGTAACGATATCAAAATACTATGAGAATAGCCTCTGTCCAAAAACTGTTGGCTTTCTGTTTGAATAGTAGAAAAAACTTGCTCATAGAATCTGCCTCAAATCAGTCAAGACATTTGCCATCTTACTTTACCACAGTCCACCATTTGTGCCTAGGTGATATAATAAAAGACGGGACTAAGCTCTCCTGAAGGCACATTTGTGCAAGTTACTAACTCTGGGTGGAAGCAGCCTAGTGACCTGATGAGTAGAGTGCAGGCCTGTACAAACAAATATCAGGGCAGAATTTTAACTTGAAGTCTTTCTCCAGTCATGTCCTCTTACAGAATTATGTTGCCTTAAAACATTCTATGTGTGTGATGTCAAATTCCCTTTATCCCAAGGCTTCTTACACATTACAGTAAGTTGATCTACAGATAATCCCTCTAAGGCAAATATATGGGAGATTAGGCTGTACAGCATGGTTTTTAATTTGGATAATTTCTTTTTTATTTTCTTGATTTATTTTATCTTTGCCTGCCAGTGAAGTTAACTGGTCAGAAAAACACTGATCCATTTGACCTATCAGCAACCATTAGGCAATGTGCCTAGTAAGAAATTTATTTGTTTATTAGTTCAGTCATTCATTTAACACATAAACATGTATTGATGCCTTGTTAGACTTGGCTGGGCACCACTGAAATTTACAAAGATAAAAAATAGGACTCCAAGAAAGAATTAAGCTCAAGTGGGGGGAATAAAATCACATAAACAAGTAATTATGATACTCATCCTTCAAAACTCTGCAAAAGTGTTGTTATCTCTAGAATACATCTTGGGTTTTACTAGACACTCATCTTTTGTGTTACCATGGCACACCAAGCATACTGCTTTGTGAGCATTTAGCCATATAATATTGAAATTTTCTTGCTATTTTTCATCTTCCAAATGGAAGGTGTGCTACTCGTGGGCAGAGGCTTTCTTTTATCTTTATAATTCTGTCCTTTATCCTGTGTCTGCCAAATATTTGTGTTTACAAATATTTGGGGAATAGGTTGTATACTACTAAAACAGAATAATGTACCAGCTCCAATGGGAGAATAATGAATTAAGATCTGCCTAAAGAGTTGGGGAAAATTCTTAGAGGAGGAGAAAAGGATAGTCAACAAGTACCAAAATGGATAGGATAGTTGAAAATAACTATGAAGGAGAAAAAAAAAGACAAAATAGATGTAGTCACAGTGTATAGCATGAGTAAAGAGAGCCATGAGTTATCAATGTGGCTGGTGTGCTGAGGAAATAGTGAATGATCTGGGAGCTGGGAATGAGACATAATTAAGCACAAATAGGAAAGAGATGGCACAGTGTAGGTACCCTGAGAATAGATTTTGTTAAAGAAGTTGTACAGAAGGATTAGAGTTTGAGCCATGTTGCACTGGGCAATGTGGGGCTATACAAGACTTCCTGGGAAGGGGCCTGACACATCGGATAGATATTACTATTTTTGAAAGATCTCTGAGATTTCCGTAAACCCCTTTTATGTACATTTTCTTGTCCTTTGGCTTTTCTTGATAGAACGCAAGGATGATAGTAAGGAAATTAAGTGTCAAGGAGGCAGGCATGATAGGGGTATTGGAAGGATCACCATCTAAGCTTATACTTTTACTCTCTCTGTTTAAGACTGTTTCTCTGCTCCCCTGACTTCCTAAACAATTTTTGGAAAAATAACAACCAAACGCACACACACAGAACCTCTCTTCATTGTATACCCAGTAGTTTGGTTAGGCAATTCTGCCCACTCCTCTTCCCTTGTCTCTGGACCTTACTGTAACTCTGCACACTTAACAGATTCATTTTCCTGCGAGTTTACTTGCTTGTGTCACATGTCAAATCACTGTCTAATTATTGGGTCATATCCCCTTCTTGGCAGCATTACATTATAAAAATAGTATGGACTTGGCTTATACACAATATACAGTTTTATGAAATTGTGCCTATTTAACTGGAGCTGGGCACTGCTATCATTAGAGCTTAGCATTAGTTGCAGCAGGATAATGCTGAGCAACAAGTCTTAATGAAAATCAGAACACCTGTATTTGAGTTCCAGCTCGGGAAATTATGCTAACTTCACTTTATTTTTCAGAGTATTTCTGTGCAAAACACATGAACAGATGAAAAAGCCCTTTTAATTGCAAAGCAGAACATCATTATCTTAGCATTTAATGAGTAAGTGCATGGGCTTTGGACTCAGAAAATGGATTCAAATCCTAGATCTGCCATCTACTACCTAAGTGATCTCAGGCAAGTTCCTTATTGTCTTCGTGTATAACTTTCCATATCTGTAAAACTCCTTTAGTCCCTCTCACAGAGTTGTTGTGAAGATTAAATATAATAATGTGTGGTGGTTATATAACGTATCTGCATATTCTTTGACATACTCCCCATTGGGATATATGCTCTTTGCCCCCTTACATTGAATCTGAATGGGCTTAAGACTGTTTAACCAACAGAGCTTCAGCCATAGAGTAAAGTGGAAATGATACTATGTGATTTCAGATGCTGGGTCATAAAAGACCATATGGAGTCTTCCTTGATCCCAGATATTATAATTATCTGGTAAGGATTTTAAAGTAGCATCACAAAAAAATCCTCAGTAAATGATTATGCATACATTTGAAATAAATAAAAGAGTAGATACTTTACAGTTTCTGAAATAGTAGATTTTTAATGTTCTCACCACACACACACACACAAACACATGCCACTACATAAGGTGAAGGATATGTTGATTAGCTTGAGTAGGCTAATTATTTCACAATGTATACATGTATCAAAACATCACGTTGTACAACTTAAATACATACCATTTTTATTTGTCAATTTTATCTTAGTGATGCTGAAAGAAAAAGAAAAAATAGAAAGTTTTAGTAATGAAATAGAAGATATAAAGGATATCCAACTAGAAATTTTAGAACTGAAAAATAGAATAACTAATATAGAAAACTCAGTAGGTAAGTTCAACAACTGAATGAAAAGGCCAGAAGAAAATAATAGATAATTTGAATACAGAACAATAGAAATTACCCAATCTGAAAAACTGAGACAATAGATTTTAAAAATACAGAATTTCTGGAAACTGTGGGAATATAACACAAGATTTAAAGTTTGAATCATCAGAGTCACAGAGGAGAGGAGAAAGAGTGTAGAGCTGACAAAAGTATATGAAGAAGTAATGGCTGAAATTTTACCAAATTTGGCAAATGACACAAATGTAAAGATTCAAGAAGTTAGGTGAGTTTCACATGGGATAAACCCCCCAAAATCCATGTAAGGTACATCATAATCAAATGCTAAAAACAAAACAAAAAAATATTGAGAGCAGCAAGAGAGAAATTACAACCTATAGGAAAAAATAATTCAAACTATAGCAGAAATAGTAAAGGCCAGAAGTAAATGACATACCATTTTCTAGTGCTAAAAGAAAAGAACTGTCAACCTAGAATTTTATATTTAGCAAAAAGATCTTTCAGAAATGAAGAAAAAGTTGAGTGATTCTCAGATGAAAGAAAATTAAGAAAACCTGTCACAATTAGTCTTGCCATAAACGAGTTGCTAACAGAAGCTTACTGCATAGAAAATAAATTATAAAAGAAGGACTTTTTGAACATAGGAAAGGAAGAAAAAATGTGAAGAGTGAAAACATATAGTTAAATGCAATAAGCTTTCCTTCTCTTGAATTTTCAAATTCTGCCTGAGAGTTGAAGCAAAAATTATAACACCATTAGATGTGATTATCAATATATACAGAAGAAATATTTAAAGAAAATAATATTATAAATATGGAAGAGTATTAAGGCATAAAGAGAGGTAAGTTTTTTGTACTTCACTTGAATTAGTAAAATGTCAAATAGACTGATAAGTTATACACATATAATACTTAAAAGCAATCACTAAAAACGCTATGTGAAGTGATGTACTCAAAAAACTATAGACAAGTCAAAATAAAATTTTAAAAGATGTCTAAATAACTCATAGAAAAGCAAGGAAAGGAAAAAAATAAACGAACAAACAGAACACAGAAAAGAATAAAATGAATTTCATTTGTATGACCCCTTCTCAGAATGACAACATTATAGAGATGAACACATTAGTAGTTGACAGCATTTAAGAATGGCTGGAGGGAGTAGCATGAAGGAAGTCTTGGTGGTATGATAGAATAGTTCTGTATCTTGATTGAGGTGATAGTTACACAAATCTACACATGTGATAAAATGGCACAGAACTGTACACAGTTGGGGGAAACTGGATAAAGAATACAGGGCATCTCTTGGTAAAATCTCTGCAATTTCCTGAGAATCTATAATTATTTCAAATTAAAAAGTTTCAAAAACTAGTAAATATTAGAATGAAAATAAGACATTGGGTTTTTAGCTCTCTTTCTTTGTGTTACATGGCTAGTGAAACAGGTAGTAGTAAAATATTAAGGATATACAGAAAGTAGCATACATCTTAAATACTAATTTTATTTATTTTTTGAAATTACCTGACAACCTTGTCAGAATTCCTGTACCTATAACATCTATGCAACATTAGAACTCTCCTTGTTTCAACTATTCTATGAATATTTTCCTAATTCTGCCAACCTCACACTTGCATTAAGAATTCTTTTTTTTTTTTTTTTTTTAACTTTTATTTTAGGTTTAGGGATACATGTGAGGGATTGTTATATAGGTAAACTGCATGTTATGGGGACTTGGTATACAGATTATTTAGTCATCCAGGTAATAAGCATAATACTCAACAGGTATTTTTAAAAACTTTTCTCCCCGCTCCCACCCTCCAACCATAGGCCCCAGTGTCTGGTGTTCCCTCTCTGTGTCCATGTGTTGTCATTGTTTAGCTCCCATTCATAAGTGAGAACATATGATACTTGGTTTTCTGTTCCTGCATTAGTTTGCTTAGGATAATGGTCTCTAGCTCCATCCATGTTGCTGCAAAGGACATGATCTCACTCTTTTCAGTGGCTGTTTATTATTCCATAGTGTGCCATTCCATATATGTGCCACATTTTTTACATTCATTCTACTGTTGATGGGCATTTAGGTTGATTCCATGTCTTTGCTATTGTGAATAGTGCTGCAGTGAACATATGCATACAGGGTCTTTATGGTAGAATGATTTTCATTCCTTTGGGGATATACTCAGTAATGGGATTGGTGGGTCCAACAGTAGTTCTGTTTTAAGTTCTTTGAGAGATTGCTACACTGCTTTTCACAACGGCTGAACAAAATTGCACTCCCACCAACAGTGTAGCAGTGTTCTTTTTTTCTGCAATCTTGCCAGCATCTGTTATTTTTTTTGTGTTTTTGACTTTTTAATAATGGGCATTCTGACTAATGTGAGATGGTATCTCATTGTGGTTTTGATTTGCATTTCACTTATGATCTGTTATACTGAGAATTTTTTTCATATGCTCGTGGACCACATCTATGTCTTCTTTTGAAAACTGTTCATGTCTTTTGACCACTTTTTAATGGGGTCATTTTTTTTTCTTGTAAATGTGCTTTCATTATAGATGCTGGATATTAAACCTTTGTCAGATGCATAGTTTGCAAATTATTTTCTCTCATTCTGTAGGTTGTCTGCTTGCTCTGCAGATAGTTTCTTTTGCTGTGCAGAATCACTTTAACTAGGTTTCATTTGTCAATTTTTGTTTTGTTGCAATTGCTTTTGGCATTTTCCTGATGAAATCTTTGCCCGATCCTATGTCAAGAATGGCATTTCTTAGGTTTTCTTTGAAGGTTTTTACAGTTCAGGTTTTATATTTAAGTCTGTAATCCATCTTGAGTTGATTTTGTATAAGATGTAAGGAAAGGGTCCAGTTCCAATCTTCTGCCTATGGCTAAGGAGCTACCGTAGCACCATTTCTTGAACAGATTGTTTTTGTTGGCTTTGTCAAAAATCAGATGGTTGTAGGTGTGCATCATTATTTCTGGGCTCTCTATTCTGTTCCATCGGTCTATGTGTCTGTTTTTGTACCACTACCATCCTGTTTGGGTTACTATAGTCTTGTAATATAGTTTGAAGTTGGGTAACATGATGCCTCCATTTTTATTCTTTTTGCTTAGGATTGCCTTGGCTACTTGGTTCCATATGAATTATAAAATAGTTTTTTTTCTAATTCTGTAAAGAATATCATTGGTACTTTGATAGGAGGAACCTTGCTATCAATTCTTCCCATTCAAGAGCATAAATGTTTTTTCATTTGTCCGTGTCATCTCTGATTTCCTTGAGCAGTGTTTTGTAACTCTCACTTTGGAGATCTTTCACCTCCCTAGGTATCTATATTCCTAGATATTTTATTCTTTTTGTGGCACTTGTGAATGGGATTGCACTTCTGATTTGCCTTTCTGCTTAGATGTTGTTGATGTATAGGAATGTTGTTAATTTTTGTACATTGATTTTGTATACTGAAACTTTGCGGAAGTTTTTCAGCTGAAGGGGCTTTTGGGCAAAGACTGAGGTTTTCTAGATATAGAATCATGTGATCTGCAAACAGGGATAGTTTGATTTCCACTCTTCCTATTTGGATGCCTCTTTTTTCTCTTGTCTGATTGGCCGGGACTTCCAGTACTATGTTGAATAGGAGTGGTGAGAGTGGGCATCTTTGTCTTGTTCTGGTTTTCAAGGGGAATGCGTTCAGCTTTTGCCCATTCAGTATGATATTGGCTGTGGGTTTGTCCTAGATGGGTCTTATTATTTTGATGTATGTTCCTCCAATGCCCAGTTTATTGAGGGTTTTTAACATGAAGGGATATTGAATTTAATTGAAAGTCTTTTCTGCATTTTTTGAAATAATCGTGTGGTGTTTGTTTTTAGTTTGATTTAGGTGATCATATCTATTGATTTGCATATGTTGAACCAATCTTGCACCCCTGTGATGAAGCCTACTTGATAGTGGTGGATTAGCTTTTTGATGTGCTGCTGAATTTGGTTTGCTAGAATTTTATTGAGGATTTTTGCATCTATGTTCATTAAGAATGTTGGCCTCAAGTTTTCTCTTTTGTTATGTCTCTGCTAGGTTTTGATATCAAGATGATGCTGGTCTCACAAAATGAGTTAGGGAGGAGTCCCTTCTCTTCACGTTTTTGGAATAGTTTCAGTAGGAATAGTACCAACTCTTCTTTGTACATCTGGAGAATTCAGCTGTGAATTATCTGATCCTGTGGATTTTTGTTTTTTCAGTTTTTGTGTGTGTTTTTTTTTTGGATGGTAGGCTTTTTATTACTGATTCAGTTTCAGAACTTGGCATTGGTCATGTAGTGATTCAATTTCTTTCTGTTTCAGTCTTTGGAAGTTGTATGTGTCCAGTAATTTATTTATTTCTTCTAGGTTTTCTAGTTTGTGTGTAGACCCTCAAATTTCCCCTATATCACTTAACATAATCATATAATCTAGTGCTTTTCATTATATTCCATATGCTAGCCCTACTCACTTAACCAGTTTATAAGTTCCTTAAGATCAGGCATAAGTTTTATGTTTTTTCCTTTTATAGCCTGATTCAAAACTTTGTTAAATCCTTCATAGGTTGATGGAATGATAGTCAGGTGCATTCATTAGAAGGTTGTTTGCAAAGTTTTGAAAAGCAAACCCTTTTCAAAATTGACTCAAAATGGCATTTTAGAGGCATATTTCCCCAGGGTTTCAAATGTTGATCTCAAAAAGTATCTATATCCCATTGCCAAAAGTTTAGCCACAGCATTTAACATAGCTTTTTGTTTCAAGAAAAGAAAATCCAATTCAAATTGGCTTGAACAATAAAGAGCATTCATTAGTGAATGTAACTGATAGTTTAGAGATAATTCAATACCAGCCTTATTCAGGGCCAATGGTGCCAACAAGGATCTGACTTTCCAATCTCTGCAAATGGCTGCTCCTGTTCTAGTCCTGACATATATATGCCACACCCTCTGGAGGAAGAGAGTTTTCAAAAAGACAAACAAAAAGAGGAATCTGTGCTTTTTCAGATTACTAAGCAAAAGTCACTTTGCTTTTCTTTGAATCTGACTGGGTTCTGTGTCTGTTTCTAAAATCTATCCTTCAAGTCAGGGGGATTAAATACATGAATTATTTTGGACCAGTCTGGCACTACTTTGTATCTGAGGTGGATCAATAGTACTCAAAATGGCCGAGAATATGTAATTAATAATTTCCCCAATGCAAAACTTTGGGTACTACTGATGGATAGAAGGGGATGTGGATGTTGAAAGTGTAACCAACAATGTCCACCAAACAAAACAAAACAAAACAAAACAAAACTGGAGAAAAGCACTTATAGACAGTGGAGACTCTGACTGAGAAAGCCTTCAGAATCTCTTTCACTTGGAGCTGGGTCTAGACCCAGAAGACTAAGGTTTTCTGACTTTGTCTTCTGCAACATTGGTCAAATTAATTTTCTGTTTGAGATTTAAAATTTTATTTAGATGGAGATAATGCTGTTTTTCTCAATGATACTGAGGATCAGATAAAATAATCATTGCAGAAATGCTTTAAAATCTGTAATTAGAGTTGAATAAAGGTGACTTATATCTTCCATATATATGTTTGCATGTGGTATACTTATATCTCTATTTATTCTATTACATGTTGTTTTCTATTTCCTAGAGTTTGTGTATTAGAAATTTTTACCTTAGAAAACAGAACATAATATTTGTGATAAAACATGTACTATATTCTCTTCAGCAATAAATACAGAATCTTTGTACTGTTTGTCAGTAAAGAAAGGTGTTTGTAGGGAGTGAATATCTGTAAGTTATTTCATATGTGCTACCTCACTAAATTTTCGCCTACTTCCCATAAAGCAAGTGCTATTAACCCACCTTTACAGATGAGGAAACTGAGTTGAAATATCTTATCATACATTAGTAAACAGCAAAACTAGATTCAAATTTAGGTCAGCCTGACACCAAGTCAATTCACAATGGAATGTATTTCTTTTAAGGAAAACCTAAATTTCCTGGAGCAAAAAATATATGAGTTTTGAACAAATATCACCCCCAAATTCAGAATTTATGAAAGGATATTTTCAGTGTCCTTAGCTGTTAGGGAGACGTTTATATTCTAGTATTTAAGATTTCAGAGTTTAGCCTAATCATCTTGCCATCTGCTATGAAATGATGAGCCCATCTGTCATAATATTCAAGACAGTATCGGATTCCATTTATTCTATGAGAAGACAATGACTTTTGAAATACCAAATTTGAATGTGTCTGATTATAACATTGTGTTATGGAGAAATTTCAAAGCTAGTTCCACACAATTTTGAATGATAGCTAAAGTCCTAGCATTGATACAATAGTGATGAGGGAAGCCAAACTGGGAAAATCCAGACACTCCCAAAAGCTGATTTGGAGATTTTTCAGATCTGGTATAATGGTCCCTGTCTTAATGACTCCTGCATTGTGTTCAATAATACACATTATCTAGAGGTTTTAGAAGTAATATTTTTATTCTTAAGTACATAACATTTTATAAAGTGCTTTTAATTCCATTACTAATATAGTTCTCATTTAATTATCATTCTTGATTATCTCACCTTTATCCTTTTTCTATTTTGTTTATGCTCTTCCATTCTATGAATTTTTTTCTACTTATTTTAGAAATAAGCAAGCTATGTTCTAAGTGGAGTTGCCAATCATGTGTTTCTGAAAGGGAAATACTTGGACAATTAGGAATGCCCAGGCTGGGGACCGAACATGAGATATTATAGAGGAAAAATAGGTGGTGGATCTTTATTATTGTTGTTATTTTTGGTCAAATGTGTTTAAATAAATGGGTTCTTGGGTTTTGAGATGAGTTGACTCATTAATGTATTTTAGGCTGGATTGGTAGCACCAGTCTTGCTTTATTTTAGTCAACTCTAGGGTCATCTAGGTTATAAAGAAAAGTTAAAATTCCCCCAAATAATACCTCCTCAGTTTTCAACATAAATTCAACTCCCCAAATATGTATGAAACATCTCACATCTCACCGCCCTCATTTTCTTTTATTCTGTCTCATTTTAGAAAAGTACTAAGTTCTCAATAACTATTTTCAAGCAAGTTTGACTCTGTGTTGTAGTAACTTAGGATCTCAGGGCACCAAATATATGTTAGTGTACAGGTATGTGGCCTAAGTATAGGAATTCACACCAATTATAGGGTTATAACTGGCCTAAGTTATAAGGTTCATGGCCTAAGTATAGGAATTCAGTCCAGTTATAGGGTTTAGTTTAATGGACAAGTCTGGCTATCTTATGTTTACCTTTCTTCTACTCTTGTCCCCACTCCTACAATGATTCCTTAGTCCAGGAAGGGCTCTTTCTTAGCCCTCAGATGCTAAACACCAAGCTGACTCACTGTGACCTATATTCCCAGACAGATCCTGGCATTCTGTGCAAGAAGCCTTATCTTTTGCTCCTTTACCTATGTGGCACCTATATTTGTGTTATTTAAACCTTTGTCTTTTTTTCCAATAGATTTTGTAAGTTCTTGCTAAAAGAGTCAACCTAAATATCTGTATTTGTACCAGCTCCCCTCTGCTTTGACCAAAGATGATTGACTCTAATGTGGAGACTGATTCAAGTTGAACCAGATGAGCTCTTCCTCTTTCCTCTCTTTTTGTCTTTATTTCCTTTTTTTTCTTTCCTGTCTCACTTGCTCTTATTTTAAATGCAACAAATTGTTCCCATGTGGCTTTGGACATTAAATAAGTCAAATTCAATTAGAGCCTTGGGTGAGAAAATGAGCAGAAAATCTCTGAGTTTAACATCTTTACTCTTGTAGGAAAGGCACGCAGCACTGATTGAGGCGAGTTTGTAGCCAAAACTTCCAGCTCCTGACAACTTTTCAAAGGTGGAAAGTAATAACCTAGACATGAGTTGTAACCAATTTTCAACCCAGAGAATTGGGTTTCCCATTCCTCTTTTGTTTCCTTCATCAACTCATAGGAAAAATTGAGAAGTGTTGAGGATAGAACACAAATTAGGAAGCTTGTAGTAATAGTAGTGTTTGTGGCATAGGTGGGGAGAGGTCTGTGAGTTTTTCATCCTTCCAGAAATAACCTTTATTACAAAGGGCATCTTGTATTTGAGCAGAAAATATGCAGCAAGTGATGATGCTATTAAACCAGTGATGTAACCCTGAATACTTAGTGAGGTGGACCTGGAGTTTAGAACCAGACTCTTAGGAGCCATGGTCCTGTCCACACCCAGCCAGCACTTGCTGTTATAATGGACCAAGTCTTGCCCTTGGAGATCCTAGGTTGAGCGTAGGTATTATGTAATCTTGGGTAGAATGACTTGACTTGTGAAATTATCAGTTTTATTCTTTTTAAGTGCGAGTTATAACATCTGTCTCTTTTCATGATGAAATTTGTGTCAATAGAAATATTGCAAAGTAAATAAAACGTCCTAATTGGTAGAGTAAGGTCAACATTTGAACTGTTAACCTTCAGAAACAAACAAACAAACAAAAAACAACTGGGAGGCAAAAGGAGAATATGTGAGGCTGCATTCTGAGGAAATAGGCTGTTGTGCCTAAGAACATAGGAAAACCTGACAGGAAGATGAAAAGATATTAAATGCACCCCCATGCTTTGCTCCATTAAGCACCACAGAGGCCATTAAAACCCCAGATTAGTGACTGCTATATAACTAGGGGCCACACTTTTGTCTTCACTTCACGGAATGAGTTTCTTATGTAAGTCCTCAATCCAAAAGAAAGGCATGGCAACAAAACACAGGATTTTTACCTTGAATGATTCTACTGTAAATTAAAGTCATTAGTATTTTATGCTTAAAATGCTGATTCTTTTAGATATTGTTGCTATTCAAAAAGGAAAAGAGAGGAGGGAAGAAGGGAGTGTGAGAGAGGTATATTTTATAATATATATATATATATATATGAGAGAGAGAGAGAGAACTAGACTTACCCCAAAACTGAAATTTTCTTATTCCTCCAGCACCAGTTTCAAAGGGAAGTATTATTCTTTTAAGTTTCATGTCCTAAATTCTTTTCCTTTGAGCTCAAGGACTTTTTTCATTGAGTCACTTTCCAGAGGAGATGAACACTCTACTTCTGGATCTGATTTAAAAATCTTAAGATTGCATTTTGGATTTCCTCAAGTTTCACATTAAGTGTAAGAATCTTTGCCAAGTGCACACAATTGCATCCTTTTGTATTTCACAGTAAAAGAGCAAGGTAGTCAAAAAGTTTGTATGACTCATTTCTTTCTGTAACTCCAAAGTTTGAAAAAATTCTTTCTTTCAATAAATTCTTTCTGTTACCAAACTTCTACCTCCAGCATCCTAATGACCTTCATCTTCAACTCTAGGTGAGAGTCGTACATTTATAGCAGTCCTGCCATGTGCCACATATTTAATAAAAATGACCTCACATAAGCCTAAGAAAAAACTTAAAATGCAAATGTTTTCCCCTATTTTGCAGATGAGTAAGCTGAGGATCTAAGGAGTTTAGAATTATACTTTTACAGGTAGTAAATGACAGAGTTAGAATTTGAACCAAATGCTTCTTCCTTTAAAAACAATTTATAATGCAATTAATCTCTCTTTACCTGGGAATAAAAATAAGAGAGAGTAATTTATATTCTAACTGATGACAGTGTTGGTGAGAAAGTGCTGGGAGTACAAAGATAAACACTTTACATTCCTTTCCCTTAGGGCATTTTCATAGTCTAGAAGCGGAGATAATGCAGTAATGGACTGATAATTGCAAAATTTTGTGATAAAACATTGTATCATATAACATTCATTGAATGTACTCTATTTGCAAAGCACTGTTCTAAGTGCTTTACTTACAGCAACTCATATGTTACATGATACAGGAATTTATGAGGAGCATGTTGGCCGCAGAAAGGGAGGAAGCAGTTCAGTTGAGGGGATTTATGTTGTTATAAGAGGAGGACACATCAGAGCAGGCACTGAAGGGTGGGTAAGAATCCCCACACCACCACCACCATGGGTATGTTTGGGTGGGAATATTGTAAGCAAAGTCAATTATATATGCAAAGGGAAAGAGATCTGGAAAAGTTTGGGCACACAGTTTGCTCAAGTATAGGGCATAGATGAGGGAGCAGGATTGGATCAGTTTGAACATATAGGCAGGGCTCAGATCCACAAAGGGTATGCATGCCATGTTGCACTGTGGATTTTATCTTACTGGCAGTGGAAGGCCATTAAAAGGTATTAGGTTTGTGAATGACATGAAACCTCAGCTCTCTAATTACACCAAAGGGAAGTGTCTTTTCCAACTCCAAATGCAGAGGTCATAAAACAGGACTAGAGGCCAAAGTTCTTTTCAGGTCATGATGCCGAAACCACAAGACTTGGACTCCAACCCTTGATTATATCGGTTTTAAGAGTTGGTGCTTCTATGGTCATGCAACCTAAAAGTCCCAAGGACCAAAGGTCATGGTCTGCCCCCAAGAGTCTGTTGTCAGGCCAGCTAGATGCCTGTGTGCTGCCCCAGATTGTGACGGGTAGCAGAAAATCCACACATTTGCAACTTTTCCTGTCTTCAGAATTTCCCCCAGTAAATGGAGGGAAAACCGTGGCATTCACTCTTATTTGCCTATCAGGTAAATATTTGTATAAACCATTGCCTAGAAGGCTGAGTGGAACTCCTTTGCTGTAAGTTAGGCATAGCCCAACTTTCACCTGTGTTGGATTAGGTGTCATTCTTCCAGGAAGTAAGGGACTAGAACAAAGGAGCTTTTGATAGTCCCTCTTGACCCTGTTTCTACAATAGGCTGCTCTCTATTCTGAGGTACACTCATCACTCAATTCAAAGAAAAATTGTTTATCTGGCTCCAATTTACTCTTATCATTTTTTCCAACTTCAATCAGCATCTCTTCAGAGCTTGCAGTCTCAGGCAGATGTGGGATCCTGGTGTCATGCACAAAAGTGGCTTGATTATAATCGCGTTCCTCTAATGATCTCATTCTAACTAGGCAGCAGCTTGATGCCCCTTATTCCCTTCACAGATCTGCCTTGGGAGCTCAGTTCTAACTTCATGGATGCTCCTCTATTTTTGCTTCCATGCTATTAAATAAAGCTATGGCTTCCTAGTTATTTGGCATCCACTACTTATGAAGCACCCAGCCCATCAAGGAAGAAAGTGAATCCTTCATTCCTTTCTTCTAGAAATAATTGATTAGCTAGCTCTTCTTGCCTCCAACCCAATTTGTTACTGAGCTCTCTAAGGCACAGCATGTCCTATAAGAATTCTTTCTGCCAGGCACTTTCTTTTCTCTGCACCATTGACACTGAAAATTTTTCTCTCTCATTCCTTCTGAAACCCATCTCATGGAATTATTTCACCAGCCTCATTTTCCAAGCCAATTATGATTCCATTATCTCCACTAACTTGCTATTTTATACACATGTAGATTGTTGATGAAGACACTATGATCTTAATATTTAGTTGCTTTTTTATGATGTGATATTTGTTTGAAAATAAAACCCTGATGTAGCCATTTCTGTATTATACACTATCCAATGACAGTCACTTAACTGCAAAACAAAGCAAAACAAAATCTTCGTTGTGATTTTCAGGAGGAAAGGGCATTTCTGTTTAAACCCAGATTGCTGATATTCAGCTGCTTAAAATAAAAAGTAGAACATGAAGACCTTAAAGAGAAGCATTACCTCAGAGCAGTAGTAAACAGTCTTTCTCTGATGAGAATAAAGTGAAAGTGAGGGGAAAAATTCATTCCTCATCAATATAGATATTACAGATATGTAGGTCAGAATCATGTATTCAGGTCACTCATTTATTGTCATTTATCCCACTCAGGAATAAATTGATTTACTCATATAGTCATCCACTAAAATATTTATTGAGCATCACACTTGTATGCTAGGCACTGGAAGTTCAGGTTAAATAAGACATGACCAACTGCTCTGCCTTTAAGATCTCACATAATAATAGAGATGGCAGAATAATGAAGAAGGGACACTTTAGGAGAGAGTTTATCCAAAATGAGGAGATCTGTGGTCAGAGAAAGCAATGACTAAGTTGAGTGCAGGAGCTCCCCTTGTCCGCAGTTTTGATTTCCACTGTTTCAGTTACCTGTGGTCAATTATAGTCTAAAATAGATGAGTACAGTAAGATATTTGGAGAGAGAAAGAGAGAGCCCACATTCACACTTTTATTACAGTATATTGTTATAGTTGTTCTATTTTATTATTGTTGTTAATCCACTGTGCCTAATATATAAATTAAACTTTATCGTGGATATGTATGTATAGGAAAAGACCATAGTGAATATAGAGTTCTGTACTATCTGTGGCTTCAGGCATCCACTGAGGGGCTTGGAATGTATCCCTTGCAGATGGGGGGCACTACTGTATTGAAGAATTAGTTGGAATGAGTGAGACAAAGAGGAAGAGAATAGAGATATTGCTGATAGATGAAACAGTATATAGGGGGGAACACAATCAAGGATTATAATCTGTCTGCTTGCAATTGGAATAGTTCTTCAAAGCAGTCTGTTTGAGTTCAGCATAGTGTTTTAAATTTGAGTTTAAATGCTTTCTATACACTGCTCCCTATTACCTTTCATATAGGATGTTGTACATGCTTATGTTATCTGCTTGACCTACAAATATATTTGAGTTTTTGAACCTTGGCATAGACAGGAAACAGAAACAGGCCTTAGAGAAGCTTCGAGTAGCTCAGTATGGGTAGAACAAAGGGTGAATGCAGGGAAAGAGAAGAAAGAAATCTGCAGAAGTGTATGGGAATACAAATATGAAAAGCCTTGCATGCAATAATAAAGAATGTAAATTTCATTCAGAAAATTAAAGGAAGCAATTAAAGTAGCTCAAGCAGGAACTGCCAGGGTCAGATTTGTCTTATAGAAAGATCATGGGGCAGTAGTGTGCAGAATGGATTGGAGGAGAGAAAAAATAGAGATGAAGATAAAAGTTATAAAGGTATTAATTAAATCAGGCTGTATATTATAAAGGTCGAATCACTAATAAAAATAAAGCGGTGAGGCATATTTATTTGAAATTGGAAAGAGGTTAAAAGAAGATAACCTGGCAAATAATTGAGAGGGGAAATTTAAAGGGAAATGTCCTGGGTGAAGGCAATTTTTCTGTCTTAGATGGCTGGATTCATGGTGATGCCATTTGCCAAAACAGGGAAGGAAGATTAATTTGTAGGAATTTAAAACCCTCTTTTGTCCTCACTCATTATCCCTTTGCTTAGAGATGAGTGCTCTGCCTATGTCTATTGTCCTGCATTTTTAAACAGGATATCAAGGATTAGATCATAGCTTAGTGAGCAGAGCATTAGACTTATAATCAGGAGACACACACAGTTTTGCACAATCTCTTTCTTTATGCAATCTTGGATGTATTATTTTCACTGTGCTTCAGGTATCTCATGTGTAAATAGAGATACCAAAAATTTTCTGCTTAACTCAATATTTGAAGATAAAAATGTGCCGAAAGAAGTGAATGTACTTTGGGAACTGCAATGTGTAAGGAAATATCTAAGTGGTTAATTAAGCCTCCTGGCACACTCATGTCAAGAGAGTCAGCATTGATCCAGAGAGTAAGGTATGGGCAGATTAAAAAGCATTGAAAGCTATAACAAGCTCACTGTGTCAAAACCAGGAGCAAATGAAACTGAAATAAACAAAATGTAAACTGGTGAGATGGAATGAAACTTTCAAAGTCAGGTCAGATTGAGAGGGAAATGATCTCTCTGGGAAGTCAGGAAAGATAACACTGAGGAGGGAGGTCCAATTGGTTTGATAGTTCTTCCTCTGGAGACATGCAGGCTGAGAGGCTCACTATGAAGTTCCAGCTGCCGACTCTATAACTCCTCCACACCTGGGATGTAATGTTGACGAGGATGCTTGTGAGCCATCCAGGGTATCTGGGGCTATGGTCTACCCTGTGTAGCTCTCAGAGCTGCTGCCTCATTTGGGGCTGAAGTTTCCTTTGTGGGTGCTGAGGATTTCATGTGACAGTGACCTCTACTACAGGTTTTTCTGTCATCTTCTCAAGCAGATGTTAGTGGATTCCCAAAGCAAGGTCCTACAGAAGCTGCCTGAAACATATGGTGATTGTATTAATGAGGATATAGACTAGGAGGCTGTAACAAAAAGACTCCCCAAACACAGTAGTGTAAATGAGAGGATTTTATTTCTTTCTCCTTTAGAAGTTTTGGGAGGTGGTCTGTGCCTGTGTTGGTGGCTTGACAGGGTGAGATCCCAAGCTCTCTTAAGGCTCCATCACTGTCAAACCATGTTTGAAGTTGGCTGAACATCACATCTGCTAGGAGTACTTCTTGGTTGCAGAGAAGAGAATAGGGGAGAACAAAGCACTCGCCTTGCCTGTTAAGGATATAACCTAGAAGTTGCACACATTACTTACTGTCAATTAGACAGAACTTAGTCATATATCCATATCTAGCTTTAAGAAAGACTGGGGAGTGTGGTCTTCAGCTGGTGGTCCATTTACCGCGCTAAACTTGGGAGTTACAGAAACAGAGGAATGATTGGATATTGGAGTATAATTATTGACAGTATCTGCCATAGAGGTAAAAGCAGCTGGGGCTGGAACTTTAGCAATAAAAATAATGTTAGAATTGGTTTTTAGGGCTATTCATAGAACTAATCATCAATCTAAAGAGATAAAGTAAAATACTAGTCTGACCAAAAAACTTACAGCTCCTGCTGTGTTTTCTTTTTTATCAGTTGGTGTGATTTATATACAGTATAATGTAAAGATTGTAACTGTTACAATTAATGAGATTTGACAATACCCATCTAACCCACACTGTATTTAAACAGCGAGCATTTCCATCACCCCAGAACATTTCTTCATGTCCCTTCTCAGTTAATCCCCTAAACTCAGGCAATCACTGTTTTGAATACCATCACCATAGAACAGATGTGCCTATTCTAGAGCTTTATGGGAATGAAACCAGAGCATATACTGTTTTACTTCTCTCACTCAGAAAAATGAGTTTTAGGATTTCCACTCTGCAAGTTTACCCCAGCTTGTTTGTCCATTCTTCTATTTATGAACATTTGAATTGTTTGTGTTAGGACTGCTATGAATAAAGTGATGATGAATATTCACGCATACATATTTTTTCTGGACATTTATTTTTACTTCTTTTGGGTAAATACCTAGAAGTGGAATTACTGGGTCAGAGGATTGATAAATATTCACAGTAAACTGCTAGTTTCCCTACCAGCAATTTATGAGAGTTTCAGTTGCTCTAAATCCTCACCAATATATGCAGTTGGTAGAATTTTCCATAGAAGCTATTCTTATGGGTTTGTTTGGTTTTGAAAGAAGAAAAATAAAATTTTGTCTCTGACTACTCACTTATTGTCATGTTTTTTAATAACTTCCTTTCTTAAGGTAGTAAATAAACATTAAAAATGTGTATAACATTTTGAAATATAAAATCTTCTTCAGAAAAAAATGAGCCTATGTCGATTTTTTAATAAGGACTCTTGAGAAGAGTTTATAGCATAATGGAATGCTTGGAATTAGAAGACCATGGTATCACCTCTGAGACCCAACATTTTTCATCTACAAAGAGGAGATAGCAATAGCCTTTTCAAGGTTTTTGTGAAATCTATTTAGTCTATTAAAATGTCTAACTCTAGCACAGTGCCTAACATAGAGTAAATGTACAATGTGTTTAAATGGAATTTAAGATGCGGTAGTCATTCCAATAATCTTGATCATGAACATTATAATCACCATCATCATCATCATCATCATCATCATCACTATTATCATCATTAAGTCATATCACTAACTTTAACTGAAATCATATCATCCTTCAGTAACTGCTGAACTTGTATTTTCTAATTAATTTCTCAAAACAAGCCTTAACTTCAGTATTGATATTTAAAATTTTCATGCAACTTCTGAACTTTCTATCAACAAGTTATAGCTTGCAGCAAGAAATGCTTGCTGCACTGGGCCATTTGCTCGCTAGAGGAGTTGCTGTTATCAGGAGCTTGGACTAACAAGGATTCATAACCTAGGGCAGAGTAGAACTCATGGAAAGAATGCCGCCATGGCACAGGTGCTCCATTTCCTCAGCATCCTGTGGAGAGGGGAACTTCTCCCAGTGCCTAACTCCATGGTGTGTTTAGCTGTGGCTCATACCACGCATGCTCTCTGCAGTATTCTAAGGGAAATAGGGGCTTGTGCATCTGCTCACTCTCTGGCTGCAGTTTTCTAGCCTATTCCAAGGGACACTGTAAATGTTTGTTTAAATACATTTCATGTACCATATAATAGATGATGAACTGGGACTCGGAAAAGGTACATGATTTGCCCAAGATTGTAAAGTTAGCAAGTTGAAGAAACAAAATTCAAATCTGGGCTGTGTGACTCAAAGCCTCTATTCTGAATTGCTGTGTTATATGAACTTAAGTGGAGTTTTATTCATCATTTATTTTAAAACCTAACTCCAAGTTTCTTTTTAGTATACAATTCAAAACATCCCCCATGCTGCACAAATGAGAAATCAAACACATAATAAATTTGTACGTGCAGTGACATGGCAACAGAAAATGATAACATTAGTCCAGTTATGACCATTTGGCTATCTAAGTCATATCAAAGCAAATCTCTGGAACACAATTTTGTCTCAAAGACCGGAGAGAACAAAAATCTGAGTCAGAATTTTAATTCTCCATTTAATAACCCTATAACTTGAGACATGTTACTTTACATTTTAAGACTGTTTCATTATGTATAAAATAAAGATACTGGACTGGAATAAATTCAAGAGCTATACTGTACAATGTAGTGACTATAGTTAATAACAATGTATTGCATTCTTCTTTTTTTTTTTTTGAGACAGGGTCTTACTCTGTCACCCACACTGGAGTGCAGTGGCATGATCTCGGTTCACCGCAACCTCTGCCTCCTGGGTTCTAGTGATTCTTATGCCTCAGCCTCCCGAGTAGCTGGAATTACAGGCACATTCTACCACACCTGGCTAATTTTTGTATTTTTCATAGAGACGAGGTTTTACCCTGTTGGCCAGGCTGGTCTCGAACTCCTGACATCAAGCAATCTGCCCACCTCGACCTCCCAAAGTGCTGGTATTTAGGCATGCCCACCACATCCGGCCTAAATATATTACATTCTTGAACATTTCTAAGGGAGTACATTGTATTTCCAACACAAATAAATGATTACTATGTGAGAGAATGGATAAATTAATTTGCTCAACTTAGCCATTCCACAATGTATACATATTTAAGAACAATAGGTTGTATACAATAAACATATACAATTTTTATTGAAAGATACAAAATTATATTAGAACTTCCTCACAGGTTTGTGTGAAGATTAAACAAAATTTATGTTGCATATTTTGTTGAGTCTAAGAAATCATTGATTATAAATAGCATGGATTATTTTATTTTCAGTTAAGAAAAAATACAAAACATTATAAATTGTCATTGATTATGAGACACATCTGGACTTCAGATATGTTAAAGTGCAGAAGATGTATGTCTTAAATTAAACGTCAATAAAATGCTTACATGCCTGCTGCATAGGCTCCCACTAAATGATTACCCTTGAGATTTTTGTTATTATCACTATTATTATCACCATGCACATGCATAAAAAACTGGCACCGAGAGAAGTTCCTAGAAAAAGATGTCTCAAAACATAGAAAAATGATTCCCTGAGGCCTCCAGCTGTTCACGAGTCTGTCCATTGGTATATCAATCACTGTGATACCAGGAGCTCACTCATTTGCCAACTACAATATCTGTTTTATTTTATTTACATTGTGTTAGCATTAAACCACTACTGGTGATTTAATTTGGTGAGAGGGTTTTCCAGAGGGAATTATGAAAAGGACCAGAGAAACATTCTCCTAGTGATACAAATAAAACCAAGTCCCTCTTGGTTATGTGTACTGAGCAATACAACTCTCATGTTTGAAAGTAAGGTATTTTCTTCTATTAACATCCATGAATGTGGAGAAAAAAAAAATCCCTGACACAGAAAAGTATCTCTTTTTTTAACAAGGTAATATATTGATGATGGATGGATAGAGCTCCTTTTGTATATTCTATAAGGAAGATAACTCCTTAGGAAAAAAGATGATTTGAATTCAAATCTTGAGATTCAGTGTTTTCTCATGTGGGATCTTAGAGCTACTCACTCTCTCTGAGCCTAAGCATTCTTAGCTGTAAAATAGCACAATATCACTTGCCTTTCAGGGTTGTTTAAATATCCTTCCCATGTGCAATTCCTTCTGTTCCTCTTGCTTTCTCCTGGTAACCTCCACTTGTACTTTACATTTTAGTTCAAGTATCTTCTCCAAAGAAAATTATAGCAGTACCCCAAATAACTCTCTTTTTGGGACATTATAAGTTTAATTGGAAAAATTGCTTTTGACAGATATGTTTTAAATTTGTCTCTTCCACTAGATTATGGCTTCTGTGTTGTTAGAAACCATGTATATCATTGTTTTATTCCAAGTCCCTACTACAGCACCTGGCACACTGTAGGTGCCTCATCATTTTTTTTTCAAATGAATGCATGAATAAATGGATGGATGAAAAAAAATGAGGTAGAATGCCTAGCTTAACTCTTGGCATTGAACAAGTCCTCAAATGATAGCTATTGTAATTTCTCCAATAGCTCAATGCCATTTTTATGAAAACCTTTGGAAATTCCATTTTATCTTCCTCCTGTGATGCTGTGTTGCAATCATTTTAGCCGCATTAAGCCTTCCTGTCTGGGACCTAGCTCTATTTTCAGAGATTGTTTGGACCCACATGTCTGAAGGAAGCTTTCTGAGCATGTTTGTCATTGCATGGTTGGTTGCAACAATCTGTATCCATCTGATCGGACTTTAGTGAAGATTTGTTTCTTTACAGATTTTGGCATTTCCTCCTACTGTGCGTGAGAGCAAATCAACAGCTGTTGTAGAACTGCCAGCACCTACAGAGGCTTTCCAATTATCCATGAAGCCCAAGTGACAGAAAGAGCAACAGTCTTTGTTTGAGAAGTTGCCTTGGGGAGAAGCATAGCCATTTTCATGTGCACTGAGCAAGTGGATTGGAAAGAATAAATGAGAGCACCTGAATGGACCCTCAGTAAGGGAGAATGTTTTCATCATGATAATCTCTGCCAGGTCCAGCCCATCATTCTTAGGGTGCAAAGAGTCCTATTTCCACATGGCAAAGATGTACAGAATGAGCTGGGTAAATATTCTTAGAGATTGCTGAAAAATAATGCAGCTTATTTCCATGTGTATAAATTAGGCATGCAGAGACCATTGACCAAAGCTGTAACAGTCTGGTTTTAATCTAACAATGGAGTTTTTTCTACTTCACATGGATTCTGAAGTCAGACTGTGTGGGTTTGAATCCCCATTCCATCACTTGTTAGATGGGTCTAATACTATGTCCATTACCAGTGTTATTCGAGTGGTTCTAATAATTGTGTAATGCAACACCACTTTAAAGAAATGTCACAGGTAGTAATGCAAAGGATAGAATTTTAACCCAGTTATATCTGGTTGGAAAGTTCATGTTCTTTCCACTGTACAATGATGTTCACTCTAATAACAGTGTTAACTAAAGTGTGCTTAAGTGACACCCATTACAAACAGAATGCCATGAGGTATTTTTGACACAGCTTTTACTATTTAAATCCACAGTATTTGGATTCTGAGGATGAGTGATTGGAAGCCCCAGGGACTAGGGTCAGAGACCAGGCCCTAATAACCCTTATTTCTCCAGTGCCCATCACAAGGCATGGTAGACAATGGGACTTAGTGTATGTTATAATGATACTGTCAGGAGGAAATGAGACGTCAGAAAGAAGAACAAACTGGGTGGGAAAATGGCCAATGGTCTTGAACATCCCTAGCTGCTTTTATTGTTTTTTGATGTGTTTTCCAAGTCATTAAGTATTTTCCTTGTCCCCCAGTTTGTGTACACTCTATTTATCCACCTATTATCAGATACGAACACACCTTCCAGGTATTATGTGCTAATTGACACGTGATTGATGCCACATATAAAATGACTATTGTTTATGCTAGGTTAGTATTCTTCTGTTAATGCAACCTCAGACTAAGAGTTTATTTGGCAACTGCATCACATTTACCCAGGTCTAGTCTAAGTTTGTTGTTAACCAAAACCCAAGAACTTTGTGACTTAATCTCCAATCTCTTGCACATATATAATTGATGTTCTTGAGCTAAAACTCAGGACTTGACAACTAGTTCTGTTGGGTTACTCATTGGGAGGTGGTTTTTTTTTTTGAAAGAAATAGAGTTGTAGGAATTGTTTAGATAATGGAAGTGGGTTGGTTGAACTTAAATGCAGGTAGAAAGGACTTGTCTGGTTGAGGGTATGTTCTGGAATTGCTAAAGAGATTGACAACTCTAAGGTCCAAGGGATGGCCTGGCAGAGGAAGGAAGACAGCTTGAGAGAACATCCTGCAGCAGAGGATGAAGGATCTAGACACATGTGCTGTAATGGAAAAATGGCTGTAAAGCCTGGTGAGGGCTAGGAATATGTGAGCTTTGGGGAACTTAGAGTCTTTCATCTTTCCCATCTCCTTGAACCCCTTCAAGAAGACTTCCTGTACTTCAAAATACCAAACAGTGGCTAAAGTAATACATTTTCTGTGCCCAGCAAATTGGAATGTCTACCTCCATTGGTTAAAATAAGGGTAAAAATAGCTTGAGCAATGCAAGCTAGATTTGAGGGCAGCATTTCTTCTATAAGTCCCATGTATTGAGGATGATTCATAATTACAGTGGACGCTAGAAATAGGAATTCCATTGTGGCACTGCAGAATATTCGAACATTCAATTATTGCCTTTTGCATACTATGCCTAATGACTCTCAGCAGTTAATAGCTAATATGAAAAGCATAAAGCCATTTGTCACATTTTAAAAATATTCAATTTCTGGCTGCTTTTGTGGTTTTCTACTCTGAAAGCCAAGATTTATCTTCACCACCCTTTCATTCTTTTCCTTTTTACCCATTCTAAATAACTAATTTTCTTCATGCCCTGACATCATTTCTGCTTGAACTTCTTTCTGGAAAGAGTTTAGAAAGTATTTGTTTTATAGCCTTAAGATTTGGGTAGGGACATTGTGATAAGTGAATTAAAGGTAGGAGCACAACCTAAAATGTATTTAAAAAATAATTATGGAGCCCATTTGGCTTCAGCCATCATAAGCAGAAGCTATTCTTGCTTTCAATGGCTTAGAGTATTATTACTAAAAAAAAAAAAAAAAATTTAGTAATTTAAGAAAGATTAAAGAAATGGAGTTCCTAGCATGCTGCCATTAACAGATCTTTTGAGAACAACATACTTTTGTTAAAGCTACCCTGGACAACAACAACAACAAAAGGAAACTATTCAGATCTTGTCAATCATTGGTCTCTGCAGCAGTAGGTGGGGAGGAGGATACTGGCACACTCACAAACGATACACCTGCCAGGGGCCACACAGGGCTTTGTCCCAGTTACCCGTAAGATGGTATTTAGAATAGGGTTGTCTTTAGATTATAGCATTGCTCCATCAACCTCAAGAAGCCTAAAATCCTCATTTCAAAGATAATCAAAGTATATAGAATATATTCTTGGAAGCCACAGCTTACTCTTTCAACAAAGGTGTCAGTTTGTGTATTATTCTCTCCTTTTGCCCTAATTTCTCCATCTCCCTAAGTTGTTGTCATTGTTCTTTTTTTGTGAGACGGAGTCCTGATATGTTGCATAGGATGGCAGGCTACTCTTGAACTTCTGGGCTCATGCTATCCTCCTGCCTTGGCCTCCCAAATCACTGGGATTACAAGCATGAGCCACCTTGCTAGCCTTTTCCTTCTTTCTTTCTTGCAGGAAATAACCTCCATTTTCCCATCTGCAAACATAGTGGATAACCATTACATCACCTACTTCACAATGTAGATGGATTTTCATAGAAAGTGGTAATCACACATGACATATGCTATTTGTACTTTCTGTATGAGTCGAGGGCAACATCTTATTTGTGCAGATGAGAAGGAGTTCCTTCTGTCACATAGATCCTTCTCGACCATGGCAACCCAGCTCAGATTGTCTGTCACCCAGAATAGGTTTTCAGCTCTACTGTTCCATAACTGTACCTCTTAGCTCCAGCGACAGTGAAATTAAGATCTTAGGAGGCTGAAAATTGGCCTAGTCAACGTACTGGGCAGATCTGTGTCTGTGATGAAGAAAGCAGGTTTTCTTTATATTGTCTCATCCAGACACATGAGTGGAAAGACATATAGCATCAACAGGGCTACGCAGATGAATCCTGGTATATACACAATATTTTAGCTAAAATCCTCCACTAGAATTCAGCAAATTTTGGAAGACGTTTAGGTGTTAGGAGGAAGGTGTGTCTTGATCTGGTAGTTGGAGAGGGCCTGTTTTGTAATCCAACATTGGAGGCCATCCTGAGAGATTGAATGGCCACCTGAGAAGGCTGAAAGGTCTGGAGAGGGGCAGGTAATATTTTACTTACACATGAGTTTAACTGTTCTGCTTCTCTCAAAAAGATTTTTATTAATGATGTGTGCATTGGAATACATTATTTTCATTAGTAGAGCCGTGGCTATAAATAGAAAAGATAAAGAGTAAAATACATCTATCACAAACAAGGGAAGAGTAGTACATATGACTAGGTGAAGGTTATTTTCAATGACATCTGGTATAAGACCCAAAAGGAATACATTTATACTACCCAGAGAAATTTAGGTTAGACTTAAGAAAGCATCTTTTCTGGGATAATTATATGATACTAGAAAATTTCAGTGGTTGTGGAATCTCTGGTGAAGTGTCCAGTCATTTCCATTTATGTTCCTCATTTTCTTTCCCTTAAACTTTCTTTGGAGACTATTTGAACTAGAAAACTGATTTACTTTGTTTGTTTTATTGAGACTAACTAGACTTTGGTCAAGAAGTAAAGACTCTTGATTAGTTTAATTTTAGATGTGAGAAAGAATTAGACGTTTTATTTCTATTCTTGTTAAACTCTTTTCATGGTCTCTTTGAACCCACTGCCTCTACCTGACCAAGTCAAATATAGTGAATATTGGTGAAACTGTTTATTTCAGATAACGACCACAGTGACGTACTTTTCACTCCAGTCAACTGAGCGTTCACAAGTGGGCCTAGTGACGCAGTAATGCCTAGTCACAAGTGAGATAGGCAAACAGATTATAAACATAAAGACTCAGTTTCTGCCATTAGAATTATTACATGTTATATAATATTATATATTATATTTGTATAACATGGATATATCTATATCTATATCTATAAACATTTAGTGCAAACTTTTGTGAGAAGAGACAATGCCCAAATGAAAGAAGAGTGATGTCATGTTCAAGGTGAGGGAATAGGGATAATAATAAATGTAGGGCCTAGTCCTAGAAATGAAGTTGTACTAACTACCAACTAACCCGAGGAAAACTAGTAGGAGTTGCTACATGAGGATAAAATGTGAACAAACAAATGCTGAAAACTGCCGGATATTCTTGGTTATGTACTGCTATGGGGAAACTTGTTGAGTGCAGTTTGGATTTAATTTGAGCACATTTTATTATTTAAATTTTCAACTTATATCTGATTAGCAAAGACAAAACAATTTAGCGTATTTTATATTCCTCAATTTTTCAATTTTTAAGGTTTTAAAAAATGTTCTTCTCTATCCTCCTCATTTTTTTTTCTGTGAGAGAGCTTCATTGTTAGGATAACTGCTGATATCAATTTAAGAGTCATGAATCAGGATGCTGCTTAGAAAATTATTCTCTCTTTATGGGGTAAATTTTTATTAGTTTGCATGCATTGCCAACACCTCTCCTCCATTTATTTCTTAAGGTTATATCTGGGAGATGTTGTGTCAGTCTGACCTGATTCATTAAATTAACTCACAGGAACAATTTCTTGAGGTATTGGCTTCACGCCTGATCCCTGAAGGACTTGTGTAATCAATGAGCTACTAAAGCTCTCTTGAAGCCATGTTCAAGATAAGGCTTCAGAAAAGGAGGTGCTGGCTTTCATTACTTGTTTCTAGGATAATTTCCTCCCTCCCTCCCTTCCTTCCTTCCTTCCTTCCTTCCTTCCTTCCTTCCTTCCTTCCTTCCTTCCTTCCTTCCTTCCTTCCTTCCTTCCTTCCTTCCTTCCCTCCCTCCCTCCCTCCCTGTGATTCACCTTCCTCTGCTCCCTCCTGCTTCTTTCCTTCAATTGGGGTTGACTCCAAAGGCACTCCTTAATAACCACCCATATGCTTAATTCCATCTCAGAGTCTGCTTTACTAAGAAGACAAACTTCCACTGAAGGAGGCTTTCTGTAAATAATGAAGGAAATAAAACGGGAGAGTCACATGATGACAACTGTGGTTTAGGAAGATCCACTTAGTAACAGTTTGGAGATCATATTTTAATAGATCAGCTATTAGGCTATTGTCATAGTCCACATAAGAGCCGATAAGCAATTGAGGTTAGAAAGAACAGGCCTAGAGATGCAGAAAATAGAAGAGGTGCTGTAAATACAGATTAGGTCACAAATGTAATATGGAGAAACAGGTAACATAAGTTGGAAGAATGAGGCTCACTGAGCTAGGGAACTCAGAGAAAAACTTTTTGGGGTGTGGGAGAGATACACGGGGAAAAAGGGAGTCCATACTGGCTATGTTGAAGGTGAGTGACTGTAGGGTATCTGGATAAAGATGGCCGGGACATGCAGGGTGGGTATGAATTTCAGCCGTGAGATTTGGACTGGGAAAAAGGAATGTGGCTTTCAGTATTCTCTGTGTGGAGGCAAATGAAGGGAAGGAGATGAGCTCATTCAGGGAAAATATTTAGCAAGAAGAGAAGAAGGGTATGGACAGAACTCTGGAGAACAACACTTAAGAAGTAGGCAGAAGGGAACCAATGAAAGGGACTGAGGATTAATGCTCAGAGTTACAGCCAAAGGACAGACATTTGCAAAGGAATGGTGCGCAACACCATAGGATAAACTTTAAAGTTACTTGTGTTTGATATACGATGATCAACAATTTATTCATCATTTATCATGCTGCAGGCAGTCTGCAGTCTGTCAAGTACAGGATATTTAAGACAGAATAATGCTAGGTCCTGCCTTACAGTAACAGCAGTACACTCAAGGATAAATACAAATAAACAATTCCTGGGAAGTGGGATAAGAGCTTTGATGAGAGTACTCACACAATGCTAGGGAGAAACCAAGTGAGTGGGGAGAGTTACTCAGTCAATCTAGTCTTTCTGGAGCAATTAATAGATGAAAAAATTTGGGGAAGTGAATAGGCTTCACTAGGAGAAAAGCAGAGATGTAGTCCATGAAGGATCAAAGGTATGAAAAGTTCTATTTCAACACCAATGACTCATTGTTTATCTAATGGCCAAAAATGAAAGAACGACATTGAGTAGTTAAAGCACATTCTAAAGTTCCAGCGGGCTAGACACAACTCCCTGCAGTTTCCCTTCATTCTTTGAAGAATACATTCAGTGCCATTTTTCTTTTCCAAAATCAAATCACACGAGTCACATCTCATGCAAGAGAGAGGTTCAAAGAGTAGAGGGCTTTTCAAAATTTACTGGCTGAAGCTGTCACTTGCTCTGGGGCTCCATAAGTAAAGTCTTATTTCTAACAAATGTAGCTTTTAGTTTTCTGCAGCCCAGGGACCAGAATTTTGAACTTGGAAAATAATGCTCTTTCTCAGATTAGATTTTCAATGCTATTTGTCCACCTTCTTTTTAAAAAACAGCATTTCTTTCCTTTTTTCTTTTTTCTATTTTCTTTCTTTCTTTCTTTTTTTTTTTTTTTTTTGAGACAGGGTCTTGCTCTGTCACCCACGCTGGAGTGCAGTGGCCTGATCACAGCTCCCTGCAGCTTTGACCTACCTAGGCGCAGGTGATCATCCCACCTCAGCCTCCCAAGTAGCTACAGGTGTGTGCCACCACACCCAGCTAATTTTTGTAAAGATGAGGTTTCGCTAGGCTGCCTAGGAGCATTTTGTTTCTGATTTTATAGTCATGCCTTTTGGCACACATAGAGGAAAGAAAAAAAAATCCTGTAGTTCCAGCACCTAGAGATGACTAGTTTTAACAATTTGAAGAATTCCTTCCAGTATTTACTTTATGTGTATGTTCTGTCATATTAAAATTCTATTTACTGTTTTGTGTCTTGCTTTTTTCTTTTTGGAAACATTCTCCTATGATATTAATCTTCTGGCTTCTCAATAATTGACATGATTCTTCCATCCAGTGATGTCTCTACATAGCATATACTCCTGTATTTCATCTGTTACCTTTTCTTAGAAACATTTTCTGAATGCCCCCCTTCCCTGTGGAATTGAAGGTTGCCACTTCATGTCGTGCCCTGTATTTTTTATTGGCTCTTTTCACAGGACATTAGACCTCCTCATAGTGTATATATTTGTTGGTGAGGTGCTCTAAGGCAAGAGTTATGTCTCATTCATTTTCGTTTCATGGTATATGATAGACTTTTATTATATATCTGTTGACTTAATAATGACTGTAATATAAAAATAAGTGACATTTTTGAAAGCCTAGGTGGAATGCATTGTGCCTGGGATTTTATCTATTTTACTGCTAATTTGCATCACAGTTTTCAATTTCACAAGTAAGTATTATTATCCCATTTTTCAGATAAGAAACCCCATGTTAAATTTAACTTATTCTAAGTTATGAATTAGAAATCTTAATTGAGGAGAGTAACTGGAACCAGGCAAATTACTATGGTAAGATCTAGACCCACTCCTCTCACTTAGTCATAAGGTTAATGCCAGTCTCCATGAAAGCGGCAAATTTAAACAAGATATGGAAGTGATCCTCTGAAAGTTAATAATCCAACAGAAAATTTGAAAAAGACACACTTATAAGATGAATAAGTAAGGAGAAAAGGAGAGGGAGCTTTTTACTGCTTGAGTAGTATGTCAACCTAAAATAATCAAAAAGATCAGAATCCAGTCTGGAAGAGTTTAATCAAACACAAAGCTGGGAAGAGTTGTTTGGGTAACAGATTCCAAAGGAACAGTGTCAGTGCTTTGAAGTTAAAAGTTGTGGTTTTGTTTAAATAGGCAGAAAACAGTGAGATTTAGTGGGATTATAACGTTTCTATACAAGGCTAGTTTATGAGTTACAACAATTTAGATAGTTATAGTTTGTTTTCTTTTCCAAACAGCTTCTTTTCTTTTCCTACACAGTTTAAAGGAGTGTGCTTAATATTTTGTCTTAAACATGATAATCCTGAAGTCTTGTGTGAGAGAAGAAAGAGGGAAGTTAATTTATGATGAAGATCAACAAACAGTTAAGACAGAAGGGGGTCTTCACTGGGACCCTTACAGCATTTCACAAAACAACGTAGGTAAGGATAAGGCTAATCTATAATCAGGGAACAAAGATTAGAGCTGCCTAGGTTATAGCTGCCTGATTGCATGACTCAGGTTCCATAATCACATTGCCTTAAAGCTGAAAATATCCTAAAATTTAAGCAGCTTAAATTTCAAATTACTTATTTTCACAAAGACTATTTTGTCACGGACATTGTTTAGAATTGCCAGTCTCTAGTGATAATAAAAGGCAGATTATCTTTAGTTGATTTTATTATTTTTAAAATTGTGTACAGGCAATATATCCATTGATTGCTTGCACCACTACAGACTGCTCCAGCCCATCACAAACCTTAGTATACTCTGCATATATAAAAATATTATTCATTATAATAGATTGATTTGGCAAATGTCAAATGAATACAGTGAGAATGGATGACATATAACTCATAGTTTAATCAAACATCATGATTTTCTCCTTATGTTCCATTATTTAAACATTGTATCTTTAAGCCAAAGATAATAAAAAGAAGAGGCTAGATCTGCAATGAGGGCACAGCAGTTGGCAATTCTAAGATTAATTTCGGATAGTGATTTTTGCAATCAGATATCTGGAAACATGCACAGATCCTGGGGCTGCATTCTGATTGTCTCTCAGCTGTGTCCTGTCAGGGACATGCAGAGCCATACAGTAACATGTCATTATATGTTTGCATTATTGTCCCCAAATACCTTGAACACATTTATTTAGTGTTAATATGAATAATAGCTTCAATTTATTAATTACTCACTTTGAACTAGACATGAATTTGTATAGATTACTTCATTTATTCTAAGAGCAACTCTCTGAGTAAATAAAAATAATCTCCGTACAATAGCTACTAAGTAGGGGGCCAAGCCATTTAATGCCAAAATCTTTTTTGAACCCCAGGCATTTAACACAAAAATCTTTGCTCTTTCTATTTTGTCAAGCCTCTTCTTTTTGATCTCCTGAGTTTTTGCTTGAGGCAAGCATTATGCTTGTTGAACATCTATTCTCATTTTTTCTGCTAAAATCATGTTTCTTTCCATTGGAAAATTACATTTTTCCCATTAGATACATTCATAGCAATTCTGTAAAGTGCACCATTCCTACCCCAGTTTTCCTGAAACAAGAGTGACCCAAGCTAGACCAATCAAATACTCTGTCTTTAGATTCTGTATTCTGAGCAGCATGTCATAGTATCTGGTCATTGGTATAATTTATTCATCTCTGAGCAAAGCCCTAAGGAGATTCTTCATTAATTTCTGCTGTCTAAATCCCAGAGTTGTCCTAGGTCTGATCCTTTCTGAGCCTTGTTATTCAATTTTTTTCCTTAATTCTGTGAGCGAAACCGTAGTTTTACAATAAAATAATTTTTGCCATAAATTAACCAAAGTTGATTACTGGATGTCTGTTGCCTGCAACTAGCAGCCCCCTTCCCCACCAAAAAAAGGGTCATGTCCTGTGCTTTGTTAGTTAAAAACCAAACAAGACACGAACAAAGAATTAACAATCCCTATGAGACACTTTATGCTGTACCCTTATTCTGATTTCTTGTTTTGGAACAAGCCACTGATGAGGATTGGGAGTTTCACTTGGTTTACGTAGAGATAGAAAGAGAGCAGAATAACATGGGCACTCTCAGATACATTGCAGACTTACAGAAGCTCATTCTGCAGATGCAGAAACTGAGAAATAGATGAGTAAAAGATCTGATCAATCATCTTGTAGCATGTTAATGGGCAACCTAGAACCAAGCATTACTCATCCGCCATAAGAATGACTTTTTATATATGCTTTGGCCACATAATTATGTCATTTTAAATGTCTCTTTACCATATAAAGATTTCCAAACTTTAGCCAGTTACCCAGAAAATTGTTTTATTGCCAAGTCCCAGTTTGAAAAGTAATATATAAAGCTAGTATAGTTTGGTTGTTGTTTTTGTTGTTTATTTTAGGATTGGAGAGATGTCTTCATTTGTGAGATTATAGAAGACAGAAAAAATGGCTAAGGGAATATCTCTCTTTCAAGATACCTGAGCATTAAATGACTCAGATGCCTGGTTCTAAGGAGCAGTTTATGATTCTAATCCATATGCTGAAGGTGACTTAGTTTTTGGCCAGAGTCCCAGTATTGTTAAGGTGTTAGTTTGTTACCATGAGAGTATTTCACTTATTATTGTGCAACAGACTTCCTTTCCAATAGATTGAAAATAGAACTGCACAGAAAAATTCGTTTATTCAGCTATTCAGATATGTGCATATTCATTCATTCAGTACAGAATTATTGAGTGTTTTGAAGAAGAGATTAAAGATGACAAAGGTAAATAGCATTTATCATCTCAAGGAGCTATAATGAAGACAAGACATGTGAAACAAATCATTTTGCAATGTAGAATATGCTGTTTGTAGTTGAAAAAGATACCAAAAGTTCACTTCCCAACCAAGAATAATTTTATATATCCTGATTTATTATTTGTAGTACACTCTTCACTACTTTGAATTATATATTATATATTTATTATTTTGGTTATATTGACCTACACTAGAATGTAAAATAAATGAGGGTAAGAACTTTGTCTAGTTCATCTGTATTTCTGGCATGGGAACAATACTTGACATATAGAAGATACTTGATAGGTATTGATTGAATGAATGAATGAGCAATGAATCTTTCCTAGAAATTCTTGAGAAGGTTTCAAAGGGAAAGAAATGATTGAATTGCATCTTAAAGCCTCAATTTAAGTTCCATAGTAATGTGAGTAGGGGAAAAAGAACATTTTGGGCAGCAACATATTTCAGAGAATAACCTATGCAAATGCATGGCAGGGAGAGATGGAGTTCAATTTGATGAAAAAACACTAAATAATAGTTCAGGTTATTCAGGTTAGCAGAAAATTAGAGTGTGTGGATGATTGTAACAGGTGATGAGACTTGAAAGGTTTCTTGGGTCTGATTCATGAATTTCAAATTTTAATCTCTCAAAAACAGGACTGTCCATGAAAGGCATTGATATGGTTTGGCTGTGCTCCCACCCAAATCTCATCTGGAATTCCCACGTGTTGTAGAAGGGACCCAGTGGGTGCTAATTGAATCGCAGTGGCAGGTCTTTCCCATGCTGTTCTGGTGATAGTGAATAAGTCTCCTGAGATCTGATGATTATAAAAAGAAGAGTTTCCCTGCACAAGCGCTCCTCTCTTTGCCTGCTGCCATCCACATAAGATGTGACTTGTTCTTCTTTGCCTCCTGCCATGATTGTGAGGATTCCTCCACCACATGGAACTGTAAATCCAATTAAACTTCTTTCTTTTGTAAATTGCCCAGTCTCTGATATATTTTTATCAGCAGTGTGAAAACAGACTATTACAGCTGTTATGAAAGGGAGTGACAGGATTCTGTTTGTTGTGGAATCACTTCTGCAGCACTAAATGTTAACTGGAAAAGTATTTGAGTTAGGTCAGAGAGACCAGTTAAGGAGCTATTGCAAACATGCAGAAAAGAGATTATAAAAGTTTATGTCATGGCCCCTTTGAAAGTGAGGAAGAAAAAGGAAAAATTAATGTTTCCGAATTCACTGAAGCTCACTTTACATGGGCTATCTCAATTGCAGCACTTTATTCACTGAAGGCATTAAATACTACCAGGCACACCTGCGTCTTAACTTGAGCATCACTCAAGAATAGAACTCAAGCCAAGTAAAACACAATTTTCTCAGTATGGAACTTCAGCTAAAAACAAGTGGGCACAGCAGTTTCTAATTGCTAAATTGGTGACTTTTTACCAAGGGGGGGAGATCAATTGGAAATAACAACAACAAAACAGGATGTATTCTGTAGCAAACATCTCTCCAAAGACAATCTGGCCAAGGGGAGGTCTGCAAAATCCAAACCTCCTCCAAATAGGAAGTTCCGAAAGAAGGCTTCCAAGTGCTTAGGAATGGAACAAGAATCCATAGTATGAATGACCTTACATTTCCAAAGTTTCAGAAATTCTCTGACTCGGGAATGAGATGGTAATTGCTCGCTGTTACCAAGGTCCTAAGATATATAACTGACTATATGACTTCACTGCTAGAGATACTATAAACTCCCCAGAATCACAATTCAATCATGATGTTGAGATGTAACAGTCTGGGGAGGGGAGGCTGTAAGGGTTATCACAATGATAAATTCCCCAGAACAGTTCAATCATGACATAACAGTTTGGGGAGGGGAGGCTGTAAGAGTTGTCACAGATTATTATGAAAAAAAATTAAAGTAATGAAGATTGAGAATACTTATTTTTTTTCTTACTGTGGCTGATTCAAGAGTATTTATAAAATAAGATCACACTTACCCAGTATCATTACAACATGCTTTTTTTTTTTTTTTTTTTTCTGAGATAGAGTCTTGCTCTGTCTCCTAGGCTGGAGTGCAGTGGCACAATCTCACCTCACTGCAACCTCTGCCTCCCAGGTTCAAGGGACTCTCTTGTCTCAGTCTTCTGAATAGCTGGGACGACAGGCACGCACCACTACGCCTGGCTAATTTTTGTATTTTTAGTAGAAATGGGTTTCACCATGTTAGCCAGGCTGGTCTTGAACTCCTGACCTCAAGTGATCTGCCCACGTCGGCCTCTGAAAGTGCTGGGATTACTGGTGTCAGCCGCCATGCCTGGCCCTCACACCATGCTTTCTTGACTGTAAAGGAAGGGGCGGAAATGCCAAGTCATTAGGGATTTGTATTATCTTGGGTATGCCCATGGGAGGAAGATGCAAATATGAAGATTGCAGTTTTTTTTAAAAAACAAACAAAAACAAAACAAAACAAAAAGAAAACCGTTGATAAGTCTGACTGCAAGAAGCCACTCACTCTTAATAATATTTAAAATCTTTAGAATCTGGCCCTATTTTCCTCTACTTCCTCCTCCATGATCTCTGCCTAGGACATACTTGATATTTGCCATTCTTAGAACATGCTGCATCTCTTTACCTCTATTTTTTTTGCCTGGAGTGTTGTCTCTCTTCCTCCACTCTTCAGACTCTTTGACGTACTTTCCAACTCTCCAACTGAGAGTCACACCTCTCTAATTGCAGTACCTAATTTGCTTTATAAATTGATGTGTTAAGGGCCTGTCTAAAATAACTGCCAACCCTTAAGTAAGGGCAGATATTCTGTCTTAGTCAGTCTGCAACACGTTTGACTCATAGCAGTGCTCAATCAGTGTTTACAGAATGTTTAGTCAATATTGAGGCAGTAACAACAGGAAGAGTTAGATTTGTAGTAATTTTCTGTATCACAAGCCTAATGAAAATTTTAAAACATCTATTTTGACATGTGTCTTTTTTTTCTGTGGGAAAGAGAATAACTTTACATCTTGGTTATGTTAATTTAGTAAATACTCCTTGAACGTTTCTGAGGCTCAATTTTGTGGCAACGTCATGATCAAAGATTAGAAAACACTGTCTTTCCCCTTATGTTGCTCACAAGATAATGAGACACGTGTTTAACCCCAGCCTTACCTTTGAATGTGTGTATGTGAACATAAATGCACATCACAATGAAGGGCAGAATAATTATAAGACATTAGGTTGCACTAAAATGAGGCCATAGGGTCAATACTATCCTCATAGAGCAGAGCTGAGGGAAGTAGACATTAATTCTGATATTATTTATGCTTTCAAAGTAGAATCTGGGGGCTCTCTGATTTAAGTACCTAGTGGCTTAAACTCACTTCCTCATAGACTTGAGTCATACTCTATTACAGAGTTGAAAAGATCCCCAAGTTCTCTGAGAAATAAAAAATGGAAGTCCTCAATCCTGTATAGTCTTCTCTTTCCTTCCCAATTAAATTGAAACACTTGACAGCCCAGCCTTCAGGAGACTGCTTGCAGGGCTGAGCTTTTTCATCCTGAATCTGATGCTCAATATTTGGGATTTAGTCAGCAGTAGGAGATGGGCTCTTAAGAAAGTGAGTGAATATTATCTAATGATTGCCCTAGAGAAGTGAAATGCATGACAGAAAGGAGGAGAAATAAATGACACGGACAAGAACATTATTTAGAGTCCTGAAGCCTTGGTCTGAGATGCTTGTCCTAAATACAGCCAGTTTCCAGATGCCCTTACAGGGTAGCAGGAGGGACATATGGGTCTAGTGATGCCACAGTAAGAGATATGATTTCCAAATACTGATTTGGGAAACTGGGTGCATTAATCAGAATGCTTCAAATATTCAAGTATGAAGCATATTCAAGGATTCTGAGGGTTGTTCTTTGACCCTGGTCAACCTACCATGGATTCAACAGGGGAGGCTGTCTATGGAGCAGTGGGAAAAGCATTGGCTTTGGAGTCTGCAGATGTGGGTTAGTTTCTAACTACACCACTATGTACCTTTGGATGAGTCATTTCATTTCCCTGAAGCTCAATTTTCCTATCAAT
>NW_012114866.1:2377310-2382084 GCF_000951035.1 Colobus angolensis palliatus | reverse complement strand
AGGAAATTTAATCTGATGTAGATGGAAGACTTAATGGGGATTGATAGTTCTCACAGAATTCTCTTTAGTGGCATAGTAAGGAAAGGTGCCACTTATTCCACTAACCAGCAGAACTTGTATGGGTATACCAGAAGATTATGATCCAGTTTACAAAAATGCTACAATAATTAATCTGCCTAACTATTCAGTGAATAATCTCAAAATCTCACTACCCTACTTAAACTGCTTCTGTCACCCTCCGTAGATTATGAAGTTAAAGCTTCTTGTAAAACATTCTATGACTTGGCCTTTTCTTTCTGCCCAGATTTATCAACCACTCCTCCCTAGTGGGCCTTTACATTAGTGTCTTAGTCCATTTTCTAATGCTATAACAGAATACCACAGACTAGGTAATTTATAAAGAAAAGAAATGTATTCCTCACAGTTCTGGGGGCAGGAAAGTCCAAGAACATGGCACTGGCATCTGGTGAGGGTCATCTCATGGTGGAAGATGGAAGAAGGAATATGGAAGCAGGCACATGAGACAGAGAGATAAATGGAATGATTTCATCCTTTTATTAGGAATCTACTCCCACAATAATGAACCCCCACCCACTGATATGGGTTGGATCTGTGCCCCCGCCCAAATCTCATGTTTAGTTGTAATCCCGGTGTTGGAGGTGGGGGCCTGCTGGGTGGTAATTGGATCATGGGGGTGGTTTCTCATGGTTTAACACCATCCCCCTAGTGCTGTTCTTGTGATAGAGTTCTCATGAGATCTCATGAGTTCTCATGAACTCATGTGGTTCTCATGATCCACACATTTAAAAGTGTGGATATCCCCCATCCCTCCCTTCCTCCTGCTCTGGCCACGTGAAGTGATTCTCTCACCGTTTGCCTTCCACCATGATATTATGTTTCCTGAGGCCTCCCCAGAAGCTGAGCAGATGGCCAGAATCATGCTTTCTGTGCAACCTGTGGAACTGTGAGACAATTAAACTTCTTTTCTTTATAAATTACTCAGTCTCAGATATTTCTTTGTAGCCATGTGAGAAGGGACTAACACTAATCCATTCATGAGGGTGGAGCCCATACGATCTCATTACCTCTTAAAGGCCTTACTTTGTAAGATTGTACACATAATACTGGCAATACTGGCAAGTTTCCAACACATGAACTTTGGAGGACACATTCAAATCATTCCATTAGCAGCCAGTCTTCCTGATTTGGTTGTCATTTCTTGACTGTATCTTGCATTCCCCATCTTATACACATTGCTCTGCCTGGAAGGCTGTTTCCTCCTTTCTAGATAATCCCTGTAAATTCTTCTGTACTCAACTCGTGGATTTCATCTCCAAGAAGCCTTTCTAAATCACCCAGCTGGATAGGTTCTCCCTGTATGTGTCTCTATCATAGTATTTGTAGTAACCATTCATTTACATTTGGTTCTCTACTCCATACTGAGAGATTTTGAAGGAGAGAGTTATGTTATTTAGTTCCATAAGGCTCAAATACTGTAAGGAATGAGACAAGATATATATAAGCATATAGTCATCCATATATTCCCACTGTCTGAGACCAGTGTATGTTTTCAATAAGTATTTGTTGAATGGATTATATATCACAGGTAATGCTATACCCAAAAGTAATTTTCAGCAAGTAAGGGATGTTCAGTTTAATTGGGACACAACAGATTCAGTATTTAATTCAGCTAGGAAGTGAGTTCAGAGAGGGCCTAGGTGTCTGTGTTAGGAAGGCTGTGGAAGGGATTCAGGCATTACATTTTTAATGGGGAGACTGTATTGTGCCTCATGCTCTCTAGCTGTCCTTCTGATTCAGAGCTCCCAGGACCTTTCAACAGTGGGTTCTGTTGTTCAGCTCTGAGCCACACTGGAATGCTCCTAGACCCTGGAGCAAAGCTAGCATAAGGCATACTCCTAGACCCTAAAGCATAGGCATATCTATCACAGCTCATTCTCTGAAGTCACTGACACAGATTGCCAAAATTCCATTCCATGTGGATCCCTTCAGGTGCTGCAAAGGGACTTGTCATTAGATAACTGATGTGTTTTCAATACACAGCAGTTTTAAGTATCCTTTTTGAGTTTCTTCTGGGGAACATTTGCAGCAGTGCCTTTAAAATGCCAGTGAATCATTTCTAACTACAGCCTAAAATTATATGATGAAGCCATCTGTATCGCACTGGGAAAATATCCTGTGGCATAATTAATTCATTGGATGTGATGATTACTTAGAATTATAGAAATACAGTATTGGAAGGGCTCTCATGAGGTGTCGTAAAAAATTCTCAGACTCCTCCATAGACCTGTATTTAAACTTATGAGAGACATAATTACTCCATTCTTTGGATAATCTAGTAAAAAGTTAAATATTTGCCACTAATGAGCTTGCAAATTTGGTTAAGTAACTTAATCTCTCCAGGCCTTGGTGTCTCATATTTAAAAGTCAGGGCAGGAATGCATCATCTTTATTCAAACTCTACCACTGTGATACTGAAGGCCTACATAGAGCTTCTTCAGGTTCCTGGGGAATAAAGGGCTTCCTAGAGTAGATAGCATTCCCATCCCACATTATTGTTTATGTAAAACAATATGTTATCTTTTTATGTTTCTGCCTCTAATTTTACTAGAAAAAAAGAAAAAAGAGATCTGATAAACAAAAAGTTGTGGTCACTAGGACAGACAGTGTCCAAGCTCTTTCTGCATTAATAGGCAATGAATTTACCAACTTCATTGAGAAGTGATCCAGTGTAGACAGTACAGGGTTTTGAGTCAGAAGATATGATTAAGATGATGGCTCAGACCATCACCATCTGTGAGACTCTAGGTAAGTCACTGAGTTATTTAGCATCTGGGCTGCAGACCTAATAACAGCTTTCTCACAGTGCTCTTAACTTGGGCTCCCTAGAAATCAGAACCTGAAATAAAGGCATTTATGGAACTACTTTATATGGGAGTGTGATTCCAGTAGCAGCCATAAGCAATGGGGAGCAAAGCATAAAAGGAGAAAGAACTAGTACAAAAATGTGTTATTGACTTGTTGCTTTATCCCGAAAGATCATCTGAGAAGTGTATAATATGTCAGGGTGACAAAGGAGAAAACCTTTGTCTATTGGTTTCCATTCCCCATTGGTAAACTATTCACCCTGTGGCTGTAGCTGTTTTATATTTCTAATTTGTGTATATGTGGGTATCAAGTGACTCTCACAAGTGACCTACTTCCCAATTTCAAACAAGAAACTATGGGGTGAGGAAAGAGATGAGCAGTATTAGCCTGACTTGTCTATTTGTAACTGCATGAAGCTGCTTGGAACCTATGCCAAACTGGTTAAGCAACTGTGGATGGAATAAGAAGTGCATCTGAGAAGATTTCTAACAGTACATAAGAGATTTTTATTATATGTCACCCCTTGCACCACTCTAATCCATGTGTGCCCTCATTTAAGTTCCATCTATTATAGAGGTTCCTTTTAGGTTATGACTGGATTAGGTAAATAACCTATATTCCCAATGGCTGCAACAGCTCACATGGCTCTAACTAGTATTGACCATTTCCCTCTTAATCATCATCCTAGAAATTGCTCACCTTTGATTAGCACTTTAGTTGGTCTGAGTAATTGTCTGATGGGGTGATCCAGTATTATATCCCCAAGTGATCTGAGTCCTTAATTGCTTTGCCTTTGTCAGGATTTGTTTGCAACAATTTCTCGTTGATCACTAGGCACAGAAGATAAATAAGCACCTCAGTAAAGCCCTTGGACTCCATTGTCATTCCTGCTCCGTTTTATTTTGTGGCAGCAGCTCTAGCTCATCATAGTAATCAGCTTTGGTTATCCTAACATGAGCAATTTTATTTGCCTGTTAGTTCTTGGATATTAAGAGACCAAAGTGACCACATTGTAGTCATAGCTTCAAGTTCAGAGAAGTCATTACTGTCTCTCTAGTAGAAACATTTAGTCACTGGGAACCATGCCTCTAATCTAGCAGACCTAAGATTTGGAAAATAGCAACTTCTGGCAAGTGGATCACTTAAAATGATGGTGACCAAAGCCAATGCCAGTTTCACTCCTTGATTCCTGGAACCATGTATCCTAGCTGTTAGAGACATAGCACCATGGTTATAGGTTTACTGAATACACTGTATCCTAAAGTACAATCTCCAATCCTGAGATGACACTTTAACTGGGAATTAACAGACTGTCTGCTTATGGCTTTAGTCTACATGATAAAATGAGCAGATGCTATGGTCAGAAACCAATTGTTTCATATCCTTTGCTTACTACGATTATATATAAAACCCTCAGATAGTCATTCTGGCAGAGGTACTGTGGGCAAGAAAAGATAATACATAGCCAGAGGTTTCCATGCTGGTAAGATTAAATCACTTACCAGGTCTCAATTTAGGTAAAGTTAAATTAAAGTTGAAAAAGTCTGATGTACTTAATTTTCCACTTTACTGGCTGGTCTCCTCAAGAAACTGTTCCATATGTGAAGGAGAAATAAAATCCTTTACAGACAAGTAAATGCTGAGATATTTTGTCACCACCAGACCTGCCTTACAAGAGCTCCTGAAGGAAGCACTAAACATGGAAAGGAACAACTGGTACCAGCCATTGCAAAAACATGCCGAATGGTAAAGACTGTCAATGCTATGAAGAAACTGCATCAATTAACGGGCAAAATAACCAGCTAACATCATAATGACAGGATCAAATTCAAACATAACAATATTAAACTTAAATGTAAATGGGCCAAATGCACCAATTAAAAGGCAC
>NW_012114866.1:2375260-2376645 GCF_000951035.1 Colobus angolensis palliatus | reverse complement strand
ACCACATCACACTTATTCTAAAATTGATCACATAATTGGAAGTAAAACACTCCTCAGCAAATGTAAAAGAAGAGAAATCACAACAGATTGTCTCTCAAACCACAATGAAATCAAATTAGAACTCAGTATTAAGAAACTCTCTCAAAACCACACAACTACATGGAAAGTGAACAACCTGCTCCTGAATTACTACTGGATAAATAACAAAATGAAGGAAGAAATAAAGATGTTCTTTGAAATCAATGAGAACAAAGACACAACACACCAGAATCTCTGGGAGACATTTAAAGCAGTGTGTAGAGGGAAATTTATAGCACTAAATGCCCACAAGAGAAAGTAGAAAAGATCTGAAATTGACACCCTAACATCAAAATTGAAAGAACTAGAGAAGCAAGAGCGAACGCATTCAAAAGCTAGCAGAAGGCAAGAAATAACTAAGATCAGATCAGAACTGCAGGAGATAGAGACACAAAAAACCCTTCAAAAAATCAATGAATTCAGGAGCTGGTTTTTTGAAAATATCAACAAAATAGACCTCTAGCAAGATTAATAAAGAAGAAAAGAGAGAAGAATCAAATAGACACAATAAAAAATGGTTAAGGGGATCACCACCGATCCCACAGAAATACAAACTACCATCAGAGAATACTATAAACACCTCTATGCAAATAAACTAGAAATCTAGAAGAAAAGGATAAATTCCTGGACACATACACCCTCCCAAGACTAAACCAGGAAGAAGTTGAGTCTCTGAATAGACTAATAACAGGTTCTGAAATTGAAGCAATAATTAGTAGCCTACCAACCAAAAAAAGTCCAGGACCAGATGGATTCAGAGCCAAATTCTACAAGAGGTATAAAGAGGAGCTGGTACCATTCCTTCTGAAACAATTCCAATCAACAGAAAAAGGAGGAGTCCTCCTTAACTCATTTTATGATACTAGCATCAGCCTGATACCAAAGCCTGGTACAGACACAACAGAAAAAAGAGAATTTTAGACCAATATCCCTGATGAACATCAGTGTAAAAATCCTCAATAAAACACTGGCAAACTGAATCCAGCAGCACATAAAAAAGCTTATCTACCACAACCAAGTTGGCTTCACCCCTGGGATGCAAGGCTGGTTCAAAATATGCAAATCAATAAACAATCCATCACATAAACAGAACCAATGATAAAAACCACATGATTCTCTCAATAGATGCAGAAAAGGCCTTTGACAAAATTCAAAAGCTTTCATGCTAAAAACTCTCAATAAACTAGGTATTGATAGTACATATCTCAAAATAATAAAAGCTATTTATGACAAACCCACAGCCAATATCACACTGAATGGCCAAAAGCTGGAAGCATTCTCTTTCAAAACCAGCACAAGACAAGGAT
>NW_012114866.1:2372152-2374220 GCF_000951035.1 Colobus angolensis palliatus | reverse complement strand
ATGGGCAAAAACTTCATGACTAAAACACCAAAACAATGGCAACAAAAGCCAAAATTGACAAATGGGATCTAATTAAACTAAAGAGCTTCTGCACAGCCAATGAAACTATCAGAGTGAACAGGCAACCTACAGAATGGGAGAAAATCTTTGCAATCTATGCATCTGACAAAGGACTAATATCCAGAATCTACAAATAACTTAAACAAATTTACAAGAAGAAAACAACTAAAAGGTGGGTGAAGGATATGAGCAGACACTTCTCAAAAGAAGACATTTATACAGTCAACAAACATATGAAAAAATGTTCATCATCACTGGTCATCAGGGAAATGCAAATCAAAACCACAATGAGATACCATCTCACACCAGTTAGAATGGAAATCGTTAAAAAGTCAGGAAACAACAGATGCTGGAGAGGATGTGGAGAAATAGGAACACTTTTACACTATTGGTAGGAGTATAAATTAGTTCAACTATTATGGAAGACAGTGTAGTGATTCCTCAAGGATCTAGAGCTAGAAATACCATTTGACCCAGTGATCCCATTACTGGGTATATACCCAAAGGATTATAAATCATTCTATTATAAAGACACATGCACACAGATGTTTATTATGGCACTATTCACAATAGCAAAGACATGGAACCAACCCACATATCCATCAAAGATAGACTGGATTAAAGAAATGTGGCACATATACACTATGGAATTCTATGCAGCCATAAAAAATGAATTCATGTCCTTTGCAAGGCCATGGATGAAGCTGGAAACCATCATTCTAAGCAAACTATCACAAGGACAGAAAACCAAACACCTCACTCATAGGTGGTAGTTGAAAAATGGGAACACATGGACACAGGGTGGGGAATATCACACACCGGGGCCTGTTGGGGTGGGGGGCTGGAGGATAGCATTAGGAGAAATACCTAATGTGAATGACTAGTTGATGGGTGCAGCAAACCAACATGGCACGTGTATGCCTATGTAACAAACCTACACGTTGTGCACTTGTACCCTAGAACATATATATATATACACATACATATATATACACATACATATACACATATATATGTATATATACACACACATATATATATGTGAAGAAACTGTTCCATAATAAGATTTAACATTGGCCTCTACTCTGGTATGTTTCTCGTTTCCTAGTGACAGAAGCTAAATGAGTCTCCTTCCTGCTAATGGAGATTCAAGATGAGCACATTTGCCAGATAAATAGGTGTGCGTCAAGTGCCAGAGGCTGTGTTGCTCTGTGTCAGTACACAGACCACATCTTGTTAGCAGTTGAGACTGGCCTGCTACTTGCTTAAGTTTATAGTAGCCATCCATCATCACTGTATGACCCCTGAGTTTCAGGGGTCATATATGTCAACTAAATAGAAATGGCCAACTCTTCAAGTCTTTGGTGATGTTGGTAATGTCTGTTATTTCTTCTTGAATAAAGTGTTCTTTCTAACTTTCTATCTTAGTTGGTGACAGGTGAACAGTTTCAGAGATTTTCACGTGACCCTTCTTACAATAATAATTTTTGTTCCACGGGTAAGTGGACCAAAGAGAGAATTATGTCAGCCCTTCTACCAACTACAATTGAGGGACCAGGTAAATATCTAAAGGAGAGAAACTTGGGCTCATTGGATCCACTGTGAGTTAGAACTGTGCAAGAATTCTAGCTGATACAAACCACCTATGTGACAAAACTTCCTGTATTTATCCAATTTCTGATCTTTGACATATTCCTGTTTCTAAATTCCTGCATCTCACAGCTTACCAAACTGAGAAACTGACTGTTTTCTGGATCAGATAGTTGGAAATTAAATCTTACAATGATTCTATCTAAATGTTTTTATATCTCTTGCCTTCATCTTAAAAATATTTTGGAGAGTTATTGATAATGAACACTTTCTGTTCTTATTTGCTACCCACCAGGAGTAACATGTTTTACTCACATTTTTCACACTAACAATGGGTATATATGAGCCCCCCTTGTATTAAGTCTTTATTTTAATACTATATTTTTTTCTTTTCAATATCTATTTTAAAGAGAACACT
>NW_012114866.1:2319181-2371157 GCF_000951035.1 Colobus angolensis palliatus | reverse complement strand
ATTTTCTTATACTATCTTCCTTGAACTCTTATGGTGAATGTATTAATACAACAGTATAGTGAATAAAAATAACATTGAGTCAAGATAGTCACTTTAGTACATAGAGGTGTTGTGAGACGCAATTAAGAAATGTGTGGGCTTTAAAGACATTACAGGGGTATAAGAAAATGTTATTAAAAAGATTAACTGAAGGTGGCTGTGAGAGTGGAGGTAGACTGATTTAAGTTAAATAAGATTTCTAGGTTGTGGTTGTAAATACCTGGTACCTTGAAATACTTAAGGCAACACAGGGATGTCAGATTATTCATGCTCTAGAACTGATAAATATTTATTAAATAGATGTATAAATGATTTAATTTTTCCATAATGTCAGAAGTCTCCAACTTGAGATTATATCTAGCTGGCATTAAGAAATACAAATCTCTCATGCAAATTCCACAAAGATTTATTGAATATTATTTGTGTATCTGCTGTTATGCTAGGTTATGCTAGGTCCAATTGCTATCTTCTTGGATCTAACAGTTCAATGATGTAGACAGACATTGATTAAATCGTCACCAGGAAGTATAAATCTCCAACTGCAGGGATACTGTGAAAGAGATATACATGGTGATATAAGTGTTTGAAATGAAAATTTGACCTCATCAGTGAGTCAAAGTACTACAAAGAAAAGGACAAAATATTTGATATGTAGAGGAGAGAATAAGACTTACCCAAATGAAGAAGGAAGAGTAGCTAAGGCCAAAAGGGAGCCCATTAAAGATGACCTATTGCAAAATTTAGCATTGTACACAGGAGGGCTGAAAGAAAGAAAATATGGCTCAAGTAGAGTGTATAAAGGTATCAAGTTTGAGAGAATGCTAGAGATAGTAGTGGTCACATTGTGCCAGGCCTTGCAGGCAGTGTAGATGAGTTTTACTTTTATATTAGGGCAATGGTCAGTCACTGAAGATTTTTAAGAGGGATAGGGAATGACTTGAGTGGTTTTCTGTTTCAGTAAGATTGAGTTGCCTGCAGTTTTGTGTGAGCCAGGTAAGAGCAGATTTGGACAGATCAGTCAGTAGGTTATTCTAGCAAACCAGTGATAGATGATACTAATGAGACTGGTGGTGAGGATGAAGAGGAGGGAAGCAGAATTGTGAGGCATTAAAGGAATTAGGTCAATAGGACTGTAACTTGCGTAACAAGGCTACGTTATTTACCCAAGGAGGGAGCTGTGTAAGAAGACCATGGTTTGAAAGGAAGATCATTAACTTAGCTTTGAAAATATTGTGTGGAATGAATATTTGATCCTCAAGGTGAGAGAAAAGACCTGTGCTGAAGATATAAGTTTGGAAGTTATAAACACATGGTGATTGAAGTCTTGGGTATTAATTACATTGCTTATGGGGGCAGTACAGGGTGAGAGAAGAGGGTCTTGGAATGAGCCTTGGGAAACTCAAATATTTAATAATTAAGGGCAAGAAGTATCCTGTAAAGAAGACCAACAAGAACAGACTGAAAATAAAAAAGGACTGGACACATATGTCTAACAATGAAGCCCCAAAATGCTCAAGAAAAATAGGCAGAACTGAAAGGAGAAACAAATAATTCAACACAAATTATTGCCAAGGTTAATATACTACTATGAGTAATTGATTAAACAACTAGATATAAAATCAACAAGAGTATAGAAGACTTGAAAAACACTAAGTTAGACTTAAAAAATAAAAAATCTGAGAAATCTCTAAATATTTTAAATTAAGTATTACATGTGTAAATAATCCATATGTCAATGAAAAAAAACAGGGGAAATTGGAAAATATTTTGAAGCAAAGAAAAGCAAATAAAAAACCCCCACATATCAAAGATTATAGTATTTGCTAAAACAATGGTTAGAGGAAAATTGATAGCTTTAAATGATAGCTATATTAGAAAAAGAAGAAATGTCTTAATAATGTGAATTCACACTTTAAGGAATTAGAAAAACAGTTAATGATAGCACAACAGGGTGATAATAGACAGTATTACAAAAAATCTAAGAGGCTGGGCACGGTAGCTCATGCTTGTAATCCTAACACTTTGGGAGGCGGAGGCGGGTAGATTGCCTGAGCTCAGGAGTTCCAAACCAGCCTGGGCAACACAGTGAAACCCCGTCTCTACTAAAATACAAAAGAAATTAGTGGGGCGTAGTGGCACATGCCTATAGTCCCAGTTACTCAGGAGGCTGAGGCAGGAGAACTGCTTGAACCCGGGAGGCAGAGGTTTCAGTGAGCCGAGATCATGCCACTGCACTCCAGCCTAGGCAACAGAATGAGATTCTGACTCTAAAAGAAGAAAAGAAAATAAAATCTAAGCAATCTACACACAAAAAAGTTCTAGAATTAATAAGTTTAGCAAGGTGGCAGAGTAACAGATAATTAACAGAGCAACAAATAATTCAAAAATGAAATCAAGGCAATGACTCCACTTAAAATAACATCAAAATAAATAAAATACTGGGAATAATTTTTTTTAAAAAATGCAAAATGCATATGCTTCATATTATAAAATACTGCTGAGAGAAATTTAAAAAGGTCTAAATCAGAAAGGTAAATAAAGAATACTCCATAGAATCAGCTGAAACATAAATAAGAAAAAAACAGACTTTAACAAGGTAGATGTATACAATATAAAAGTAGAAAACCCATTTTTTTCTCATATTCCAGAAATAAGTAATGCAGAAATACAAAAGAAAATACGTGACTATAGCAGAATCAAATAAAAAGTAACAAAAATAAGCTTTCTTGTATAAAATTTAAACAAAGCCAAGAATAAGATTTAACTAGGTGGAGGAAAAATCTTTTTTAAACTATGAAAACACCAATTTTTAAAAATTGATTTGCAATTTTGATGCAAGTTAATCAACATTTAAATAATTTTGAGTGAGATTGTCAAAGCAATTCTAAATCTCCTCTGGAAAAGTGAATAAATGAAAACTACTAAAATGTTTCAAAAAAGTGAGGAGAGGAGCTATTGCTTTACCAGATATAAATGTTTCCTATAACATGTCAATAATGGAAATAAAATGGTAAACAATAGTCAACAGGTAGATCAATGGGGCAGAAAGGTAGTTCCAAAGCGGATTATGAATATACATAATACTTAGCAATATTATTTTGTTTGAGATAATTTAAGCAGGGTTATAACGGTTTCCCACTTGACACACTATTTTAGATATGCATTCTGTAGAACAAAGTCCGAAACAAAGAGTTGAATGTCAAAAAAATTCCCAAACCAAAACAAGCCAAACGAAAAACACAAAACCATACAAATAGAAGGAATATGAGTGAATATTTATCTGATATGGGGGGGAAAGAACTTTATGACAAACAGTGAAAGATATCTTCAAGGAAGAAGTGAAATTTAGCTCATTAGTTAACAATAAAAGACATTCTTAAAAAATCTTAAACAAAAATAAAACGGAGGAGACTGATAAAATGTTCTTTGGAAATATGAAAAGTGAAAGCTTGATACAAGCACATAAACTCAATTGGGAGAAAAAATAACAACTCGGAATCTGTCACCCTGCCAAAAAGAGTATGTATGAACAAATAACAGCATAAGAATATTAAACAAATAAAAATTAAGATGAATATAGTTGACAAATGTAGTTGTACTTAGGAATACATCTAACTAGGGCCGTCAGAAATCTCTGCAAGGAGAACTACAACATTCTGTTGAAAAAAAATCAAATGATACAAAGAAATGGAAAAACTTCCCATGCTTATGAATCTGAAACATCAATATCATTAAAATGACCATACTACCCAAAGCAATCTACAGATTCAAAGCTATTTCTATTAAACTGTAAATGTCATTTTATACAGAATTCAAATAATGTATTCTAAAATCCACAGGGAAACAAAAGAAGTCCGATAGTCAAACCAAATCTAAGCAAAAAGAAGAAAGCCAGAGGCATCACACTATCTAACTGAAACTATACTACAAGGCTCTGGTAACCAAAAGAGCACACTACTGGTACAAAAGCAGACACACAGCCCAATCGAACAGGATAGAAAACTCAGAAATAAAACCACACACCTACATACTCAACAAAGTTGGAAGCAATGCAGAAAGGATTCCTTCTTTAATAAATGGTGCTGGGATCTTCAACAAAGTTCAGGTGCTGATCCTCAACAAAATTGACAAGCAATGTGGAAAGGATTCCTTATTTAATAAATGGTGCTGAGATACTTGGCTAACCATATGCTAGCCTATATAGAAGAATGAAATTGGACCCCTACTTTTCACCATATACACAAATTAACTGAAGACGGCTTAAGGAATTAAATGTAAGATGTAAAACTATAAAAATCCTAGCAGAAAATCTAGGAAACACAATTCTGGACATTGACCTTGGTAAAGACGTTATAACTAAGTCCCCAAAATTAACTGCAATGAAACAAAAATTTACAAGTCAGACCTAATTAAGCTGAAGAACTTCTGCACAGCAAAATAAACTGTCAACAGAGTAAATATAGAATCCACAGAATGGGAGAAAATATTCTCTTTTTTAAAAAATTATACTTTAAGGTCTGGGATACATGTGCAGAACATGCAGGTTTGTTACATAGGTATACAAGTGCCATGGCGGTTTGCTGCACCCATCAACCCATCATCTATATTAGGTATTTCTCCTATTGCTCTCCCTCTTCTAGCCCCCCACCCTCTGACAGGCCCTGGTGTGTGATGTTCCTCTCCCTGTGTCCATGTGTTCTCATTGTTCAACTCCCACTTATGAGTGAGAACATGCAGTGTTTGGTTTTCAGTTCCTGTGTAATTTTGCTGAGAATGATGGTTTCCAGCTTCATCCATGTCTCTGCAAAGGACATGAACTCATCCTTTTTTACAGCTGTGTAGTATTCCATGGTGCATATGTGCCACATTTTCTTTATCCAGTCTATCATTGATGGGCATTTGGGTTGGTTCCAAGTCTTTGCTATTGTGAATAGTGCCACAACAAACATACATGTGCATGTGTCTTTATAGTAGAATGATTTGTAACCCTTTGGGTATATACCCAATAATGAGACCGGTGGGACAAATGGTATTTCTGGTTCCAGATTCTTGAGGAATCACCACACTGTCTTCCACAATAGTTGAACTAATTTACACTCCCACCAATAGTGTGAAAGTATTCCTATTTCTCCACTTCCTTTCCAACATCTGTTGTTTCCTGACTGTTTAATGATCACCATTCTAACTGGCATGAGATGGTATCTCACTGTGGTTTGATTTGCATTTCTCTAATGACCAGTGATGACGAGCGTTTTTTCATATGTTTTTTGGCCGCATAAATGTCTTCTTTTGAGAAGTGTCTGCCCATATCCTTTACCCACCTTTTAGTTGTTTGTTTTTTTCTTGCAAATTTGTTTAAGTTATTTGTAGATTCTGGTTATTGGCCCTTTGTCAGATGGATAGACTGCAAAAATTTTCTCCCATTCTGTAGGTTGCCTGTTCACTCTGATGATAGTTTCTTTTGCTGTGTAGAAGATCTTTAGCTTAATTAGATCCCATTTGTCAATTTTGGCTTTTGTTGCCATTGCTTTTTGTGTTTTAGTCATGAAGTTTTTGCCCATGCCTATGTCCTGAATGGTATTGTCTAGGTTTTCTTCTAGGGTTTTTATGGTTTTGGGTCTTATATTTAAGTCTTTAATCCATCTTGAGTTAATTTTTGTATAAGGTGTAAGGAAGGGGTCCAGTTTCAGTTTTCTGCATATGGCTAGCCAGTTTTCCCAACACCATTTATTAAATAGGGAATTCTTTCCCTATTTCTTGTTTTTGTCAGGTTTGTCAAAGATCAGATGGTTGTAGATGTGTGGTGTTATTTCTGAGGGCTCTGTTCTGTTCCATTGGTCTATATCTCTGTTTTGGTACCAGTACCATGCTGTTTTAGTTACTGTAGCCTTGTAGTATAGTTTGAAGTCAGGTAACGTGGTGCCTCCAGCTTTGTTCTTTTTGCTTAGGATTGTCTTGGTTATATGGGCTTTTCTTTGATTTCATATGAAATTTAAAGTAGTTTTTTCTAATTCTGTGAAGAAAGTCAATGGCAGCTTGATAGGAATAGCATTGAATCTATAAATTACTTTGGGCACTATGGCCATTTTTACCATATTGATTCTTTCTATCCATGAGTATGGAATGTTTTTCCATTTTTTTGTGTCCTTTCTTATTTCCTTGAGCAGTGGTTTGCAGTTCTCCTTGAAAAGTTCCTTCATGTCCCTCGTAAGTTGTATTTGAAGGTATTTTATTCTCTTTGTAGCAATTGTGAATGGGAATTCACTCATGATTTGGCTCTCTGTTAGTCTGTTATTGGTGTATAGGGATGCTTGTGATTTTTGCACGTTGACTGTATCCCAAGACTCTGCTGAAGTTGCTTATCAGCTTAAGGAGATTTTAGGCTGAGACGATGGGGTTTTCTAAATATAAAATCATATACAATCATGGCATCTACAACCAGAGACAATTTGACTTCCTCTCTTCCTGTTTGAATAACCTTTATTTTTCTCTCTCTTGCCTGATTACCCTGACCAGAACTTCCAATACTATGTTGAATAGGAGTGGTGAGAGAGGGCATCCTTGTCTTGTGCCAGTTTTCAAAGGGAATGCTTCCAGCTTTTGACCATTCATTATGATGTTGGCTGTGGGTTTGTCATAAATAGCTTTTATTATTTTGAGATATGTTCCATCAATATCTATTTTATTGAGAATTTTTAACATGAAGGGTTTTAAATTTTATCGAAGGCCTTTTCTGCATCTATTGAGATAATCATGTGTTTTTTATCTTTGGTTCTGTTTATTTGACGAATTATGTTTATTGATTTGCATATGTTGAACCAGTCTTGCATCCCAGGGTGGAAGCCAAGTTGATTGTGGTGGATAAGCTTTTTTATGTGCTGCTGGATTCAGTTTGCCAGTATTTTATTGAGGATTTTTGCATTGATGTTCATCAGGGATATTGACCTGAAATTTTCTTCTTTTGTTGTGTCTCTGCCAGGTTTTGGTATCAGGATGATGCTGACCTCATAAAATGAGTTACGGAGGAGTCCCTGTTTTTCTTTTGTTTGGAATAGTTTCAGAAGGAATGGTATCAGCTCCTCTTTGTACCTCTGGTAGAATTCGGCTGTGAATCCAACTGGTCCTGGGTATTTTTTGGTTGGAAGGCTATCAATTACTGCCTACATTTCAGAATTTGCTATTGGTCTATTCAGATATTTGACTTCTTCATGGTTTCGTCTTGGGAGGGTGTATGTGTCCAGGAATTTATCCATCTCTTCTAGATTTTCCAGTTTATTTGCATAGAGTTATTTATAGTATTCTCTGATTGTAGTTTGTATTTCTGAGGGATCAGTGGAGATATTGCCTTTGCCATTTTTTATAGTGTCTACTTGATTCTTCTCTCTTCTCTTTATTAGTCTGGCTAGTGGTCTATTTTGTTAATCTTTTCTAAAAACACCTCCTGGATTCATTGATATTTTGAAGGGTCTTATGTGTCTCTATCTCCTTGTTCTTCTCTGATCTCAGTTTTTTCTTGTCTTATGCTAGCTTTTGAGTTTGTTTGCTCTTCCTTCTCTGTTTCTTTTAATTGTGATGTTAGGGTGTAGATTTTAGATCTTTTCCACTTTATCCTGTGGGCATTTAGTGCTATAAATTTCCCTCTAAAGACTTCTTTAGCTGTGTCCCAGAGATTCTTGTACATTGTATCTTTGTTTCCATCGGTTTCAAATAACTTATTTATTTCTGCCTTAATTTTATTACTTACCCAGTAATCATTCAGAAGTAGGTGGTTCAGTTTCAATGTAGTTGTGCAGTTTTGAGAGAGTTTCTTAATCCTGAGTTCTAAGTTGATTGCACTGTGGTCTGAGAGACAGTTTGTTGTAATTTCTGTTCTTTCGCATTTGCTGAGTAGTGTTTTACTACCAATTATGTGGTCAATTTTAGAATAAGTGTGATGTGGTGCTGAGAAGAATGTATATTCTGTTGATTTGGGGTGGAGAGTTCTGTAGATGTCTATTAGGTCTGCTTGGTCCAGAGCTGGGTTCCAGTCCAACAACTTCAAGCAGTTGTTAACCTTCTGTCTCATTGATCTGTCTAATATTGACAGTGGACTGTTAAAGTCTCCCATTATTATTGTGTGGGAGTCTAGATCTCTTTTTAGGTCTCTAAGGACTTGCTTTATGAATCTGGGTGCTCCTGTATTGGGTGCATATATATCTAGAATAGTTAGTTCTTCTTAGTGAATTGATTCCTTTACCATTATGTAGTGCTTCTTTGTCTCTTTTGATCTTTGTTGGTTTAAAGTCTGTTTTATCAGAGACTAGGATTGCATTCCTTGCTTTCTTTGCTTTCCATTTTTCTTGGTAAATATTTCTCCATCCCTTTATTTTGAGCCTATGTGTGTCTTTGCATGTGAGATGGGTCTCCTGAGTACAGCACACTGATGGGTCTTGACTCTTTATCCAATTTGCCAGTCCGTGTCTTTTAATTGGGGGCATTTAGCCCATTTACATTTACGGTTAATACTGTAATGTGTGAATTTGATCCTGTCATTATGATGCTAGCTGGTTATTTTGCCCATAAGTCGATTCAGTTTCTTCATAGTATCAATGGTCTTTACAATTTGGTATGTTTTTGCAGTGACTGGTACCAATTTTTTCTTTCCATATATACTGCTTCCTTCAGGAGCTCTTGTAAGGTAGTCTTGGTGGTGACAAAATCTCAGCATTTGCTTGTCTGTAAAAGATTTTATTTCTCCTTCGCTTATGAAACTTAGTTTGGCTGGATATCAAATTCTGGTTTGAAAATTCTTTTCTTTAAGAATGTTGAATATTGGCCCCCACTCTCTTCTGGCTTATAGGGTTTTTGCAGAGAGATCCACTGTTAGTCTGATGGGCTTCCCTTTGTGGGAAACCTGTCCTTTCTCTCTGGTTGCTCTGAACATGTTTTCCTTCATTTCAACCTTGGTGAATCTGGCAATTATGTGTCTTGGGGTTGCTCTTCTCGAGGATTATCTTCACGGTGTTCTCTGTGTTTCCTGAATTTGAATGTTGGCCTGTCTTGCTAGGTTGAGGAAGTTCTCCTGGATTATATCCTGAAGAGTGTCTTCCAACTTGGTTCCATTCTCCCCAATACTTTCACGTACACCAATCAAATGTAGGTTTGGTCTTTTCACATAGTGCTGTATTTCTTGGAGGCTTTGTTCATTCCTTTTCATTTTCTTTCTCTAATCTTGTCTTCATGCTTGATTTCATTAAGTTGATCTTCAATCTCTGATATCCTTTCTTCTGCTTGATGGATTTAGCTATTGACACTTGTGAATGCTTCATGAAGTTCTTGTGCTCTGCTTTTTAGCTCCATTAGGTCATTTGTGTTCTTCTCCAAACTGGTTATTCTAGTTAGCAGTTCCTCTTACCTTTTTTCAAGGCTCTTAGCTTCCTTGCATTGGGTTAAAACATGCTCCTTTAGCTTGAAGGAGTTTGTTATTACCCACCTTCTGAAGCCTACTTCTGTCAAATCATCAAACTCATTCTCTGTCCAGTTTTGTTCCCTTGCAGGAGAGGAGTTGTGATCCTTCGGAGGAAAAGATGCATTCTGGTTTTTGGAATTTTCAGCCTCTTGGGTCTGGTTTTTCCTCATCTTCACGGATTTATCTACCTTTGGTCTTTGATGTTGGTGACTTCAGATGGGGTTTTTGTGTGGATGTCCTTTTTGTTGATGTTGACACTATTCTTTTCTGTTTGTTAGTTTTCTTTCTAACAGTCAGTCCCTTCTGCTGCAGGTCTGCTGGAGTGAACCCCACCAAGCTCAAGCGTTACAGGTCAACTTCAGACTGCTGTTCTGGCAGTGAGAATTTCAAGCCAGTGGATCTTAGCTGGCTGGGTTCCAAGCAAATGGGATCCACTGAGCTAGACCACTTGGCTCCCTGGCTTCAGACTGCTTTCCAGGGCAGTGAATGGTTCTGTCTTGCTGGCATTCCAGGTGCCACTGGGGCATGAAAAAAAAAAAAAATTCTGCAGCTAGCTCAGTGTCTGCCCAAACGGCCACCCAGTTTTGTGCTTGAAACCCAGGGTACTGTTGGTGTAGGCACCCGAGGATATCTACTGGTCTGCAGGTTGTGAAGACCATGGAAAAAGCGTAGTATCTGGGCCAGAATGCACTGTTTCTTATAGCACAGTCCCTCACAACTTCCCCTGGATAGGGGAGGGAGTTCCCTGACCCCTTGCACTTCCTGGGTGAGGTGATGCCCCACCCTCCTTCAGCTCACTCTCCATGTGCTGCACCCTCTAACCATTCCCAATGAGAGGAGATGGGTACTTCAACTGGAAATGCAGAAATCACTCACCTTCGGCATTGATCTCACTGGGAGCTGTAGACTGGAGCTCTTCCTATTCAGCCATCTTACCAGCCACTCTGGAGAAATTATTCTAAACTATGCATCTGACAAAGGTCTAATATCCAGAATCTGTAAGGAACTTAAATCAACATGTAAAAAACAACCCCATTAAAAAATGGACATAAAACAAGAACAGACACTTCTCAAAAGAAGACATACATGCAGCCAACTAATATAGAAAAAATTTTCCAAATCACTAATCATGAGCAAAACATAAATCAAAACCACAATGAGATACTATCTCACACCAGTCAGAATAGCTACTATTAAAAAGTAAAAACGAATAGATGCTAATGGGGCTATGGAGAAAAGAAGATGCTTATACACTATTGGTGGGAATGTAAAATTAATTTAGTCACTGTGGAAAATAGTTTTGAGATTTCTCAAAGAACATAAAACAGAACTACCAGTTGATCCAACACTCCCATTGCTGGGTATATGCTCAAAGGAAAAGAAATCTTTCTGGGAAAAAGTCACATGCACTCATGTGTTCATTACAGATGTATTCACAATAGCAAAGACATGGATTTAACCTAAATGCCCATCAACAGTGAACTGGAAAGAGAAAATGTGGTACAGACACACCATGGAATATTATGCAGCCACAAAAAAGAAAGAAATCCTGTTCTTTGCAGCAATGTAGATGCAGCTGAAGGCCATTAAGTGAATCAACACAGAAACAGAAAACCAAATACTGCACCTTCTAATTTATTAGTGGGAACTAAACATTGAGTATACATGGTCATAAATATGGGAACAATAGATACTGGGGATTACTAGAAGGAAGAGAGAGGGAGAACAAAGTTTGAAAAACTACGTCCTGGGTACTATGCTATCTGCATGACAGGATGATTCATATACCAAAACTTAGCAACACCCAATTTACCCATGTAATAATCCTCCACATGTACTCCCTGAGCCAAAAACAGAAAACAACAACAACAACAAAAAAAACCTGAAAATAGAAGAAAACGTGAAAGATAAAATACATTAAATTTAAAAAATACTTAAAAATTGGTATTAACAAGACAACCTAATTTTAAAGAAATGAAGAAAATATTTCATCAAACACTTTGCCAATGAAGATATACAAATATAAAATAAGACATAAAAAGATGCTCAATATCATTAATAATCACATAGATGCAAATTAAAATCACAATGGAATATCAGTACATATCCATTTAAATGACTAAAATTAAAATGACTAAAATAAGAAGTGTTGGAAATGAAGAGGAAAAACTGAGACTCTTACACAAAGCTGGTATTGGTAATGTAAAAATGTATCATCCCTTGGAAAAAACAGTAGAGTTTTTCTTAATCGTACACATAAAATATAACAATAATTCTAGAATTAACTATATACCCTGGAATAGCAAAAACTATGCTCATACAAAAACCTGTATACATTTGGTAGTTGTATCAGTTTCCTAAGGCTGCATGGTAAATCAAAAACTTGATGTTTTAAAACAACAGACATTTATTATATTACATTCTAACCTTGAAATCAAGGTGTCAGCAAAGCTGAAGGCTCTAGGGAAGAATCCTTCCCTGCTTCTTTCTAGCTTCTGGTGGTTGTCAGCAATCCCTGACTTTCCTTTGGTTTCAGCTGCATCTTTCCAATTTTTGCCTTTGCTTTCACACAGCCATCTTCCCTCTGAGTGTGTGTGTCAGTGTTTCTGCCTCTCCTCCTTTTATAAGGACACCAGTCACATTGGATTTAGGGCCATCCTAACCCAGTATGACCCCCTATTAACTTATCACATCCATAAAGACTTTGTTTCCAAATAAGTCACATTCTGAAGTTCTAGATGGGCGTGAGATTTTGTGGGACACTATTTGACACACTACAGTTTACCATCTGTCCCCCAGATTCTCATTCATCCCACCTGCAAGATATATTCAACCCAGTCCTATGTCCTCCAAAGTATGGATCCATTCTAGTATTAATGGTAAGTTCCAAATTTTCTTTAAATATCAACTCAAAAAGTTTTGATGTAATCACCTCAATTATCAGAATCAGAAATGAGTGAAACTCAGGATATGGTCCATTATTTGGCAAAACTGCTCTTCATTTACAGACCTTAAAACTAGAAAACAAGTATCTGCTTCCAAAATACAATGGTAGGGAAGGCATAGGATAGACACTGACATCGTGAAAAGGAGAAGATGGAAGGAATAAAGGGTCATTTGTCCCAAGCAAGTTCAAAACTCAGCAAAGCAAATTCGTTTAGGCCTCAAGGCCTGAGAACAACTTTCTGTGGCCCATGCTCTGCCCTTGAGAGCCACACTTTCTCTTTGATCTGTTAGTTACTTTGCATACTGTGACTGAGTGAATGTGTGTACTTCCACATATGCATGTGCCAGGTCTGAATTTTTCACTCTGATGCAACTTGGGTGACCAAAACCGTGATTTTATTGTTTTGTAACTGAACCAACTAGGTTTAACTCTTCCTTTTGGTAAATAGCAAATTTCTTGGTATATTTACATCCAGGTAAAATGAGTCATTTGCAGACATTTCTTTGTCTTCTTTAGGAAAATAGTCTAATTGAGGGATTTCCCCTTTGTTTTAACTTTCCTTACTTTCTGCCTGTCTCCAGTGAGTGATCTAAATGCTGGGTTGGGTAGAGGCAGTGGGTGTATGCATTGTCCTAGCATTAACTAGATCAAGGTATCTGGCCCATCATTGTCCTTTGTTCTCTGTGGGTGTTTTCAGCACGAGTCTTAGGGCATTTGGCTGCATACACCTATACCTGCTGAGGTATCTTGTTTTCACCATGGTTGGTCAACAGGCCCATATTCTGCCTCTTCAGCCTTTGTGCTTCTCCCTGGGACATAGGAAATAAACATTTTATACAACCCTGTGAGGACTTAAATTTTGCTGGTGCTCTTAGGCCCGTCTGCCTAGGTATTCCACTCAGATTTTTTTTTTTTTAATTTTATTGTGCACAACCATACCAGACAGTTAACTTCTCTACAGGGCTTTTAATCTGGGAAGTAAGGCAAGAAATACCTTTCTTATGGTGCCCTCCAAAACTTATCTGGGAATTCCATCATCTCCTTCTGCTAGGATATCTGGTCTACACTTCAAAGTTGAAGGTTGTGAATTATTTCTCCATAATCTGTAAGTCATTTACTATATTACTCCATTTTCTGTTTACATGATAAAAATACTCCTCTAATGATGAAATGATTTTATTTCCTCATTCCATGTAAAGAAAACTGTTATAATCGTCATGATTTTTCTCAATGTTATCACTTTTAGTTTAAACTTTCTGCCTTTGAATTTGAATTCAAGAAAAGTCTTTTGTCTCTCAACATCTTAGCCTTGTGAAAACCTTTGCTTTCAAGGTTGTTGTGTCTCGAATGAATTTTAAAGCCTGTTTTGGAACTTAATGCTAACATTTTGACTCTGTGTTCTAAACAATATATGCCCTCCCTCAGAGGGCAGTGAAAAACCACTTTTCACTTTCTGCCTAAATGGTGTTAAAAGGGTAGTACAAAGAAGCATTGGTGTATCTGGAATGTGAGAAAGCCTGCTTGGTAACATTTAAAAATCTTCATTCTTATTTAATAATATCCCTTTCTTTTGTTATTACTTCCATCCATATGTGCATCTGTCTATGGACATCTACGTTTATACATACACACAAACACGTATGCATATGCACATATTCACAGGTACACACATACATATCATGTAGAATATTATATTTTTGTTTATTCTCTTTATCATTTTCATGTTAGAAGATATTATCTATGTCATGTTTTTTCCTGATGGCTAAATGCTCAGGCATCTTCATAGCTATCCTTCATTAATTTGCTTGACATGTTATTGGGCTCTCTCTGGATGCCAGAATTGTAGCAGACACTGGAGAAGATATAATCTCTGCTCAAAAAAGAACCATAGGATAGAGGGAAGGAATGATTGGCAAGGATTTTAGTCAAGGTTCCACATAGAAAACACTATACACACACACACACACACACATATATGCATTTATGTATGTGTATCTATATATGCATATGTTTATATACATGTATACACATATAGACATGTATATATGTATGTCTTCATACATACATATATCCTTCATTATACAGATAAATATATCTCTCATACATAGATGTATGTAAATATACCTACACACATATGTGTATATATGTATGTGTATATACACATATATATTCCTCTGTATATACCGGAATTGGCTTACACATTTGTAGGCGTAGGTTAGTCTGAAATCTACAGGGTAGGCTAGCATGTTGGAGACCCAGGACGGAGACCCAGGAAAGAGTTGACCCTGTGACTCAGGTTAAAAGGCAGTCTAGAGGTAGAATTTCTTCTTCCTTAGGGACCTCAGTCTTTTTCTCTTAAAGCCTTCAACTGGTTTAATGGTGCCTACCCACATTATTAGAGATAATTTACTCAAAGTCTACTAATTTAAATGTTATTCAAATCTAAAAAAATAACCCTCGCAGCAACATCTAGACTGATGTTTGACCAAAAACTGGGTACTGCAGCCTAGCCAAGTTGACACATAAAATTAGCCATCAGAGAAAGTAAACAAAAAATTAAAGTGTGATAACTGATAAATTCTTAGAGAGTTGTGAATATATTTTTTTGACGGGAAGGATCTTCTCTTAAAAGGTGGAAACTTCATGATATGCAGCTTAGTCCATTCAGGCTGCTCTAAAAATTGCCATAAATTTCCTGGCTTGCAAATGGCTGAAACTTAATCTCTTATAGTTCTAGAGGCTAAGCAATCCAAGATCAAGGCACCAGCAGATTCAGTGTCTGGTGAGGGTCTGTTTTTGCTTCATAGATTTCACCTTCTTACCGCATCCTCACATGGTGAAATAGCTCTCTGAGATCTCTTTTATAAGGGCATTACTCTTATTAATGAGGGCAGAGCTCTTGTGACCTAATCATCTCTCAAAGGCTCCATTCTCTAATACTATTACACTGGGAATATCTGGTTCAACACTGAGCTTATCAAAGATTTAAAGAGAAAACAAGTGAATGAAAAATGTGCTGCTAACAATGAAATGTTTTTAGTCCTGAAATCTTAAATGGTATTTAGTCAGGTATTCCATTTCCCCTAGTGGCTGGCTAGATATTTGAGACAAATAAAATTCTGGGTCTGGACTGGTACCAGACCATGGCCTGTTAAGAACCAGGCTGCACACCAGGAGGTGAGCGGCAAGTGAGTGAGCACCACTGCCTGAGCTCTACCTCCTGTCAGATCAGTGGGGTATTAGATTCTCATAGGAGCACGAACCCTATTGTGAACTGCGCATGCGAGAGATCTAGATTGCATAGTCCATATGAGAATCTAATGCCTAATGATCTCAGGTGGGACAATTTCATCCCAAGACCATCCCGCACGAAAGTCCGTCGGAAAATTGTCTTCAACGAAACTAGTCCCTGGTGCCAAAAAGACTGGGGACTGCTGATGTATAGAAAACATTTTCTTCAAAACTCCAAAATGCTAATACAAGCAAAGTTTAAGGTTTAAAGTTTTCCACATGACACAGATTACCTAATGCAAGGAGTAAGTTACTTACAGGACATTCCTAAGTCACAGATTAAAGTGGATTATTTTACTGGAGTTCCAAACTTTGAGGGGCCTAGGGCTTTGTTCTGTGGCTGGAAAAAGCACAGTACAGCTACATACGCTGTCTTCACTGCATCTCAGATACCAAATATCTCAATGGTAAAAGTAGTTCTGTTTCAGTCAGGGACCATTCAAGTCATAAACCATACTGTTTTAACACATAAATTTAATATAAAAATTGTTATTGCTAACTAGGTAGAACAGAAAAAGCAAAAGGGACATAAATATCACCAAGGTAGGTGGTAGGACATAAATATCTACCAGTCCTATTCCTGAACGAAAAATGAATGAGAATGGAATCTTAGAGACTTGAAAAAGAGGAATCACAAAGATGTGATGAAGACCTTTGGGAAGGAGTAATGTATGGCTGGTACTGTTATCTCTGAGGAGAGTAGTTCTGATAGTATAGAAAATCCGCAACGTCGACCAAACAGCTGCTATCACCAGGGTCAAGAACAAAGCTGATGCTATGATTACACCAATAGGAACAGGAAGAAACAAGTCTGCTTTTCCTATCTATCTCTCTCTGGCATGTCCTATTGGCAGAGCCAGTTGACAAAGAGGAATTGTGTGTTGCAGAGTCTAAGCTACAGAGTGTAGACATACCTCTCCAGTCTCTCACCCTTTCATGGACAAACCTTAGTTTGGTAGTTTCACACTTGCACATTTTTGGTAGGAATATAAAGTAGTACAGTCATTCCAGAAAAAGTATGAAGGTTCCTAAAAAAGAATAAATATAGAGCTGCTATATGTTCCAGCAATCTCACTATTGAGTATATATCCAAAGGAAATGAAGCCAGTATATTGAAGAGATATCTACACTCCTGTGTTTAGTGCATTGTTTTTCACAATAGCCATGATATGAAATCAACCTAAGTGTCCACTAACAAATGAATGGATAAAGAAAATGTGATGTATATATACAATGAAATACTATTCCATCATAAAAAAAAAAATCCTGTTACTTGTGACAATATGGATGAACCTCAATGATATTATGCTAGGCTCAGGAAGACAAATACCTCACGATCTCACTTAAGTGTGAAATCTAAAAATGTTGATCTCAAAGAAGGAGAAAGAAGAATGGTGGTCACCAGGAGTAGAGGTAATGGTGATGAAGGGTGTTGGGAAGATGTTACTCAAAGACTACAAAATTTCAATTTGCTAGGAGGAATAATTTCAAGAGATCTGAGGTAGAACATGGTGTCTAAGAGAATAGATTTTAAGTTTTAAGTGTTTTAATTGCATGAAATAATGCATATGTTAATTAGATTACTTTAGCCATAACACAATGTAATATATATTTCAGAAAACGACATATTTCAAATATCATGTTTTACTTGATAAATACATATAATTTTATCTATAAAGTTAAAAAGATAAAATACATTATATATATATATATATATCTCAGGAGGAATGATAAATACAGTTAAAGTATTCTAAGTCCTTTGCATTTTCGTGGGTAAAAATAAAGATATCAATTAATATTAGATTTTCATAAATTAAAAATGCATTTTAAAAAGTAACCATGGAAATATTAGAAATAGAACACATAGTCTCTAAACTGGTAGAGGGGAAATAATTGGAATTGCCAAAAGTAATCAATTTAATAGAAGAAAATATGAGAGAGAAAAAGGGACATAGAGTTGGCATGACAAACAGAAGCACGTAATAAGATCCTGGGTTTAAATCCACATATATAAGTAATTTCATTTAATATAAATGAAGAAAGTGATCTAATTTAAAGGAAAACATTGCCAGGTTGGATAAAACAATGACAAAATTCAGCTACACGTTGTTCACAAGAGCCACATCTAAAATATAAGGATATAGAAGTTTTGAAAGAAAGGATACAAAAGATTTGCCAAGAAATCCTGACAAAAGATGGCACAACTACTGATTTGTTCAGACTACAGAAGAATCTACATGCCCAGTCCTAGATGTGAAAAAAGACTTTCAAATGTGATACATAGGAAACTTTTACTTGATCTTGCCTGGGCTGCAACCTGGGTTTCTGCCAACTTGCACTTCCAGCAACACAAGGCCAAGTCACAGTCTCTGACTTCTGCTTATCACCACTTTGTATAGCCTGAGGAAGAATTGATATGAATCTGGACTTTTGATACTAAATCAAGACATACATTCACATGAGTAAAGATAGAAAATCTTACTTCAACCTGGGCAACCTTTCCATTTCCTGAATCCCGAAGACAGCACTTCTATTTTTAAAAGAATAATCAGAGGAAGCAGAAATTATCTACAGTTGAAAGCTCTGAAAATAAAGTAAATTTTGGGAAGGTAAATGGTTTATTCACAAAGCTAGTTTTATTTTTCTGTCATTTTATCCTCAATTTCTTTGTTTTCTGCTTAACAATTTGGAGGCCATTAAATCCAGAAAATAAAATAACTTCGATTATAATGTTGACAGTTTCTTTTTTCAAGTTCTTTCCTATTCTTTATAACCTAGAAAAGATAGACATTAGATTTATCCAGTTTCAACATATTATATCTTTTGAATTTGAAAGTAATAAAAAGCATTCAGATATTAATTGAAATTGCTGTCTGAATAAGCTACTCCTAAGTTGTATGAATTTCAGTATCTGTCAGTTCTCAAACATGTAAAATGAGCAAGGGAAACATTTTTCCAACAATACTTCAAAATTTCTGAAAAAATTAGATTGTCTATTATCATACAGACACAGAGGAGATATAAGGGGAAAGTAGACTTTACTCTTTCTTTTTTTTTTGCTTCTATTTTTCTATTTTATGTTGAAAATATCCCCAGACACCTACTGTTACTCTTTCTGTCACTATAAACTTGCTTCAATTATCTAGATTTTTATTATTTTTCTTTTGAGATGGGGTCTTACTGTGTTGCCCAGGCTTGACTTGAACTCCTGGGCATAAGTGATCTTCTCACCTCAGCTTCCTGAGTAGCGGGGACTACAGGCATGCACCACGATGTCTATCTCTAGACTTTTTTAAAAAATGGAATCTTATAGTGTGAACTTGTCTTTGGCTTCTTTCATTAAGGATATTTTGAGATTCATCTATGTTATATGTACCAATATCCCTATTATTTTGTGTCTTTCAAAATGTCGTATACATGGTATCATGCAGTAAAAAAATAAAAAAGAAAGAATATGTACCATATATTTTAAGTTATACAGTAATTGAAAAGTGGAGGAAAACTGGTCCTAATGGTATGATTTTGTTGTTAATAATTCTATAAGCCAATGGTTATATTCTTTCCAATGTGGTAGGGGCAAAGTTATATTAGCATACATGTAGATAGCAAAGACAGTCTACTCATAAATATTTCTTTCTGAGATATAAATAGGGTCATATGTCTACCTGCTTGAAATTTTCAACAGCACAACAATGAATAGAGAGAGAGAGAGAGAGAAAAAAAAAAAACTTTTTACAGGTGGAAGGTATCCAAGTTACCCTGAGTTACCAGCAGTGTATCCATACAGGTCTGTAGCAACTTCAGTTCTTGAGTCCTCAGAATAAAGAATTCAACTGGGGGCCATAAGGCCAAAGAGATTGAGGCGAGTTTCAGAGCAAGAGTGGAAGTTTATTTTTAAAAGGCTTTAGAACAGGAAAGAAAGGAAAAGTTGCTTGAAGAGACACAAGTGGGCACCTGAATGTCAAAGACAGAGTTTAACTCTGATCCTAGGACTTCATAGTCTCTCCTCTTTCCCATGATTCTCCCTTAGACTGGGTTTCCTGCATGTGCAATGTTCTCCTTACCCTTGGAAACTGAGCACATGCAGAGTGTCGACGAAATTGTACACATGCCCATCTGAAGCTTTTTCTAGCAGATGTCCCTGGAAGTCACACTTCACTACTTTTTCTCTTAGAGCACATGCCCAGGAATTTTCTTCTCCCTGGCCTCTGCATTCAGTTAACACTTGAATGTCAATAGCTGTGGATCATCAAGAGAGTGTCTCTCCCGAGTGCCCTGGTGCCAGCTGCCAAGTTATCATTGTTAGAAAGGCAGTGTCATAATTGCGGAACCACGCTCATGTCTATCTTACTACCTGCAACAAATTCATGAACATAAAATACCTAAACAATTGGCCTCTTCTTACCCCTTCAGGCCTGGTTTCCATCCCTATTTTTAAGAACCACATTATGGTCTGTACCTGTTTTGCTTGCCCTCTATTTGGAATGTTTATTCCTTTATCCACTTTCTTTGCTGTAGAATCTTTTAGGGGCTGCTGGTCTCAGTTGTACTGTGAACTTTTATTTTTCCTCTTCTCTTCATAATTGTTCCTTCATTGTGGTTGTCTTAATCAAGCCTTTTATTGTGTTGCTTTTTAAATTACAGGGGAAAGAAAATGTCGACAGGGATTATATTTATTATTTAAAAAATTCTAACAACTTCCCTTAAATAAATATTACTCATGTTTTATACATCAAGTACATAAGAGTTATAAAAATGTAAGAAATTTGCTGGTGATCTTTTATGATTGAAAAGTGATTGAGATTGGGGAGAAATTGAAATATGTACAATTTCAAATAGTAGCTTTTACAGGTAGTAATTTTAATGAGCCATCTGAATTTCTGTTGTTTATTTCACTTACATAATGAATACATTTTGTATCCTTGTGGAAATTTGGATCAATCTGACTCCAGAAAGCTTTGCCAGAGTTCATATTATGAGCCTGGAGGCTTCTAGAGAATTTCAAATAAGTTAAGATGCCATTCACTATGAAGTAGAGAAAAATTCCACATTTAGGAACTAGTATCTCAACTTTACCACCATTGACCTTGGACAAATAACTTCATTGCATCATTTGTAAAATGAATAGATTTGACCTGATTAGTGTCATTCTTTTTTTAAAGTCTCTTTTTGTTTTGCTAAATACAAAATCTTCCTTGTCATTCTTGGGGATGCTCTGATTGCTCTTAGGCCAACCTCACTCCTCTGTTACTGATGAGTAAATCACCTCTGAAGCTGTATTGGACACTGGGCTGAGCCCACTTTCATTTTGGCTCTATAAATACATAAAAAATCAGGCTATGAAAAAAGTAAACACAATTCGGTTTCTAAGGCTGAAAGAGACATGTAGTCATATGTTTTGGTTGGGGAAATAGGGTTTGTATACCTATTATTGATATTCAATCTGAATATTATGAAGAGTCTTTTGGGATTTCTTAGTAAATGGGGCCCTGTGTGATGGTTTCCCAACTGAGACAAGCACGGTCCTGAATGCAGACACCGGCTGTGTGCTTGACTCTTAAGCAGCTTTGTTGGTCTTGCAGAGGTTCCACACTGCTCATCATGTATCCTCCATTCAACTGATCAGCAGAATAGACTTCTTGGCTTTTGTACAAAACGCTGAAAGATTGAATCCTCATGTCAGTACTTTCTGGTTGCTTGGAAACAATTCTTCTTTGGTCACTGTGAAGGAATTTAGGTCAGCAGTGAATTAATCCCTTACAAATTAGAGAAATATTGCCTATCATAAATTCTAAATTGGCCTGTTGAAGATGGGAACTGTAACACTGATTCCACCTTTTTTAATGAATGTGAAACAAATTGAAAGGCAACATTCCAAATAAATTCTCTGAAAATGAACAATGTTATTTTACATCAAGAAATCCCTGTTTTTATCAAGAAAGATCCAGTGATTCTTATGACCCACAACCAAATAGGATTTTTGCCACTTCACATTAGTAGCATATAGCAATGAGGAGACAGAGAGAATAAAATGAAATGCGTCCCTGGGAGGTACCCTAATTCTAAGAGAATGCAGATGGTATTTTATATCCTTCAGTCTGATAAGAACCGCAGAAATAACCATTTGAGAAAACTCACAGTAATTTATTTCAAGTGATGAATTTTGGAAGGAGATAAGGAGGAAGAAGATTCCCAAGCTCTTTTCATATTATACCCAGGCATTAAGATAGTACAGTATGTTGATAAAGAACTGTGCCTGTTCCAGGGTGAAATCAATTGGGCATGTTCAAGGTTAAGATCACTCTCTCTCTCTTTTCAGGAGGTAGATAACCAAGACAGGGAAAGTAGAGAAAAATACGCAGATAAAATGCCCTAGTTCATCTTCCTTGACTCAGAAAATAAAGGCATGTCCACACACACATCACACACACACACACACACACACACACACACACACACACACACACATCTCTGTCAGATGTTTTAAGCTGTTGCTTTAAAGTTTAGGGCTAAGCATAGTGGGGTATCTAATCCCAGTTAGGGTCTTAGCTATTGTGTCTTCAGGGTATTAAAGCCACTTTCATACTATATTTTATTTCAGCTGGAGTTTTTAAAAATTTAGATAGAGTTTAGCTTTATTGAGGGTAGATCTTAAATACTCTTTAACCTGAGTTCTATTAGCTTGGGTTAATCGTATGATCGCAGTGGCTGACACAAAATTAACCAACCCTAAATATTAGTATAGCTTAGTTAAACTTTCATTTATTGCTAAAGATTTATCACTGCCGTTTCCCATAGGAGTGTGGTTGAACAAAGTGTTTTGAGCTGCATTTGTGTTTGCTTGATGCTTTCTCCTTTTCATTCGGTTAATCTAGAGGGCATTTTTATGGGGATGGGGATGCTTGCATGTATAATCTCACTAAGAGTCAATAGAAAGGCCAGGACCAAACTTATTTGTTTATGGGGTTGTGCAGACCCATCTAGACATTTTTAGTGTCTTGCTTTGAATAATTGACTACACCCCCAACTGTTATGGGCCTGGAGCAAGGAGGGTAGTACTCCCGAGTAGGATGATGATTTCACAGAGGTTGGTAGATTAATGGACTAAAACTTGGTAGGGGATATCCATGTTGATGAGGATTATCTTGGCTATAATGTGCTATCTCCAATTAATGATTTTATATACTATGTGGTACTAAGGACTTTTAGTACGAGTCAATATCCATGTTAGCTAGGTTTGTTATGTGGGTGATCATCATGAATGTATTATAGTTGATCAAGAGATTTTCAGTATATGCTTATATGAATGTGGATTAAGTTTTTAATGTACTTTTATATGTAAATGTACTATGTACAATCAAGCAATTACAATACAATATTCACAGGGACTAGCAGTAATGCACGAAGTACATAAAAGCACTAATGTATTAGTGCTAGTTGGTTAATACTGACATGGTAAAGTGTGTGCCGAAGAAAGTACAAGGAATAGTTTAATCAGAATTTCAGCTTTGGGTGTTGATGGTTTAATCAGGAATGCTTTTTCCCTTTGTCCTGGGAAGGGATTCTTCATTTCCGGTTTACAAGACCAGGGTATTGAATTATACTACAAGGGCAGTTTCATTAAGTAGGGCAGTAAGTGGTATAGGGTGAGGATGGTAGAGAAGTTCATAATGGATGTTGTCTGTCAAATGATAATAAAAGGTTATTCAATGGGCTATCCTCCAATTCATGTGAGTGTAACAGGTCAGTCACTAAGATCTAGAATAGGCATTGAATTAATGGATGGAATATTGTGCTTTGTTGTTGAGACATGTAGAGTACAGAGATAACTGTTAAGATGAAAATGGAAGATATAAGGGCTAGTACACCTCCTAGTTTTTAGGGATGGATCGTAAGATTGCATATGCAAACAAAAAGTATCACTTTGGCTTAATGTGGGGTGGGGTATTGAGAGGGCTGGCTAAACTAATTATCTGGGTCACTCAGGAGATCAGGCAAAAATAGTACTAAAATTATTAAGAGGAAGAGGAGAAAAATTAAGCCTAGAATATCTTTGCTTGTATAATAGGGGTGGAAAGTGATTTTGTCAGGGTCTGATGAGATCCGTGAAGGATTGTTAGATCCTGTTTCATGTAAGAATAAAAGCTGAATAGTTGCTGGAGCTGTGATGATGAAGGGTAAAATGAAATGGAAGGTGAAAAATCATGTAAGGGTGACTTTGTCAACTGAGAATCCAACTCAAATTCATTGTACTAGGTCAGTTCCAATATATGGGATGGCTGATAGTAGGTTTGTAAGTACTGTAGCACCTCAGAATGATATTTGGCCTCATGGGAGTGTGTAGCCTATGAATGCGGTTCCTATATTTGTGAGTAGGAGGATAATGCCTACGTTTCAGGTTTCTAGGAATATAAATGACCTGTAGTATAAGCCTCGGCAGACATGTAGGAAGAGGTAGAGGAAGAATATTGAAGCACCGTTAGCATGAAAATAGTGGACTATTCAGTCATAATTTACATCTCGGATAATATGAGTGACTGAAGAGAAGGCAGTTGAGGTGTTTGATGTATAGTGTATGGCCAGGAATAGTCCTGTAATGATTAGGAGAATTAAGCAAGCACCAAGAAGTGATCCAAAGCTTCATCATGTGGAGATGTTAGATGGTGTGGGAAGATCAATAAATGAGTAGCTGATCATTTTTATTAGCAGATGCGGTTTGCATATTTTGGTCATTAGTGTTCTTATAGTTGAAATACAATGATGGTTTTTCATACCATTAGTCATGGTTATAGTCCATGTAGGAACAATGGCATATGCTTTATTTTTATGAAGTCTTCTTTTGATTATAAGGTTTGTGGGTTTTTCTTCAAAACCTTCTCCTATTTATGGGGATGTAGGGTTAATTATTAGTGGTGCTGCGGGTTGTGGTATTGTGTTACATTTTGGTGGGGCTTTTGTGGGGCTAATAGTTTTTAAATATTTTTGGGTGGTATAATGGTTGTTTTTGGTTATACTGTGGCAATGGCTATTAAGGACTATGCTGAAATGTGAGGATTAAGTGTTGACATTTGAGGGGCTTTATTATTAGGATTATTAATAGAGCTGGTGTTAATTTGGTGAATAATTGAATATGATGGGGTGGTAATACATATGATCTATAGGATCTCTCTCTCTCTGTCTTCATTGCTATATACTACTAATACAAGGTGGTAAAAAACTCTCTCTCTATATATTATTCTACTTTTGCCACTGTAAAAGAGTTTGGTCTAGATATATGTGCGTGTATGTGTGTGTTTGTATGTGTGTGTGTGTGTGTGTGTGTGGAGAGAGAGAGAGATCCTATATCCTATAGATTTTATTTTTCTGAAGAACCCTTAATAAAACATAAAATATTCTGTAGTTAAATATCCAGGGGGCTTATAACAATGTAGATATGGGGGACTCACTTTATTTCTGGGATGGAAGCTAAGAATGTATATTTTTACCAGGTACCCCTCCCAAATGATTCTAATACATACAAAGTTTGAAGACCACTGTGCTAGAACAATAACAGCATTGTGTGGAGCTCATTCTATATGAATCAAGTATTAGGTTTATTTTCCTTTATAAGCTTATGCCATCCTTAGATTAATTTTATGAGGTAGGCAATGTTAATAGACCTTTAAATCACTTGAAGATATTTAGGTAGATAAGCTAACACCTTCAACCTAATTAGGATTTTCCAACTGTTCAAATCAAGACCTTCTACGTAACTACTAAATGTCAGAGCTTCCTGGAACTTCTATAAGGCATACAAATTGGTAGTCTTGTGGAAATCTCACAAGACCTTGCTCAAAACTTTTAAACTTTTACCTAGTCGGAGCTGGTTCCACTCCAGAAAGACTCCTGAAGGATTTAAACCTTTTATTGCTCAATGTAAATGATCCTTTTCTTTCTTTTTTCTTTTTCTTTTTTTTTTTTTGGGACGGAGTCTCGCTCTGTCGCCCAGGCTGGAGTGCAGTGGCCAGATCTCAGCTCACTGCAAGCTCCGCCTCCCGGGTTTACGCCATTCTCCTGCCTCAGGCTCCCAAGTAGCTGGGACTACAGGCGCCTGCCACCTCGCCCGGCTAGTTTTTTGTATTTTTTTAGTAGAGACGGGGTTTCACCGTGTTAGCCAGGATCGTCTCAGTCTCCTGACCTCGTGTTCCGCCCGTCTCGGCCTCCCAAAGTGCTGGGATTACAGGTTTGAGCCACCGCGCCCGGCCGTAAATGATACTTTTCAATGTATTTATTGTACCATTTTTTTCTTGCAGTTAGAAGAATCCCAATGGATCAACTGAAACAATCCTATAGTTTTATAGATTAAGGAAAGACTTAGAAAGGTTTAAACTCATTTAAATCATTTAAACAGTATCGTTTGTTTAAAATATTGATAAAATGATACTAACTTAATTTTTTCCTTGAAACAGTTTAACATGCATTCTTATGAACTTGCTTCCTGCATTGAAGCTGCCTTGTCTGAAAGCTTGGTAGTGTGTCATTTTCTATTTATGAACCTTAATAAATGGTGTAAAACCTAGGATAAATAAAGACTTTACAAGTTAGTTCACATATTTCTCAATTGGAAAAACTTCACTGATTATTATTATTTTTATGCAGAAATAGAGACTAGTCTGCTTAGGGACACTTTAAATGTTCTTTCTGCATCAACTCTGAAAAATTCCAGTAGTATCTTTTAATGGCTGTGATAATCACAGTGTTTCATCTCATTCCACACAAGAGGAAATTATTATGAAGTAATTGATCATGTCAAATGCAGTCAAGGCAAAAAGATTAACTATTAATCAAGAATCTTAGTGATTATATGGGCTCAAAGGAACAGAGTGATTGCAACATCCATTTGAAGTGTGAGAACTGATTCTAGAAAAATCAGAGCACCCCAGGATTGGTTCTAAAAGCATCCTTTGGGCACAGTTGGCCTTGTTTAAAACTAGGAAAGATACAAAATCTTTTATCCCAGACTATTTCTCAAGCTTTGCATTTGTCAGAATCACCTGAAGGTCTTGTTAAAATACAGATAGCTGGGAGCTCCATTTCAGAGTTTTTTACTCAGTAGATCTGGGATAAGGCTTGATAATTTACTTTTCTAATAAATTCCTAGCTGGTGATGCTGCTACTAGCTTGGGAACCACAGTTTGGGAACTACTGCCCTAGTAAACACGCTACCCTAACAGAAAAGCAAAACAATTCATAATTTTTATATTCCTCAAACTGATATGCCATATTTTTTAAAAAATGAATGAACACGATGACAATAATTAACACTATTGAGATTTACTTGGCACTTATTCTTGGTCCTGTGCAATAGGTCATTAATTATCTCAAGAATCTTCCTAGGTAAGTATTTTTATTTCCTCCATTTCAAAGGTGAGAAAACTGAACAGAAGAGTGGTTAAGTAAATACCCTGAAGTTACATGAATCATCAAAGACAGAGCTAAAATTTGGATCCAGGCACTCTGACTCCACAGCATAGGCTTGATACATGATCTATACATACACTTCTCAAATAGAAATTTTTAATCGTGTCAATAAAACAAGCATTAGGGTCAGATATACTTGAATGAAACCTAAACTTCACAACACTTTTACAAACTATAAGTGACAGACATACTGTTTTTTTTTTTTTATTTGTATTTTCTTTATCAGTCAAATGGGGCTAATAACACTTATTTTTGTAGGAATGTTAAAAAATAAAATCAAATAATGTATATAAACAGTTAGATAAAGGTATAGCATGTATGAGTGGTCTACAAATTGGAACCATTATTTGCTCATATCAACCGTAACTCCAGACACATCGAGAATTAACTTCCCAATTTATGATTTACTATTCATACATCCATTCAATTTTCACATGTTAAATAATTATTATCAAACAAATATTGATGTTTTTCAAGAGATAAAGGAAAACATTATAAATGTATAAACTAGTAGCATTCTATAACACTAGTGATGAACTGGATTCAAATGAAGACCAGACAACTGATAGGTAGACTGTTTGCCAGTTCAGGTTTGAGGATTTCTATTGGAGTTCTATTCATTTTGCCTACCCATTTCAAGTGACAGCTCAGGACCTGTGTATCCAGTCTTTTAGGACAAATGCCTTTTCGAATTTTGGTATTGCAGAGAAATAGGCAGTGTAACCTATTGAACAGTTGCCTCAACCTTTGAAGTGCTGAATCCATCTGCAGAGAGAGATTTTACTTGACTCCTTTGGCTGCAGTAAATTTTCCATATGGTTCACTGCAGCACTGCAGATGTAGTGCTACCAAGTGTGTGATTCATATCTGCAGATAGTATGGAGAGATTTCCATAGCAACAGGCCACTAAAAAATGAGAAAATGAGGAATCAATGTTACATAACAGGATTTTTAAAATTGTTTTGTTTTTGTTCTTTTGCTGAAAGGGCAACTGGTTTGTATTTCTCAAGAATTTTAATGAGATAATATACTGAATTTAATAATTACATTAAAAATTAATTTCCCCTGTAGATCATGCCACAAAAAAGGAACACAGACTCTCAAAAGTACCTGAACTTTTGTTTCTCAGTTAATTGAATTTCAGGTTGGGATCTCATTTTTGTCCATGTTATAAGTGTAGCAATTTGCTTTATAAGTAATTTATAAAGGACAAGAAAATGTGATTTGATATAGAATCTACTAAGATTCATTATATATATATATATCCATCCATATTAGAATCCAGGCACTTCAATGAAAAACAGCCTCTATCTTTGAGACGCTCCAAGCCTATTAAGGAAGAAAGAAACACAAGCAAATATATTCAACATTGATAGACACTGTGCTATGGGCAGCAGCAGGACTGCTCCTATTGGTTGGTTATATATGAGGCCAATTTTATGGATCAACCCTCCTGCTGAAATATCCTAAAAAATTCTGGATAAGATATTAAAAATAAGTGTAAAGTATTAATAAGCTCTCAGGGAAGTGAGCAGTTCTCAGATCAGGCACTGATAAAGAATGGAAACTCAAAGAACTAACTGCTATTCTTAGTGCTCTGCAGCTGGCGTTCACTCTAAGGACAATTGCCAAACCATGTAAGCCTGCATTTCGGTTTTCATGGACTCATGGAGTGAAAGAGACAGGAAACTAAGCCTGATATCTGTCAAAGACAGGAAACCAAGGAGATTTCTGTGGCAAAACTAGGTCCTCAGGAGTCTAAGGACCTCTTCAGTATAAGGATGAGCCAAAACAAAACCAATAAAATCTTTCTTAGTGTAGTGAAGAAACAATTATCTTTTAATAACAATGAAATGAGCTTCAAATGAAAAATGACAGTGTGAAAATTGAGAAACCTAACATAGTACTTCCCAAGATTTTCAATATATAATCTCGCCATCTGGTTCAAAAGAAATACAGCCACATATTTAAATCAGAGTGGTCCAGTATTGGCAAAACTTGGCAAATCAAAGACAAATCAAATTCAGCAGTATTCGCCTTTTCCCAGGTCTCAAATAATTTTCATGCATAAAACTCTAAGAAAAATAAGCTTATGAAAATGAACTAAATTCACTAGGAAATGAGGTACTGTGAATAAGAATGAGCATTAAAGAAAAGCAAACAAAGTTTTATAAAATCATCACATAATAAAATAATCAGATCCAAATTATAAAATAACCCTCTAATATGCTTAAAGAAAAAAAAGTTTAAAAACATGTATAGTGAATAAGGAATAGAATCAATGACCATATTGGGAATAGTTTAAATAGCACAAGTGACTTTGTAGCATATTATAGAGAGAAGAATAAAAAACTAGTAAAGTAGAATATGGTTCTAAAGAAATTATCTGAAACTAGTATGAAGCAATGAGATGGAATATTTAAAAGGGAAACAAGGAGTCATGGATGTTGGAGTAAGACAATCCAACATACGTATCATCAGGGTTCCAAGAGGAGAAAAGGGAGGAACAGAAGCAATATTGGAATGAGTTTAGGCTGAGAATTTTCCAGGAGAAATAAAAGACCAATCCACATTTTTTAAGTCCAATAAATCACAAGTAGGACTTTTAAAAAGTCTGGCACATTATATTTAAATCAAAGTCAATAAAGAAAAAGAAAGCATTTTAAAAGCAGGCAAGCAGAAATGATAGACTACTTCCAAAGCAGTAATACAAGAAGAGTTGATTTTGCAGAAGCAACCACAGAAGCTAGAATAGTATGTTCAATGTATTGAGAGAAAATAACTGTTGGCCTAGAATTCTACACTCATTAGAAGTATGTCTGAAAAACAAGAGTGGAACAAAGAAATTTTCAGACGAACAAAAGTTAAGGAGTTTGCCAGCAATAACTCTCTATGAAAAAATTCTTAAGGATATATTTAAGGCAGAAGAAAATTCTTCTCAAATGTAACTGCAAGAAGCAAAAGCAAAGTAGTAAATTTGTGACTAAGTCTAAACAAGCACTGGTTATAAAGTATAATAAAGGCTGGGCACGGTGGCTCACGCCTGTGATCCTAGCACTTTGGGAGGCTGAGGCAGGTAGATCACCTGAGGTCGGGAATTTGAGACTAGCCTGGCCAACATGACAAAACCCTGTCTCTACTAAAAATACAAAAAATTAGCTGGGTGTGGTGGTGGGCACCTGTAATCTCAGCTACTTGGGAGACTAAAGCAGGAGAGATTGCAGCGAACCGAGACTGCACCACTTCACTCCACCCTGGGTGAAAGAGCGAGACTCCATCTCAAAGAAAAAAAAAAAGAAAGTATAATAAAATATTGGGGATTTGAAAATAAGGGTGAAGTACATGATAATAATATTATATAATTTGGAGAAATTGTGAATAGAATTAAGGTGTTTCATGGCTTTTGTATTTCTTAGCAGGTGAAAAAAACCTGATTAATTTTAAACTTTGAGAAGTATGCCTCTTCTAGTTACTACACTAACCATTTCAAACACAAAGTAGAAATAAAACACATTACTTCCAAATTAAAACAGGGACTAAAATAATAAAAAAATACAATTCAAGAGAAACAAAAAGTGAGAGAAAAAAAAGTCATTCAGGTCAGATAAGTAGAAAGCACAAAATAGAATAGTAGAAATAAATCCAAAATATATAAAAAATTGTTATTCTCTATAATTGAACAAAATATTACAGTTCAAAGCAAAAAATTGTCAGAGTGGATTAAAACAATCCAAGTACAAGCATGTATTAGATAATGATTGCTACATAAAAACTGCCCAAAAATGTAGTGGCTAAAAACAACAGACATTTTTCCTTTACAGTTTCTGTGGGCCAAGAATCTGAGAATGTCTTTGCAGGTGGTTCTTGGTCAGGGTCTCTCACAAGACTTCAATCCATGTGTTGACAGGGCCACAGTCATCTCAATGCTCGACTGTGAATGAATCATTTTTGAAGCTCACTCTAGTGGTTTTTTTTGGAAGGCCTCAGAAGATCTTCTTCCAGCTTACTCAAGTGAAGCTCTCACAGTGCTATCTTACCATAGACAGCTGGCTTTCCCTAGGGCAAGCAATCCAAAAGAGAGTAAGAGAGACCACTTAAAGCACAAGTCACAGTCTTTTTATAACCTAATCACTTCCTTCATATTTAGTTCATTAGAAATGAGTCAGTTTAAGTCCAGTCTATATTCAAGGAAAGGATATTACATAAGAGAGGTAAATCAGGAGGCAGAGATCATTGGAGGTTGCCTACCCACATGATTTTTTTAACAGGACACATCTAAAACATAAGGAAATAGGAAGAATGAAAAAAGGCAAACCAGAAAGGAAACTCATGCAATTATAGTAAAATCAGGTAAAGTAGACATTATTCAAAAAACATTACCAAAGTTAGGGAATTAATTTATAATGATAAAAAGTTAATTATAACAGGAAGATGAAAAATATTAAAGTCTTGTTAAATGACATCATAGCCTCAAAGTATATAATGCAAAACTTGATGAACCTACAAAGAAAAACAGACAAATCTCCAATCATTATAGACAAAAGAGTGAATGCATTGTTAAATACATTGTCATGTAATTAACAAACTTGATTAGCAGATATACATTAAAAACTGTAAATAGCTGCCTTTTTAAACTCATGGGAAAGGTTTACAAAATATGTGATACTTGTATACTGAAAACCAGAAAACATTGGTCAATTACATTTTTGAAAAATTTAATTAAATGGGGGGATATACCAGGTTTGTAGATTCAAAACTAAATATTGTTAAAATAATAATTTTCCCCAAATTCAGCTATAGATTAAATACAAGCCCAATTAAAATCCCAGGAGTTGTTTTTGGTAAAATTTGAGTTGTTTCTAAAATATATATGAAAATTCAATGGATGTAGAACTGCTAAAACACATTTTTTTTTTAAAAAAAAACTTCTTTTTACACTAATCTATTTCAAGGATTAGTAGAAAGCTTCAATAATTGAGACAGTGTGGTATTATCTAACATAAGAATAGAAATATGGATCAATGGAACCAAACAAAGTTCAGAAATATATCCACATGTCAACTGATATTTGACAAAGTTGCTGATGTTATTTAATTTGGAAAGTAAAGTTTTTTTCAACAAATGAAACGCAAATGGTCATAGCAACTTTATTCATAGTAGCCAAATTAAACACTGAAAACCACCCAAATGCTCATCAATAGATGAATTGACAAATAAAATGTGATATGTCCATACAATGGAATACTATTTGGCAATAAAAAAGAACACAGATGATTTTTAAGAAGAATATACAGAGTGGAAGAGGCTGGACTCAAATAAGTACATATTATATAAAATCAGAGAAAGCTAGTACACAATGCCTGTGAAGATATGCCAACAAGACACATTCAATTTCACATTGCTATATTTAAACAACTCATGAAATTAAAGGCTTTAGTTTTTGTTTTATTTTGGAAAAAAATGTTGAAGTTTTTGTTGAAAGATAAGGATTAGTTAAAAGCATGTAAAAAGAGCAATTTGCCTCCAAAATCCTCCTCCCCATCTCTGTGCAGACAGATTGCCATCCCTTCCCCAGCATGGTGGGAGGGATGTTTATAACTGCATAGGTGAAGACGAATCACTGCACTAGGATTAAGAGAAAAGTCTACATATTGAGCAGTGAGACTATCAACTGTCTTTCCTCTGAACAGTAAGAGAAATTGGCTCACTAAAAAATGTCTACAGATGCTAATATTTGGAGGCTTTCCAGAAAACATTTGGGTCTCTGCTTTATTACCCCACATATCACATACACTAAGGTGCAAATCAGTGATTTAAGGCCTCCCTTTTAAATCTAAATTAATGATCAAGAAACCCTATACATGTGTGTAATTACAGGTACTAAAATAAAACTCAGGAAAATGAATATAAAATGCACTTGTAAGAGACATACAAAATTAGAAGAACAAGAAAACTTAAAATAAAAACTGTAATTGACACTTCAGAGACACAAGGAAGTTATTGAATCCACTAAAAAATCGTATCAGTATCCAAAAAGACACTAAGAGATTAAGAGAAAGCTTTTGGAAATTTAAAATGAAACAAATAAGATAATTACATAGAAAGATTGAAAGAAAAAGCTGAAGAAATGTCCAAGAAAGAACTAACAAATAGATGGAAAACAGGTGGAAAAAATAGAAGTCAATTGGAGAATCATTCTAAGAGGTCCAAAATGTAGGAGAGTTCTACATAGAAGCCTAGAGACACTAGAGGTGAGGACTGGGGGAAAAAAACAGTTAAAGAAAGTTAAAGTTTCCCAGTAATCAAGGACATGTATTTCCAGATTAAAAGAGCCCATCAAGTACCTAACACTGCAAAAGATGAAGGATCACCAGTAAGGCACATAGATCATTGTGAAATTTCGGAACATCTGGAATAAAGAACAAATTTGAGAGAGAGAGAGAGAGAGAGAGAGTGTGTGTGTGTGTGTGTGTGTGAGAGAGAGAGAGAGAATCAAGAATAGCATTGAACTTCCCAACGCCAAAAACTCTAGAAGCTAGAAGACAATGGAGCCTTCCTGAAGACCAGTTATTTCCATCAAGAATCCTACATTTAGTCACTCAGTTAAATTATATAGTAAAATAAAGGCATTGTCAGACATGCATTATCTCCTGTGCACCTGTTATTATCAGAATATTAGTAAAAATGAAGGAATAAATTAAGAAAGGAAGGAGTTCAGAAAACGGAGTCCTCATTGACTATTAGGGATGCTGTGCTAGTTTGCTAGGGCTGCCATAACAAAATAACACACATTGGGTAACTTAACAGAAATATCTTTTCTCACAGTTTTGGAGGTGGGAAGTCCTCAAGATGCCAGCAGAGTTGGCATCCTCGAAGCCCCTCTTCTTGCCTCTTCACTTGGCTGTCCCTTTAAGCATACACGGCCCTGGTGTCTGCTTGTATGTGCTTATCTCCTCTTGGAAGGAAACCAGTGCGATCGGACTAGGGCCAGTCTTGTAGTCTCATTTTAATTTAATTACTTCTTGAAAGATGCTGTCTTCAAATAACATCATATATTGAAGGATCTGTGGTTAGGGCTTCAATATATGAATTTTTGGTGAACACAATTCAGTCTATAACAAAGGCCTAAAGAGGGAAGCAGTCCTGAGTAAGGCTAGAGGACAAGGAGTTTGCAAGGATGTAGAGAAAAAGTAGAGAGAGTATTGATTGCATTTGCTATCAAGAGGTGATTGACTCTTTTATGGGAGATTTTGAGAAAAAGCAGTCATAGGGACATCATTTTTAAACAAATCATTAAACAGTTAACTTCAGGGAACTAAATGTGTACAAAATAGTCAAACTACATAGTTCAGCTATAAATTAGATTTACATTGTTAGAATAAAAAATAAATGATGGTTTAATTAAAAATTGTATAGTATAACTATTTTGGAAAGATGAAGAAAAATATTGGGAAATTGGGTAGTAGTGCAAAAATGAAGTCTTTATCCTCCATAGTAGAAAGATAATAGATGTTTAAAATGGTAAAATGAGTGATAACATAGTCATGTTGTTTAGAAATATGAAGGTATACAATAGGAGAATCAATGAAAAGTTTTGAAAATGAAATCTACTAGGGATGAGGATTCAGTGGCGGGAGTGACAGGAAATAGGACTATGTGCATATCTTTGTTTGATAAAATGAATTTAATGTGGATGGTTAGAACAATATTACATTGCTTTCTTTATTTTAGATAAGATTAATGCATACTTATTGTAAAAAATTTGAAAAATAAAGGTGCCAAAAGAAAGTATTTCATTGTTAATGTGGTTAATGCACACACATGCTGCACTTGCTGTTTTATAATTTTTATTACTTAAAAGAATATGGTGATTTTATCATGACATTGCTTTTTATATATTTTTTTAAAAAATAAAAATGCAAAGAAATCCAAAGAAGAAAAATACTAACTCTCTTTGGAAAAAACAGGAAGTGACATTGCACTGGTTCTTAACATATAATAATAAAATGATTGAGCTCTTTCTGAGTCAGTCAATTTGCTAACTGCTTTACATACATCATATCATTTAGTTCTCATAATAAATCTGAAATTTCAATGATAAATCTCACTTGTACAGAGTAGAAAACTACGGCTTAGCAAGATTTTTGTTCAAGGTCATTTGGCTAATAAATGACAATGCTAGAACTTTAAATAACACAACCACCTGGTAAAAAGTGCTGTGGGTGTTGGTCTGGAACACACCCAGATAACCAGCCTCCCTGACTCCAAGGCCTGGGTCATTAACCTCTTCACCATACTCAGTAGCTGGGTAAGTGAAGGAAGAGGGGAGGATATTGCTGACAGAATAAACTATATATAGAATAGAAGAATGAGGACTTCAGGCATGGTTGGAGCCTGACATTTCTTTTTCCTGTGTGGATATCATGGTATTTGTGGAGAGGGATTTGGCTGAAAAGTTTAGTTGAGGTAACAATAAGGAATACCTTGCCTAACGTGGACTTCCATCAACAGGCCTCTGGTTGTCAGACAGGGACATCCATACCAGTGAGGATCATCAATGTGAAAGGCGTCATCAGTCTTAACTGGTTGGTAAGTAATTTAAAACATTAATTCTATATGAAAACAAATATAAATATATCATGGAGTAGAATGGAAAACTTACGAATTTTTAAGTTGAAGCCGAAGACTTCAAAGTTTTTATTTTTATTATTTTTTATTTTTTTGCTTTTGGTTGGCTTTTATGACAATCTCCTGGATTTCAAGGGTCTAGGTTTGATTCTCTCTCATTAGGAGCTCTTTATTGGAAAGTTTTAAAGTAGTAATCTATGAACAATAAGAATCTGATTGAGAATAACACGATTGATCAGATTTATTTAAAATGTTATTTTTCTCTAAGGAAATACCATGATGCATAACCATAATAACAACAAAAATGTAGTCATGGCTTTTCTTTTACAGACCCTAGAGTGAAAATATATTAAATTTCACTGATGGTGTTGATTTAGGAAGAATATTAATGAGTGACAGCCATAGAAATAAAAAAATGTCCAAATCCATTTTACTATAATATAAACTGACCTATCTCAGAATATTTCTTGACACTGTTAGCCTGTTTTCCTAATACTGAAATAATCAGTTCAACTGGAGACAAGAATTACATGGAGAACGTCAGACAAAATTCATCAGCACACTGAATTTATTGCTACTCACACACAAATTCTGGCAACATATAGAAGCTGCTCTAAACTGTACCTTATGAAATAGCAAATGAAGTTGTCTGTTGTAGTTAGATTTCTAGAGGGAAAAAGATAAAATTAAAACCTGACAGCTTCTAAATGCAGTGTAGTATTCTGGATTGGATCTTAGAACACAAAAAGAACATTAGTGGAGAACTGGTGAAATTCAAATCCAGCCAGGAGTTTAACTAATAGTAATTTACCAGTGTAGGTTTCTTAGTTTTGACAAATGTGTATGGTAATATTAGTGTTAGCTGAAAGTGGGTGAAATATATATGGAAACTCTGTGCTCTATCTTTGCAACATTTTTGTGAATCAAATTATTCCAAAATAAAACATTTATTAAAAATATTTAAAAACCATTGACTTCAATGTTATGAAAACAGAAATATTTGTTGATTTGATACCAGGTCCCCAAATAATTTTTAAAACTATTGCAAGTTATGTTTAAAATTTCAAAAATTTTCACCTTCTTGCTTAGAGTATTGTGAATGCCTTGTTCTTTCAATACTAAGAACTTTGTCATATTTACTAGAGAGCTGATTTATTTCTATCAAGATATTTTAAGTTTGATATTCATTTTTAAATCCCCATTCTACTACGTGTGGCAGTTAAAAATATTTAAGAGGTATGAGTATCTCTAATCTGTACTCCAGACAATGGGTTTGCATCCTTTCCTCCTGCCATAGAACATGTGCAATTATGATAGGAAAGCAGTGGCGAGGTGTTTTCTGCCTGTTGTATATTGCCAGTGAGTAAGGATGCCAGGGAAGGTAACTAGGTTGTTCTTGCTCAGAGGGCAAGTGCTGGACGATGACACTGCAGAGGCCCATCCAGTGCACAAAGGTATGGTCTCCATGCTGTACTTTCTAGTCTGCCTTTTTTTGGGTAATTTATTCTTCAGTAATTTCTTATTCATTGACTTTTTCTGTAATTACTTTTTTTTTCAATTTGTTCATCAGCTTTTCTGATTGCCAAACAATGTGCTTTAAATTTGGTGAACTGACTCTGATGAATGATTATAAATGCACATATTATTTTCTCTTAAACATTTTTAAAGCTAATTTATTCACAACTTCCTGTTTGAACATTGCAGTCATTTAAATAGATTTAGGAAAAGGCAAACTCTATAACAATCTTTAGTTAAAGATGCATTTGGGACTTAAAAACTTCAAGGGAATTAATTGCTGATTCACCTTGAAAGTACTCTGACCAATATCCTCTCTTTTGCTTCCATGACTACAAAATTCTGCTGTTTTCAGATTAACCTAGGATAAAATTATTGTGTGCTTTATAAATTTTAGAACACTCCTGCAAAGGAGTTGATATTTCTTAAGATGAGGAAATGGAGGATTAGAAAGGTAAGTAACTACACACAGAAAATTTAGGGAAGATCATTAACTATTGGGTACTATGATCACTACCTGGGTGATGGGATTAATTGTACTCCAAACCTTAGCATCATGCAATATACCCATGAAACAAACCTGCACGTGTACCCTGTTGTATCACTTCATTTTCTCACTGCTAGAAAGACATACCTGAGACCGGGTAATTTATAAAGAAAGGAGGTTTAATTGATTCACAGTTCCCCATGGCTGGAGAGGGCTCAGGAACCTTACAATCATGGCAGAAGGGGAAGAGGCAAGTCTTACATGGTGTCAGGTGAGCGAGAGTGACCAAGAACAGGGACAACTGCCTTAGAAAACCATCAGATCTTGTGAGAACTCACTCACTATCATGAGAACAGCATGGGGGAAAATGCTCCCAGGATCCAATCACCTCAACACCTAGGGATTCCAATTCAATATGAGATTTGGGTGGGGACACAAGGCTTAACCATATTGCCTCTGAATCTAAAATAAAATAAAAGCTTAAATGATTTTAAAAAACAAATAAATTTAGGGAAGATCAGGCATGAAACTTTGTATAGGAGGTACCTCCCAGCAGTGTGGATAGTGAGGTATAAAGATAGAGGTGATATCTCTCCCGACTTCTGGAATTTCAACTTTACTAATAGCATATATTAATTTAACAATCAAATATTTTCATAAAGCAAAATAAAATGACCTAATGATTGCGATTTTCTTGTTTCTTATGATGTTTGATCTATATACGATGGAATAATTTGTGGGTGTCTTTGCTTCCCAAATTATTTCCTGATTTCTGTCAATTGAATATTCAGTTCAGTCAATACTCCTTTGAATCAATTTTCTGATTTTCCTCTACCAGATTAGCCATCTAATATATCATTATTTTTCAATAATATTCAGACAAGAATATTTATTAAATACCTACTCTGTGCCCAGAATTGTGGAAGGTGCAGAATGATGGTAGGAATAAAAACTGACAATCAGCCAGGTGAAGTGACTCATGCCTGTAATCCCAGAACTTGGGAGGCTGAGGCAAGAGGATCTCTTGAGCTCAGGAGTTTGAGACCAGTCTGGGCAACATAGTGTAATCCCCATCTCTACAAAAAATTAGAAATTAGCTGGATATGGTGCTGTTTACTTGTGGTCCCAGCTGCTTGGGAGGCTGAGGTGACAGAATAGTTTGAGCTCCAGAGGTCGAGGCTGTAGTGAGCCATGATTGTGCCACTGCACTGCAACCTGGGTGACAGAGCAAGGCATTGTCTCAAAAAAAAAAAAAAAAACAACACTCGAAGCCTAATAATGGATAATGTTTATTGAGTACTTATATGCTAGAGAGTATTTTCAAAGCCTTACATGAATTACCTTATTTCTCACAATAACCCAATGAAGAAAACTATTATAATCCACCATTATATACTATATATTGTACACTGTTTATTATATTGTTAAATGATATAGCATAACATTTAATATTATATGATTGATAGATTATAATGATATGCAATATCAAATATATTAGATATTATACATAATTTTATAGATAAGGAAATTAAATTTTAATGAATTAATTAAATAAAATTTAATTTCCTTATCTATGAAATTTTGAGACAGAGTCTCTCTCTGTTGCCCAGTCTGGGGTGCAGTGGTGTGATCTCGGCTCACTGTAACCTCCATCTCCATGGCTCAAGTGATCTTCCCACCTCAGCCTCCCAAGTAGCTGGGACTATAGGCATGTGCCAGTCTGCCTGGCTAATTTTTGTATGCACATATTTTTGATAGAGATGGGGCTTTGCCATGTTGCCCAGGCTGGTCTCAAACTCCTGGGCTCAAGTGATCCACCAGCCTTGGCCTCCCAAAGTGCTGGGACTACAGGTGTGAGCCACAGTGCCTGACTGGAAATTAAGTTTTAGAGAAATTAAGGAAATTGCCCGAGGTCAGATTGCTGATAAGTGACAGACAGGATTTGAATCCAGCATGTTAGACTCCAGAGCTTAATTGCTTAATTTTTTAGGTGGCTTTCTGAGGGATTTACTACATAGCTGGAGAGAGACAAGACACATACACCACACCCCAAAACCCCACCAAAAGCTGTACAAAATAGTACTGGACAAAAGTCATAGTTTATGCTTAGCCCCATGTCTGTCACTTCAAAGGCATGCATTTTAGGGTGTGGAATAGACTAAATAAGTGTCAAAGAGCATGGATCAGGGCCTTAGTGCTGTAGGAATTCAGATGAGGTCAATGAGATGTAGTGTTGCTAAGAAAGGCCTTGTGAAAAAGGTGGACTTTCAGGCTGGAGCATGGCAATATTTAAATAGGAAAGTCCAAAAAAGCATGAGCAAAAACCAAACGTAACAGTGAGTCGTGGATGTATCTCCAACAGGTAGGAGATCATTTGGCTTACACAATGAGTACATGCTGAGAAAGGTGAGAAATGTCAGAGAGGACAGGAAAGCCCTGAGACTGGTACCTTGGAAGCTTGACTCAGCAGTCTAGATTTAATGTGAGTGTTGGTAATAATGGTGACAATAACAATAAACAACAAGCTTTACAGTTGGCCCTGTGCTTTCAAAGACATAATCTTAATATATGTGTTTGTAGAATATTAATGTGGCAGCAAATGGATTGCAGTAGAGGATGCTGAGATTCAGTGAGGCTCATCAGGACATTACTATTAGCCAGAAGTGCAAAAAGGAGAGTCTGAGCTAGGGTCCGGGTAATTAAGGGGACCTGGAGGATGTAATAGCTATTAATGTCTACTATGTGCCAAAGACATTAAATAAGCTGCGTTAATGTTCAAAAGAATTATATGTTATATATGGTATTCTGACATGAGCTCAAGGCCTGATTCCAACACTTACCGATTGTGTGACATTAGATAAGCTATTTAAATGTTCACTGCCTCATGTTGAGCATCTATCAAATGCCAGCATTGGACTAAGTTTAGGAAAAGAATGGTGAAATAAACAGTCACTGTCCTTGTACTTATGAAACTTATAGTCTATGAGGAAGACTGATATTAATATGTAAATATATAGTTTTCCATTGGTGCATTAAAAGTTACCACCATTTTAGTGGCTTAAAACCATCAATCAATCACTTAAAAAAATCCCAGTAGTTTATTTCTCACAGCTCTGTAGTTCTGAAGTCCAGACTGGCTCAGCTTGTTTCTGTGCTCCTGGTTTCACAAGACAGAAATCAAGGTATCTGTTACCTGGGCTCTTATTGGATGGCTTTGGGAAGAATTGGCTTCTGAGCTCATTGAGATTGTTGGCAGAATCTTGTCGCTTGTGGTTGTGGGACTGAGGCCCCTGTTTTCTTACTGGCTGTCCACTGGGGGCCTCCCTTAACTCTGGCAGAACTCTCTCCAGTCCGAGCACCCAGGCCCCTGTATCTCAGAGGCAGCACGGCAGGCCAAATCCTTCTCACACTTGGAATCTCTGACTTCTCTTTATACCACAGCTCTCTGACATCCTCCTTTACTTCCATTGAGAGAGTGTTCTTTCCTTTTAAGAACTTCTGACTAGATTGGATCCACCTGGATAACTCAGGATACATGTTGTATTTTAAAGTCCATAACCTTAATTCCAACTGCCAAGTCCTTTTTACCATGTAACATAACATATCACAAATTCCAGACATTAGAACATCTCACAGTGTGGGAGGGAAGGGGTGTGTGTGTGTGTGTGTGTGTGTGTGTGTGTGTAAGGGATGGAGGACATTATTCAGCTTACCAAAACTTCCAAAACATATCACAAATATGCTTAGTTATATTTATTTCCACAGCCCCAAACCGATCTTTCATATGGACTGTTACAATAGACCAAATTAGTCTTCCATTTAGACTATTCTCGTGGACTTCTAAACAGTTTATCTGCTTTCATTCTTGCCCTTTTCTAATCCTTTCTCAAGGAGCAACCATAGTGATCCTCTAAAATATGTTGCTCAGGTCCTGTCTCTCTACAGCTTCCATTGTTCTGACAGCCAAGTTCCTCATTCTGACCACACAGACTTGTGGGACTGACATCTTTTTTCTTCTTCAGCCTTTTTTTGTTTCACTCTACCTTCACTTCATCAGGCTGAAGTAACAATAACCTACTTGTAGTTTCTTGTATAGACCAGTATTTTCTCACTCCTGAGTCTTTGCCCATCTAGAATTCTATGTCCATGGTGCTTCCTCCACTATCCTACCTCTTCCCAACAACCTAATTTTAGCTTTCTCCATTCTTTTTCCATCAGTTCTGAACTTAAAAATCTTTCTGTTGACATCTCATTAGAAATTGGTCCCCACATGTTTCATATATCATACTCTCCCCGTTTATAATGTCGATTTGTAATGATAACATAATTAAACACAGCACTTACTTTATACCAGGCATTGTTCTAAAAACTTTAAATATAGTAACTCATTTAATTTTCTCAAGAATCTTATGAGGTAAGTACTATTATTACCTTCATTTTACAGGTGAAGAAACTGAGGCACAGAGTTGTTAAATAACTTGTCCTAAATGACAGCTAATAGGTAGAAGAACTGAAAGAATCCAGCTCCATAGTCTACCCTCCTAACTAATACGTAACATTGCTATTATCTCTAATGAGGTATGCATGTGTTTTCTTATTGTGGTTGGTAGAATAACGTCCTCCCAAAGAAGTCCATACTTCAATCCCAAAACCTGTGAATGTCACAAAGCATGACAAAAATGAGTTTTGTAGATGCAATTAAGGTTATCACTCAGCTGGCTTTAAGGAAAAGTATACTTAATTATCCAGGCAAGTCGAGCAAATTACATAGGCCCTTCAAAAGCAAAGAATTGTGTCCAGCTGGAAGCTAAGAGATGCAAGGGAAAAGAAAATCAGAGAGATTCAAGGAATGAAGGAGACTGAAGTCATGGTTATTGGAGGGTCCATTTGGAAAGCATATGAAGAAGGAATGCTGTGTTCAGGAGCAAAGACTGGCCACCAAAATTAACAAGGAAACTGTGACCTCAGTCCTAACCACAAGGAACTGAACTCAGCCAACACTTTAAATGAACTTAGAAAAGGATTCATCCACAAAGCCTCCAGAAGAAAACACATTCCTGCCAACACCTTCATTTTAGTCTTATGAGACTCTAAGCTGAGAACTAGCTGAGTCGTGTTGTACCCAGACTTCTGACCTTCAAAACTGTAAGGTAATAAATAATTTGGTGTTGTTTTAAGCTGCAGCATTTGCTTTGATTTGCTATATTAGCCATAGAAAACTAATAGAGAGGTTAGATAATCAGGGCTTAGTTATGACTGGAAGTAGGAGAAATGAAGAAATGGGGAGTGCTAATAATAAAGATTAGCATTGAGAAACTTGGATGTCATTATTTAGTCAACAGAATTTGGGGGGGAAATTCAGTTGAGGGAAGGATTTAGAGCTCAGAAGTTCTTTGTTAAATATATTGTTTGAAATATGTAAACCTGGTAGTCAGATATATCAGTTTAGAGCCCATAGACAGGTCCTGGGTTTAGAACATGCATTTAGGAGTCATTGACATGCAGCATCATTGCTTAATCTATATACCTGACAGTAGTACTAGTTATGGTGAAGGGTTGCTATGAGACACAAATGGCATGATGTGTATACAGTACTAGAGCAGTGCCTAGAATTTGATAAGTGCCCAATAAATGTTTGGTATTATGATTTCAAATTTATTTATGAGGAAACTGATGCTCAGAAAGTTTCAGAAACTTGCCAATGTGTCTGGAAAATGGTGGAGCCAAGACTTCAACCTAGATCTGCCCATTACGCAGCTTGTTCTCTTTCTCCTGTGCCATAGGAGATAGTAAGTCTTCATTCAAACATGTAGAAGCATCCCTAGGTGTTTTCTTTAGTTGTCAGGGTTCTTGGTTAGAAACATGAGAAACCAAATCTGACTAATTGAATTGGAGAAACGAATGTGTTGGGTGCCTTATAGAATCCCAGAAAAGCTGGGAAACTACGCTAAGAAAATGAGCAGAAACCAAGGGAAGCCAGGGGGCAGGAACCAGCCAGAACTATTGGATGAGGGCACCTCTGCCACCAACTGGAACTAGGCTGTGTGGTGGGTACTGTCACCACCAAAGGCTCTGGATGCTGGTTATACTTGTGGTCACTGCCAGTCTTGATCTTGAATGTTGTAGCATTATTTCTGAAGTGTTTGGAATAAACTCCCTACTGTCTCTACTTTCTTTGATTCACTCCCTCCATATTAAGCCCTGGCTTAGGGCCTTTTAGCAAGGATTCTGTTATGGGCCAAATCGTGTGTCCTTGCTTCCCCCCATTGAAGTTGTAACCCCTAGTACATCATAATGTAACCTGTTTTAGACATAAGGTCTTTACAGAACTAACTTAGTTAAAATAAAGTGTTTAGGGTCGGCCCTAATTCAGTATGACTGCTATCCATATCAGAAATAAAATTTTGTGATAGTCATATACAAAGGGAAGATCATGTGAAGATAGAGGCAGATGTCCATCTACAAGCTGAAGAAACAGACCTGGAGCTGGTCTTTCCCTCACAGCCTCAGAAGGAAGCAAAACCTCTGCCAACACCTTTATCTTAGATTTCCATTTTCTACAACTGTGGGAAAATAAAAGCTACCCAGTCTATGTATTTATTATGGCAGCTCCTAGCAAACTAATACAAATATGAAGGAGATTCACATAGTAATCTTCTTTGTCTGATTCTTCAATTTTACCAATTGACATCCAGGACATCTTTTCTTCTCAGCATTAGAATTGGTGTCCAGGACACCAAATATAGCTTTTAACCTATACTTTTTCTTCAACAAGTCTCAAAATATCTACATAATATACAGTCATAATAATGTGGGGGAAGCTTTCTAGAATAATGCAATTTCCCCTATGTAATGAATGCTAATGAGCAGATTCTTCATATTAGAAAACTGACTATAAGACTAATAATTGTGCTAGTTATGGTAAAGAGTTGTTATGGTAAAGTCTTTAAGAAAGACTTGTACCCTTCAGACAATTTCACCTCTGAAACACTACATTGAAAACTAACTTTGGGTTTTTGTACAAACAATTGTGTGGTTAGATGACTAAATATATTTCTCTTTAATCTGTCCTTTCTCTGGCATTCCTTTTTCTGGCAAATAAAAGTTATATCTACCTGATTTCTCAGTCCAGAAACCTGAGTATTTTTTTTTTTTTTTTTTTTTTACTTTCTGATTCACCTTCCCCATTCAATTAATCATTGTGTGCTACTCCTAAAGCAGTAGTCTACCCCATCCATTTTTCTCATGCCCTTTGCTACTATCTGAGCTCAGCATACCATCATCTCTCCCCAAAATTACCACCACAAAATCCCAATTGTTTTCCTTGATTCCAGGGATCATTCCTCCAATCTTTCCTGCATACTCTAGCTAGAGTCTTCTATGCGGCAAGTTGGTTCTGGAGAGCATTTAAATCCTTCAGTGGTTTTCCATGGCCCTCAGCATAAAGCATAGGAATTTTACAGCATAGTTTACTCAGTTCTTGACTATCTCTCTAGTCTTTGCCTCCTTCTGTGATCTTACCTCTTCTTTTTCCCCCAGTCCTACGCTCTGCTCTGGCCATAACACCAACATTAAATTTCTTTTTGTACTCATTGTCTCCAGGATTTTGTACTTTAAATTCCCACTGTCTGGAAGTTGTCACTCACTCTTTCTTCCTAGAACTCCCATTTTAATGAAAAGTTTTTATTTAGATGTCAGATCTCAGTGCCTCACTTACTAGGTGAATCACACTATGCAAATTACTTAGTCTTATGCTTCAGCTTTCTCATCTGTAAAATGGGGATATCAAAGAATTCTCTTCAGTGGGCCATTGTGCAGAATAACAGAATTAAGTTTTATAAAATGCTTATGATAGCCAAGTGACCATTGTGAGCACTCAAGAAATGGTAGTTATTACTATTTTTTAATGCCATTCTCTTTGAGCATGATTTCCTTATCATACCACTCCTGAACTCAAAACTGAGTTTGGAATGCTTCCTGCATACTTACATAGCTCCCTGCATTTTCCCCATGTTAGCTCATATACGTTGTTTAAAGTGTTGGGTGCTTGTCTGTGAGGTCCATGAGGGTACATTTGTATTCCTTATGTAAAGAACAATGTGGATACCTAATGCATTTTTCTTAAATGAATGAGATTCTTCTATTTTCAGTTCTTCCAGAAGAGGCATCAAGTGTGATCTGTAATCTACTTTGGTAGGCAACATCTAGAGCTCTAGAATGTTTTTCTAACCTTCTAGATCTGCATAAGCCATAAGTATTAAGCAAAAGATTAGAGAGATACAGCAGTGGTATGGTATAAGTGTCATAAGCAATGATTTAACTACTGGACCAAATTAAACTAATGTTTACTGAGAATCAGTTTGGTGCTAGTCAATTATTATCACTCAGTCTTCACAAATATCAAATGAGTCAAGCATCATTTTACTTATTTTATACATAGGCTATCTATGTAACTGATCTATATAAATAAGAATCAAGCATACTATGGGTTTTTTTGCTCAAAGTCACACAGACAGTGTTCCTTTGAAGCTAATTCTTGACTAAAGTCTTTTCATTTTCCATCTTACCGAGATGGATAGCCATTCACCTAAGGGAAAGGCAGTGATGACAACATGAAATATTACACATATATATAATAATATTTGGAGATTTTGTTGACATACAAGATCCCAAATTATTAGTTTCTTGTCTTCTTGTGAATTGATCTTTCTGAAAATTACCTGCTCTTAAGCAATCAGAATTTAACTCTTAGTAAGTTTTTAATAAATACTTGGTTACTGTTTCATGTGTGAATGTTGCTTAATACCTTGTGATACATGTGCAGCACTTCCCAATAAAACAATATAGGAAGAAATGCTTGCTTTTTTTTTTTTTTTTTAGATGCAGTCTCACTCTGTTGCCCAGGCTGGAGTGCAGTGGTGCAATCTTTGCCTCCCGGGTTCATGCCATTCTCCTGCCTCAGCCTCCCAAGTAGCTGGGACTGCAGGTACCCGCCACCATGTTTGGCTAATTTTTTTGTATTTTTAGTAGAGACAGAGTTTCACCATGTTAGCCAGGATGGTCTTGATTTCCTGACCTCGTGATCCGCCTGCCTCAGCCTCCCAAAGTGCTGGGATTGCAGGCGTGAGCCACCGCGCCTGGCCTACTTACATTCATTTTTATGCAACAACCAGCCTCAGGAATTAGCAGCTACTTTTTAACAGAAATCATTCTTAACTAATGAATTCAATCTTTCTCCAGTTGGTATTAAGGTGGCTTTGTGAGATCTGCCTCTTTTGGAGGGGCAATTATACCTAACAGTAATTGAGCTCTCTCGAGAAAGCTGGGTGGTCTTGTTGCCTTTATCAAGAAGCATTCATCTTGCACAAACCTTTTCTGGGTTAAATAAAACGCCAGTGATGTGGGTGTATCTGAACCCCATGGTGGGCATTTGTCACTTCATATTTCTATGTTTTAATTCAAATCCTACACTGTGGAAACAACATATGACATCCTGAAATAGTTCTGCCAACTCATCCTCTGTTAACTTTAAAAATATCTAACATTTACTGACTGCTTACTATGTGCTGACACTGTGTAAAACTCATTACTGTCATCATCTTACTTAATGCTCATAACAACCCTGATGAATTTGAATGTATTCTCCATTTCACAGGTAACTTGTTCAGACTGCCTCAGCCAGTAAGAGGCATAGCTGAGAATCTAATCTAGGCTGTATCACTGCAAAGTCCATGTTCCTAATCACTATGCTATGTTGCTTTAGTAAAGCATGTTACTATCCATTCAACACAAGAGAGATGTTAGACTGGAGTAATTTTATCCTAGTCAGAGGCCTAGTGAAAGATCCTTTATTTAATGGTTTTTGTACATTTTGCTGCTAGAAAGTAAATTCCTAGTGCTTTTATTGTCTCTACCTGTTACTTATAAATGTGTTAATAGATTTTAGTCTTGTGTTCTTTGATCAGGGATCATCTTTTATACTTCATGGGTATCTCCAAGTATGTAATGCATTGTTTTGCAGTTGAAAACATAGAATAATGCTTTGCTAATTAAAGTAAATGACCAGAGATGTTGCAGAAAGTCAGGATTCAGACAGATAATCTACACGGGTCTGGACTTTGACCTGTGTTTATCAAATGCACAGGAGTATACATAGGCTATATTTGGCTGCTTTCTAATTATAGGTTGCCTGATTTTTCAGTTGTTCTTTTTCAGTGACATAGGATGAACAAATCAATCAAGCTATGCTTCTTTAATTACAGTGTACCAAAACCAACTTGGGTAGAGGGAGCAAAATTACACGATTTAAGTTACTTTGTAACACATCAAAGAAAAAACCATCTGTATTACATTTTTAACTGTCAAACTTATCAGCAGAAGCAGAATAATTTTTATGTACTTGAGAAATAGCTGAACAAACTCTTTTAATATGATGTATTGGAAAAGCAATGAAGGAGAAGATAGAGATTTATCTGACTTGGATGCTAAGAAATTTAGGGAAAATTTCTCCAGCAACCTCCGTTCATGTTAACTTACTGATAATTGGGATACCATAAACTGGATGAAACTCTTGAGTATAATAAGAATGAACCTTCATTTGGCCAGCAAAGAGAAATCTTTTTATCTATCCTGCATATCAGCAGGTTTCCGTCATATTGGTTGTGGCAATGCATGTGATACTGGTTTCAAAAGTACAGAGGATGAAAACAAAAGAACAAGACTAGATCTCATTATATAGACCAGTGAGCCCATGTAATATTATTAGGGAAACTGGGCCCTTGGCAATAGGAAAATATTGCAAATTATTTTACACGAAGAAGGCTCTATTTGTGGCTACTATTTGGTAGAAAGGAGAGAGAAAGGAGACACAGAAAAAGAAGCAGCAGAAGAGAAGTGATAACAAATAAAAGGAAGAGTTGAGAAGGTGTTGAAGTTACAAATGAAAATTATTGGTCACTGCCAGATGGCTTACTGAAGTTTTTTGGCATTCAAGCTAAAGAAGAGAAATAAATCCCGTATTTGCTTGGTGAAATTATGAACCATGGGGAGTCATGATGGGTCTTGGATTTTGGAGTAAGCAAAGAGCATAAAACTAAGGTGCCCAAGTGGTAACTAATTTGGCCTCTGGTTCTCTGAAAGTTGGTGATTGAGATTTTGCTAAGTGTTCATCAAGAAAATGACCTCTCTACAAAGTCCAGTGGAATGAGGGACTACCTTTTCAACCAGGGTAACACAGGTCCTACACACATGGAATCAATAGCTCAGCATCCTGGTAGGAAAGCTTCTTTTGCAACATTTTATACTAATGCTAAATTAAGGTAGTATGTGTTATAGTTTAACCCAGTGATATAAATCTATTTTAAGAGTTTTTGTCCCATAATACTGAACTTTGTAGGAGTTCCCAAAGACAGAAATGTGTTGAAATGACATTACCATAAAAAGTAATGTAAAATTACTGGTGAATATGGATGTTTCTAATTTGTAAGACATATAGAAATTTGACTTTTAGCTTTATAGACACACCTATACATAGGGTGGTTCAAATTAAAGCACTACTATTAGTATACATTTTCATTTTATTACACTTTATTTTTTTTTAACCCATATTAATAACATCTTTCCCCTGGTCACCGAGGAACAGCTGTAGAGCATAGTGATTAAGGTTCGTATTACAGGTATTAAGCATGACAACTCTGAAACCAGACTAAGTCAAATCCAAATTCCATTATTTCTGGCTCCTTAGTCACTCTGAGCCTCATGTTCATCGCCTGTGAAATAGTAACACAACAGTTGATCATCTTTTTGGTATTCCTGTGAGGACTAAATGAGTTAATATTAAGTATTTAGAATAGTGCCTGGTACATATATTTTAAAAATATCAGTGATATGGTTTGGCTGTGTCCACACCCAAATCTCATCTTGAATTGTAGTTCCCATAATTCCCATGTGTCATGAGAGGGACCAAGTGGGAAGTAATTTAATCATGAGGGCTGTTACCCTCATACTGTTCCCATGATAGTGAGTGAGTTCTCACAAGATCTGATGGTTTTATGAGGGACTTTTCCCCCTTTGCTTGACACTTCTTCTTCCTGCTGCCATGTGAAGAAGGACATGTTTGCTTCCCCTTCCACCATGACTCAGCATGAGAACGGACTAACACAATCAGCTATCATTACTATTGTGCTCAAGAGATTATACTTCATACTTAATCATTATAATTTCTGAAGGGTTCAAATTTTTGTCTCAATTTTATTTGCCTACCACTCATGTGTAGTATCCCTTCCAATATAAGAGTGTGTATTCTCTGTTTATTACACATTTCCTTGATGAATTTTTCTGAGTTTGGATGTTTGTCTGAAGACCAGTCCACCCACAGACCAGAAACAGTCTTGATTTTCAGATATCTGTGCCTATTTCTCGGAATGTACAACCTGATCTAGACATGAAAAAAAACTCATTGTTTATAGGTGACACATCTAGATACCTTGGAGGATAAAAGGAGTGCTAACTGATTGGATATAAAGACAAAAAGTATGAACCAGAATGTCCTGGGCAACATGGGATGTATAATCACTCCACCTGTAGTTTACTCCTGCTTTCTGTTAAGGGACATTTGGAGAATACGAACATTTGGAGTAGTTTTATATTCTCTGAGATTCACTTGGCTGAGTATTATCTTTTCCTCCCTTTATTTTATTTTATTCTCTTCTTCTTCCTATTTTTTTGTTCTATTTTTCTTTGAAACACTTCACAGAAAGGGAAGGGAATAAGATTCAGAGACTGAAAGATGCACTTATCTTTGTATAACCTGATGTTTTTGCCATTAAAGTAGAATTTGAGAAGTGTCATGGATGAGTAAAGAAAAACACATCAGAAAGGCTACTTACAAAAAGAAAAAGAAATTTCAGCAGCTTACTAGACCAGAATAAATAATGTGAAGGGAGATGACATGGAAACCCACAGCACTAGTGAAGGACAAGAATTTCCCTAGAGAAGAGACAATGGAGCATCATTAATCTGTGTCACTGAGAGACAAAGGGATAAAGAAGAAAAAATAAGATTTTAAAAGGTATGTGGTGAGTTTGGGAGGAGGGTTTCAGGAGACAAGTTGAAATTCTGGAGTCCAAGTAAAGTTCTGCAAATGGCTCCAAGGCCTACCTCATTTGATATCATCAAAAGCCCGAAGGTGCCTCTTGCACAGTTGGAGAGAGGCCTTCATTGTACTTGAATATCTCAACAATTACTAATTAGTATCTGGGAAATTAATTTATGTCATAAATGCTTTTAAAATTGTGCTTATCCAAAATCTCTAATGATCTGTGAACTGCACAAATAAATATGTTCTTTAATCACCCCTTAACAAAAATTAGCTTGTTCGTTATTTTCTACTTGATGTTTGCATATTATCTCTATTTTAACCTGACTTTCCTGGAAAGACTACCTCAGTAGTCCTTTCACTAGAACTCAAGTGCCCCTCACTCGACAAAATAATCTCCCTGCCATGCGCACGCACATGCACGCACACACACACACACACATGCACACACACATGCATCCTCTTTTATAAAAAATGTTTGAAAAACACACAACATTTTTTATAGAAGGTATGAAATTTGTCTCAATGGGAAGTGCAGAACTGGTCAGGTTGGGCTTTGCAGCCGTGGGAACAAGCTGTAGGGGAAAATGTTGACTGAAATAAGCAGAATGGGGGCTCTAGTGAGGGGCTATATTCAATCCCTCCCACAGGATCTAGACATATTTTATTTTCTCAGCACCCAGATTCATTCTTTACACAGCTCTTTGGTCCCTGTTGAGAAGCGCTGAGCGGCGGGCAGCACAAACCATGTGTTGATGCACACATTTTGTTTGCATCCGCTTATGTCTACCTCTCTGAATACCATGCTGGTCAGAGTTGAGGTGAGCATCTTTCATTGGAAGCCTAGTCTACATATATTCCAAACAGTCACAACCTGACACTTTTCTCCTTATATAGACTTTTACTGGCTAATCTTCTGATAGAATTACTTTGGTTCCTTTTTCCTTCAGGTTTTCTTGTTGTTATGATGGGCAGGTAAAGTACTAAGAGGTTTTACAGATCTGCCCAGATAAGAAGGAACCATGTGTTAGTGTTGCTGCATAGTTACCTATAAATTACTCAGAA
>NW_012114866.1:2314266-2318821 GCF_000951035.1 Colobus angolensis palliatus | reverse complement strand
GCTGTAGGGGAAAATGTTGACTGAAATAAGCAGAATGGGGGCTCTAGTGAGGGGCTATATTCAATCCCTCCCACAGGATCTAGACATATTTTATTCTCTCAGCACCCAGATTCATTCTTTACACAGCTCTTTGGTCCCTGCTGAGAAGCGCTGAGTGGCGGGCAGCACAAACCATGTGTTGATGCACATGTTTTGTTTGCATCCGCTTATGTCTACCTCTCTGAATACCATGCTGGTCAGAGGTGAGGTGAGCATCTTTCATTGGAAGCCTAGTCTACATATGTTCCAAACAGTCACAACCTGACACTTTTCTCCTTATATAGACTTTTACTGGCTAATCTTCTGATAGAATTACTTTGGTTCCTTTTTCCTTCAGTTTTTCTTGTTGTTATGATTGGCAGGTAAAGTACTAAGAGGTTTTACAGATCTGCCCAGATAAGAAGGAACCATGTGTTAGTGTTGCTGCATAGTTACCTATAAATTACTCAGAAGTTGAACATTTACTGTCTCTGCTACCTCACCAAGGCAAGGGGGTTGGGTCTTAAGTGCTTCTAATTGACTAATATGTACATCAATAGTTCATGCTAAGAAAAAGGAAGCACTACTCTTGGAATCAAAAGACCCAGATTGAAATCTCAGCTCCATAGCTTACTTATGAGATAATTTTATATGTGTTATTTAAACACTTCAAACCTAAATTTGCTTATACAAGTAACCTCTGTACTACTTTGCAAGGCTGTTGTGAGGATTAAATGAGAAAATGAATGAGAAAATATTTTAGTAACCGCAAAACATGATATGAAAATCAAGTATAGTTCTAAGCAAGGGTTCTAAGTCAAAGATTTATATGACTGAAAAAGAAAATCTATTATAGGGTTCTGGGTAATGTATATTCTCTGTCCTTTCGTGAAATGTTCAGTTTGTTATAAGTGACTCCTTCATTCCACTCACTACCTTTTAACTTAAAAAACTAGACAATCCTGGAGATACGATCATGTTTTCAATTCATGTAGACTTTTGATAACATCTTTCCTCATCTCTTAGTTTTAATCTACCTTGGATGCTTTAATTAACTATATTTTCTATTTTCTGCTCATGACCTTCATATAACGTCTCATCAGATTTAAAGCTACAACTACTCCTTTGCATTTTGCATTATGCTCCATAGTTTAAAAAAAAAAACAAAACAAAACCCTTTTTCCATGGGTTATTGTATTGGATCCCCAAAATAATCCTATGAAATAAATAGAGATTACTCTTTTTAAAATTTGCTTGCATGAAAACTGAAACATACAAGGATAGTAATTCATTTTTAACTCAAGGTTTTTGTTTAACCCATGAGAATGCCATTATTTCAAGTTGTTTCAGGTATGCCTTAAGTATCTTCTTATATATTGAAATATCAGTATATTCTAGGCCTTATGCTAAGCAGTTTGCACAATTATATTGAATTATAAGAATTTTATGAGACAGGAATCATTTTTCCTGCTGCAATTGAGTAAACTGAGGCACAGATAAGTAATTTACCTAAAGGTAAGGAGCTAAATAGTAGGAGATCTAAAACTTGCTTCTGGTTTAGTCTGATTCCAAAGTCAATACTATTAACCACTATGTTCTATTCCCTCTCTAATTTATCTCAGGTTTCTTACTTTTCTCAAAGTAGGCCTTATTAACTTCCTTTGACCACTCTTGCCACTTTCATCACTGAGTCTGCTACAACTCTGCATTTATAATGACTAATTTATAAGTCTGAAGCAAAAGTTCACTTTCAACCTAATCAGTCTGACTTGTACATATGGGAAAACAAAGTTAACAGGCAAACCTTAACATAAACCCTGAACAAATACGCATGGGACAGACCCAAACCAACATAGTACAGGTCTACAAGACTGAACTGAGATTTGAACCACTAGCACAAGACTGAGCCTAACCTCTGAAACACACATGTGAGGGCACATTCAAACTAGCATAGCAAAGAAAACTAAAATCAGTTCTGAATTACCTGTATATATCTCAACATAATCTCCAAATCATGCATATTTATAGTAGTCATTATCAAGAATAGCAATAATTTAGAGAACTGAACTGAAATTTGAACCATCATCCACAAAAATATAGAATTTGATTTCTTGCTAATACAAAAATAACAACATCCTGCAGATTGTAATAGATAACAAAGTTTAAGACACAACCCAAAATTACTTGATATACAAAGAACCAGGCAAATGTAGCCCAACTCAAAGAAAATAAAAGCAAAAGATACCAACACTTGGATGACATAGATGGAATAGGTCTTTCAAAAACTTTAAGGAATCATACTTAGCTCCTTCATAAATTGTAAAAAAAAAAAAAACAGAAAAACATCAAAAATACAAAAGCCTCACACATATGAGATGAATTAGAAGATAAGTAAAACTCAACAAGAAATAAACTAAATTGCCATTTTAGAAGTGGAAATACAATATCCAAAACAAAGAATGCACTGGATAAACACAAAAGCAAAATGGATATGATAGTGAAAAGAACAGAGATTTAAGAAATGACCAGCCTCTAGAACATATGGGATGGTATCAAAGATTGAATATATGTATATTTGAAGTTCCACAAAAGGGGTGGGGTGGGAGAGATTGCTGTAGGAAAAAAAATCAAAATATATGGCTGAATGCTTTCAAGTTTTCATAAAAGTCTTGTATTTACAATTTCAAAATGCTTGGTGAATCCTAAAAATAATAAACTCAAAAGACACCAATACTAGACACAAACTGCTCAATTCAAATATAAAAAAGGTATTGCAAGCATTTAGAGAAAACTGTGTCCTGAATTGGTGGGTTCTTCGTCTTGCTGACTTCAAGAATGAAGGTGCGGACCCTCGGGGTCAGTGTTACAGTTCTTAAAGATAGTGTGTCTGGAGTTTGTTCCTTCAGATGATCAGATGTGTCCACAGTTTCTTCCTGCTGGTGGGTTTGTGGTCTCGCTGACCTCAGGAGTGAAGCTGCAGACCTTCACGGTGAGTGTTACAGCTCTTAAAGGCCGCGTGTCTGCAGTTGTTCATTCTTCCCGGTGGGTTCCGTGGTCTTCCCGGCTGGCTTCAGGAATGAAATTCCAGACCTTCCTGATGTCACAACTCACAAAGGCAGTGTGGATCCAAAGAGTGAGCAACAACAACATTTATTGGAAAGATAGAAAGAACCCAGCTTTCACAGCATGGAAGAAAATTGAGCCTGTTGTCTCTGGCTGGCCCATGCAGCCTGCTTTTATTCCCTTATCTGGTCCCACCCACATCCTGCTGATTGGTTCATTTTACAGAGAGCTGATTGGGCTGCTTTACAGTGCTGATTCGTCCATTTTGACAGGGTGCTGATTGGTGCATTTACAATCCCTGAGCCAGACACAGAGTGTTGATTGGAATATTTACAATCCTCTAGCTAGACATAAAAGTTCTCCAAGTCCCCACTAGATTAGCTAGACACAGAGTGCTGATTGGTGCATTAACAAATCTTGAGCTAGACATAGGGCGCTGATAGGTGTGTTTACAAACCTTGAGCTGGACACAGAGTGCTGATTGGTGTATTTACAATCCTCTAGCTAGCTACAATCCTCTAGCTAGCTGCAAGTTCCCACCGGATAGATACAGAGTGCTGACTGGTGCACATACAATCCTCAGGCTAGATAAAATAGTTCTCCAAGTCGCCCTCTGACTCAGGAGCCCAGCTGGTTTGGCCAGGGCGCCGTGGAGCTGCACCTGCACTCCTCAGCCCTTGGGCGGTTGATGGGACTGGGCACCACAGAGCAGGGGGCGATGTCCATCTGGGAGCCCACCAGGGGCGGGGTGGGGGTGGGCTCTGACATGGTGGAGTGCAGGTCCCAAGCCCTGCCCCGCAGGGAGGAGGCTGAGGCCTGGCGAGAATTCAATTGCGGTGCATGCGGGCAGGCACTGCTGCGGCGCTGGGGGACCCCGGGCAACCTCCGCAGCTGCTGGCGCTAGTGCTAAGCCCCTCACTGCCCTTGGGGGCGCGGCCCCGGCAGGCCGGCGCGCTCTCTGGGCTCGGAGTGCGCAGCCGCGAACAGCGCCAGTTCCCGCCGGCGCCTCTGCCTTCACACCTCCTGGCAAGCAGAGGGAGCCGGCTCCAGCCTCGGCCAGCCTAGAGAGGGTCTCCAATAGTGCAGTGGGGGGCTGAAGGGCTCCTCAAGCCCCGCCAGAGTGGACGCCGAGGCCTAGGAGGAGCGCCAAGAGCGAGGGCTGCAAGCACGTTGTCACCTCTTAAGATGACATATTACTTATAGGAAAACAAAGGTTAGACTTTTTTTGTTTGTTCGTTTGTTTGTTTGTTTGTTTGTTTTTGAGAGGGAGTCTCGCTCTGTCACCCAGGCTGGAGTGCAGTGGCATGATCTTGGCTCACTGCAAGCTCTGCTTCCCTGGTTCAGGCCATTCTCCTGCCTCAGCCTCCCGAGTAGCTGGGACTACAGGCGCCCGCCACAACCCTGGCTAATTTTTTGTATTTTTAGTAGAGACGGGGTTTCACCGTGTTAGCCAGGATGGTCTCAATCTCCTGAC
>NW_012114866.1:2116365-2313311 GCF_000951035.1 Colobus angolensis palliatus | reverse complement strand
AGAGCAGTGTATCCAATGACTAAAGAATGCATATTGTTCTCCAGTACATGAAATGCATACACTGAGACTACAATCTGGAGTACAAAACAATGCAGTGAATTTTTTAAAAGCTGAGGAATACAAAGTGCATTCTCTCACATCAGGGGAATTACATTAGAACCAAATAGCAGTAACTGTAGAGTTAAACTTTATTTAAATAAAAATTAAACTATACATATAAATAATTCATGGGTCAATGCCCAATTACAAGAAAATCTATAGAATATTTTGAACTAATAATTAAAATACAATATATCAAAATTTTTAGGAGTGGCTAAAGCACAGGTAAGTAGAAAACATAACTTCAAATGCATTTATCATGAGAAAAGAAAGATCTAAAGTTCATAATTTAAGGCCCATCTTAAGAAACTAGAAAAGGAATAACAAAGTCGAAGAAAGATTTTATAAAGAAAACCCAGAAATCACTGATATTAAAAAGAACAGATGGTAGAAAAGAATTAGTAAAAATCAGTTTTTTTAAAAAATGAAAATTGGCAAACCTATGACTAGAATATCACGAGTAAAAGAGAGAGAACATAAATCAACAATATCAGTAATTAATGCTTAATGTGCAGGATTTGTTACAATAGACTCTATACATTAAAAGAACAAGAGAATATTATAAACAACTTTGGACTTACAAATTTGCCGCTTTACATGAAACAGACAGATTTCTTAAGGCATAACTTATAAAAATTTACACAAAATGAAACAAAAAAGCTGAATAGTCTTACGTCAATTAAATAAACTGAATTTGTTACCAAAATCCTCCCTCTCTTTCTAAACAAAACAATATACCTCCTCTGGGCCTTGAGTTTCACTGTGGGGTCAGCATTGACTTCTGTGAATATGCTTCCCTTGGCGACATCACTGCATGCTCCCTGTGTGGAATGAGTAGGGGTGAGATGGTGGGAAGGTACAGCAGGTACGTGGGAGGCTGCAGCAGAACAAGACTCATACATAGGATACTTGGTTTCATGACCAAAGACATTCTTCTTTCTTGTTGTGACGATCAATTTAACCTCAGCAGCCACAAATCAAGCGGGAGAAAAGAAGAATCAAAGTACAGAAAGACGAGACAAGTTCTTTCGCTGACCCTCAATAAACAATGTCAGTGTCCTGGGCCAAACATGTCAATATACCTCCCTCTGAGGAATATAATATGGGGCAGAATAAAAGAGCTAAGAGAATACAAACCTTGAAATTCTTAACTAGAGGCCAACAATTACCAATTAAATAACTTTCCAAACATCTTCTACAACGAAAGTCTACTAGTAGAGTTTTATTCTATTAAACCATTCTCTAGTTGTGACATATTATTTCTACAGTTTTTAAAAGGATAACTAATTAATTCTCATTTATATCTACCTGCAGTTCTTTTTTTTTTTTTTTTTTTTTGAGACGGAGTCTTGCTCTGTCGCCCGGGCTGGAGTGCAGTGGCCGGATCTCAGCTCACTGCAAGCTCCGCCTCCCGGGTTCACGCCATTCTCCTGCCTCAGCCTCCCAAGTGGCTTGGATTACAGGTGCCCGCCACCTCGCCCGGCTAGTTTTTTTGTATTTTTTTTAGTAGAGACGGGGTTTCACCGTGTTCCCCAGGATGGTCTCGATCTCCTGACCTCGTGATCCGCCTGTCTCGGCCTCCCAAAGTGCTGGGATTACAGGCTTGAGCCACCGCGCCCGGCCCTACCTGCAGTTCTAATCTAACTTTGCTCCATCACCTTCCTACCTCATTCCTGATTTGCAGCTTTCAGAAAATTATCTTACCATACAGGGAAATAAATCATCATCTACTTAGCAAGCTCTTCAGATAAACAGGGGTACAGGATGTTCCAAAGGACAGCCAGCCTCCAGTTTCCTCTGCCAGAAGTTTCTTAGTAACTCACAGCTTTGGACATTAAGCATATCCTTTCATGCTGGCTTGCAGTCTGTCTTTGACCCTTGCCACCATCTTCCAGGTCTAATGATTTATAGTAAGAATGAAAGCATATTGTTCCTCTTCCTAAAATATTGGAAGTTGACATTCTGTCTTACTTTGAGCAAATTAAGCTTAAGTAAGCCTAATTAAGTGATGTCTCAAAATCTGATAATTTATTATTTTATTTTTATTTATAACTTATTCTACTTTGCTCTCGTTGGAAATAACAAAATATGTTCACATGCCTGTATTTTCCACAACAAAATCCAGCCAATAAAAAGACCCAGTAAACACCAAATTTAAAGATGTCTTTCTTCTGTATTCTAGTAATGCCCAATACATAATAACATTTTGTGTTCATACAGCTTTGAAGTTCCTTCTCTCTCTGAGCTGTCAGATAAACAGTAAAGCTTTCCAAAAGCACCAACCCATCAGGTCCACACCTGAAAATTTTAAAAAGCTGAGACTTAATTAATAAACAAATTAACTACCAGAAAATCAGTACATACCTGAGGGAGAAAATTATTTATTGCATTATAACATGTAATTATTAATTTAATTCCATATTCACATAGTCACATATTAATGCCAACCCCAATGTGGCCATATTTTTACTGTTTAGGTCCCATTTTATACTAATAAAAATGACCTTCTGTCCCTAGCCTGCTTATTACAAGACACATATTTTTCCCTCCCCAGTCTTAGCAGTAAGTTCCAGATTCTTACAGGACTTACTTCAGTTGAAACAGTACTATGGATTCCTCCCAGCAAACCAAAGGGCCCTGATAAACACGACTTTCGCCACCATAGAACATTGCTTCTGAAATCAGAAGTTGGCACATTGGTACAAAACTGCACCACAGAAAGTTGCAGCAGTAAGGGGCTAATACCCCATTCATCTGACCCAAGTTTCTTGGAGTTTGTACCCTGGTTTGCCCAGAACAATGCTAGTTTATGCCTCTTTTTCTGGTTTCATGATTAATAGTCACCTTCCCTCATCCTTCTACTTTTAAACTGCTCTTCATCTGGGCTATGAGTTATGTGGTGGCCATATATAGAATTGGCAGCTGAGATCTGCTTACTCAACGCTGACTGCTCCATTCAGAAATACTCCATATAAAAAGAGACTAGAGCTTTTGGTGGGTATCTTGTCACACAGACAGAACCATTCCCCCCAGGTCATGCTGATAGTGTCAGTGTGGCAGCATCAGAGACAGACTTTCAGCATTCACATACTCTGTACCTCCCTAAAATAATACAGATTTTGATGTTAAGCCTAGATATCTCACCCCTCCTTCCTGTGAATATCTTTGGGTGTTGTCCTTTTCTGCCAGCTGGACATAGTGTTTAATAACTTTAATCTTCAAAGGGAAATAATCATTGTTTTGCCATCTTTTCATCCAGAAACTTCCCTGAATAAAATTAATGAGTTGAGTAATAGGTAAGTATCATAGAATTTGACTTGCAAACACAATTTAACCTTGGAATCCCACAGAGCAAAACAATGATCTTGTTCCTTGCCTCCTTGAACACTATATAGGTATTTGCTTTGACTTTGATAATTGAAGGATCATTATCATGACCTCAAACTAGTTGTATTCTGGTTCAAGGTGGCTTGATCGTAGCTTCATCAGCAACAAAAATAGCAAGCAGCTTTTAAATGGCTGTTCTTTTGAACTAATAATAATAATAATAATAAAAGTTATGCCTCATGGGGTACTTCATTGTAAGTACATATATTCTTTCACACATGTCCACATACCTACACACAGTCTACATTAAAATCTTTAAAAGTTAGCACAAAGACTCACTCAACCTGTCAATTTATTTATTTTGTCTGTAAAGGTAACAAGTCTTCATAAAATAATGATAACTAAAGTACCAAAACATTGATTCAACAAAATAATATCAGTTCTTCTGCAGCCTCTTTCCCCAGGGACATCATTCCACAATAGTTGATTTTTTTTTCTAGAAATGAAAAAGGTCATCCTTCTCTCTTCTCCTTTTAACATACACACATATGTACACTTTATAACCTTAGAGGTTACAATTTGAAAACTAATCTTTCCCTCCCTCATTCCCCTATAACTCTGACAGTGTTGCTGTTTGTAAAACTTCCCCACCTCTACAAATAATCGAAATCATATTCCTTTTAAAGCTGTGTGTGTGTTTGTGTGTGTGTGCACACTCTTATGTTTTGGGGGCTGGTGATGGGTACAAAAACCCCCCTTGGGAACTCCTCTCTTGTTCTGGCTCATGGTTTTATCCAGTTTTTTAGTCTTTATATTGCTACCCAATATATTTTAGGCAAAATATCTATACCTTCTTCGTCTTTTCTTCCCAAGTGTAGGCACCTAAGAATGATTGAAGAATTAGCTTTGGGGATCCAATCCCACAACACTGCCACACACACACACACACACACACACACACACACACCAGTAGACACACAAACAATACCTGCACTCTACCCATCAAAGTGTTAGAAGTTCTTTATATTTAATCTGAGGAATTTTAGCTTAGTGCTACACCTTTCTTTAACTCACTTATGTAGCAGATCTCATTGAATGGAACATCAAAGTGCATGTCCTTTTCATTGACCAGTGTGGCAATTTATCAGTATTATAAAATTCCAACATACACACTAAGACTGATCCAGCTATGACAGCCTGCATTTCATGGTTATGCCAATTCACTTCAAGCCTGGGGACAGTCCCCCGTTCCCCTCAGGGAGAGAGGCATTCACACAGAATGCTGTCCCTCAGCCTTCCCTCTGAAAAAAGTATAGACAATCTTTTACTGGAGTTACCTACACCTCCTTCAAATGAGTATAGTAATTAGACACCTCTTACTGAGCCTGACTTTAGCATCCGTTACCCCAAAGGACATTTATTTGATAGCCTTTCTTCCCTGACCCCTTCCCCAGCTAAATTGTAGACCCTTTAAAAACTGGCTGTGTCTGGCTCACTTCAGTATTCAGCATGTGACATGGCAGATAATAAAAATGAATTGAACTGATTTCCACATCATATAAGTCATACCACTTAAAATAAAAATGAGTCACAAGTTATTTTTTCCCACCATTTTCAGAGCCTTTAGACTACTTAAAGGCAGTATTTAGAATGGCATTTCATGCCTAAATGAGTGGGAATGTTGAAAGATAAACTGTTTTCATTGTTGTTTGTTTGGTCTGAATCATCTGGGAAACATGCTAATTTTACCTTTTCCCCGGCTATTAACCCTGTATGCACACAAGTTGAACCTAATGGCATTAAAAGAAAAGGTAAGAAAAACAGATAGTATATAGTTGGGGAGGGAGGGTAGTTTCCAGTTGCTAAATTTTAAAAACTCATATGAAGTTGAAGTTATTGTATCTCTTTGATCCTAAGATCAAACTCTGCCATGTGTAGCTTTGCAGAGAGCCTGGGTCTTTCTGGGAACTCTACTACCTGGAAGTGGTTGGCTGAGCTCTGAAATTGACAGGAGTACCATTGCTGGGGGGAAGCAGTTTTCATAGACACTTTTAGGGTCTCAAGCTGGGTCTGAAAATCAAACTGACAAAAACAGGCTAACAGGAGAAAAACATACAAATTTATTTAATAAGTCTTAGATGACACAGGAGATTTCATAAATGAAGACCTAAGGAAACAGCTAAACTATATTTTTTATGCTAAGTTTGATGAAAAAGTGAATAGTCATGGGAAGTATAATTGGATAAAATGTACAATTGAATGGTAATAAACTGGAGAGAACTTAGCAGGGTCTTTTTGTTCAGCTTCTTCTCTGTGTCCTTGTGTCTTCAGAGACAAGGATATTCCTTTCCTCTGGGTATAGAGAGAGCACCTTTCACATGAAGGTTTTATGACCTACTTCAGGGAAAGGTCAGAAAATTATTCTGAGGTTGTATGACCTATGTTAGGGGAGAAGGGCAGAGGAAAGGTGAAAAGGATCTTTCTGCTTTGGCTGCTTCTCCAAATGCCAAGATGTTGAGATTTTGGAGTAGTATGTCCTGAATCCCATCACCCTTCTAGTCATTTCACTGTTCTTCCTGCTTCACAACTTACTGTTGAAAACAATATCAAAGGCACACTTCTTGCTGAAAATACATTCTGTTTAAAAATATTCTGGGCAAAATATTCTTAAGAAAATGGTGTTTGTTTCTGGCCATAATATATCTTTCTTAATATTGATCTAGTAAAAGGCCCCAAATTGAGAAATTAATGGTGCACCATGGTTCAAACACTAGGCAACAGATTCAAATTTGAATAGAAAATTTCAACATAACAGTAAAATATTCTTTTCTCATCTCTGCATTAAATATCATTTATGTCTTCATCACAGGATTAAAATTGAATGATGCTGGAAATAGGATGGTTTACATATCCAGACAGTAACAGCTGAGAGCTAAGAGAGCTAGAATACAACAACACAGTTGTATACTGTGTATACAATGCACAGTCTTGCTTTACTTCCCTCTCCTTCTCCTGCTTTCATCTTTTCTCGCCTCTTTTCAAATTCCTATGGGTCTCTCAGAAATGTTTCCTATATTATGAAAACAAGCCTTTTCTTTTCTCTAAAATCTTGACAGTAGCTGAAACCCAGATCCTGGTGACTTAACATCTATCTTATCTAAAGTTGACTAAGCAAGACATATTTCACTACAAAATGGGATGCCTCCTAACAAAAATATATTTTGTTTTATACATTTTATATATTTTGTGTGCATACAGGGAAAATTTTAAAGTCTGAATCCTATTATTAATTATGTGTTATGGTTGTGATATCACAGATGGAGTAGAATATCTATTTGGGTTAAAAGAGAGGATATGGTCAGCTACATCTGGAAAAGTTTATGAAGTCCCTACAAAGCACGTGGCATTTCATTCAAGGCAGAAAGAACGTGGGCCAATGAGTGAGTTATAGACAGCATGTTTGTATCCTCCAAAATTCAGCCCTAACTCCTAATATTATGGTATGTAGAGGTGGAGCATTTGGGAGGCAATTAGGTTTAGATGAGTTCATGAAGGTGAGGCCTCCATGTTAAGATTAGTGTTTTTATAAGAATAGGAAGAGATAAGAGCTCTCTCTTTCTCCACCATTGGAGAACACAGTGAGAAGGTGGCTTTCTGAAAGCCAGGAAGAAGGTCTTTAAAAGGAACTGAATGTGCTGGCACCTTGGTTTTGAACTTCCTAGGCCCTAGAACTGTGAGAAATGTCTACTGTTTAGGCTACACAGTCTATGGTACCTTGTTACGGAACAGCCCAAGCTGACAAATACAGGGTAGAAGCAGTGAAAAAAAAAAATACTATGTTCTGGGAACTGAAAGCTTAACTGGAGCAGACATTTGTGATATGGCAGTAGTGGAAGATTGGGCTAAAGATAAAACCAAAATTGTAATCTTCAGTTCAGAAAAGTCTTGAATTTGACAGAAATTCTGATGAATTCATTTTCTGTTGCCACTATAACAAATCACCATAAACTTAATGGTTTTAAATTACAGAACTTTCTCTTACAATTTTGTAGGCCAGAAATCTGACATGTTTCACCAGCCTATAATCAAGGTCTTGGCAAGGCTATATGTTGTCCTGGAGGGTCTAAGGGAAGATTTAATTTGGATTATTCGGCTACTGACCATCAGCTGAGGGTCCTTCCAGTTTCTAGAGGCCATCTGGGATTCATGTCCCGCTCCTGTATCTTCATAGCCAGCAATAACAGGTCTAGTTCTACTATTGCATCTATCTAAAGATTTGTTTGTTAGATTGGGCCCACCTGGATGATCTAGGATAAATGACCTATCTCCAAGTCCTCGACTTTAATCACACCAGCAAAGTTTGTTTGTTTGTTTGTTTTTTGCCATATAAGGTGATATATTCATAGGTTCCATGAATAGGGCATGGACATCTTTAGACCACCATTCTGCCTGCCAAAGCTAGTAAATGAAGAATTTCTAGTGATGTGATATCAGATAAATTAGCTAATATTCTATACAATTTAACTAGAAATGTGGTATTCTATTAATATTTGAGCCTATTTTGTTCATTGTGCACATAACGAGTGAAGGCTATGAGACTCTCCAAAAGTGTATGGATCTTTTTATTTCTCTTTTCATGTTCTTCTCTTACATTCTCTTTTCCTTAGAACAAACTTAACATTTGGTAGTGAATAGGAAAATGATCCACTCTTAGCACATAAAGATTTAGAATATGGATTTTGAGAGAACTAAATATCCAGTAGGAAGTCATTTATGTTTCCTTTTAACCACAAGTAAAGACATGGTGAGTGAAATGTTTTCCTCCTAGAAACCAAAATTTAGAATTGGAGCTCTGTTCATAAAAATACATTTTTCTACCATTTAATACCAGAATTGATAAAAATGTTTAAAATAAAATATCCTTAAGAAAACATTTCTTAATTATGTAAAAACCAGACAGTACAGAAAGCTATAGGGTAAATTTTATTCTAAAGACATTTTTTCATTTGGGGGACTATTTATGATTCCTTAATATATGAGCCTGTTGAAGTTCTGATGAAAGTTTCCCTCCATTTTTTTTCTAAGAAAATTTCCCTGTTAGTAAGCTAAGGAAATTTATTGTCCCACATTTCTCTGAGGACTGTCAGATTTTTTAAAAATTAAAGTCACTGCTTTTCAAACTTTTCATGATTTGTTCAGTGTATATAAATGCTTCCATAGAGTCTTCAGATATCATACCCAGGAAAAAGTATAGTTTCCATGGTGATCTCCTTTTCTTCAATAATCTCTTGCTCTTCCATTTCAACAAGACCCCTGTGGACCTCTGTTGGCTTACTGAGATTGTCTATCAACTCAGAACAGTGACGATGTAAGAATTATGCATAATTGCTGGGGAGTAAAAGAAATTTTTTGGTCATTATATTGGAAGTTCTATTTAATCTAAATCATTGTTGCAAGTTGATCATTCTATTATTAAAGTTAGGGTGGAGAATAGGAAAAAATATAGTGAAGTAGAAAATTTAAAATATACTTTGCAAATAATGGTTTAGAATTATTTTTATAGATGATAAGAGAAAAGAAATTACCTAAAGCTGTCTTATAGAATAAACACCTAATCTATGGAATACAAATCAGAATGAAAGGGTTAGAATTTAGTCTTTTCCTACATAAAAATATCCTATGCCTTCCAATTGTAAAAGATTTTTGTATCATTTTTTATATTTATCCTTTAAATAAACATAAATAATTCTGACAGTTCTCTCATTTGATTAGGATAGCCTTGGTATTTTTTTAAAGCTCTATCTTTGTATTTGTTTGTGTATCTTTTTATGCTTCCTATAGGGCAACACGTAATCTGGGGGTACAACACTTATAGAACTTTCCAACATTTAGTTTGGTGTTCCTTAAACTTTTATAAACTTATGGATTTCTTAGAAGTCACAATAATTTTGGAGCACATCACAATTTTCTTAAATTCAAACTTAAAACCATTAAAGGTACATATTGTGGTAAGAGATCATCTGTGTTACAGATGGTGCTACAAATTCTCCAAATGTATATCATTTTCCTCCTAGACATATGGGAGGGTTATGTGTCCTGATCTTTACAAATAAATTTGGAGCAATGAACTGAATTCTGACCAATGTAATTGAGTGGAAGCAATGTGGTCCACTTCCATGACTGGCACATAAAACCACTTGAGTGGTTCTCATATACGCTCTTTATATACTCTTATATACTCTCTGTCCTATGGGAATCTTTTATTAAAGATGGAAGCAACACAAGATGGAAAGATTCTGAGTCTCTGGGTAACTATGTGGAGCACAATCCCAGCTAACTCACATTGGATTATAACATGAGAAAAAGGTAAATATTTATTAATGTAAGCCACACAAATTTGTTGTTTATTGCAGCAACTAACCCTACTTATCTTAATACAATGTTTTATGTAGATTTTAGTATGTGAACATAACAAATACCAAAAGTTTTAGATAAATGTATTATTAAAATTTTTTTCTTGTTGTTTCCCATCAAACCTCAGAATAGCAGAAATAATTCAAATGTATCATCAAAATGCCTTGGTCCCACTAGAGCATAGCTTGAGAACTTCTTCTTCTTTCTTCCTTCTTCTTCCCACCCCCTCCTCTCCCTCCCTTCTTCCTCCCTTCCTTCTTCCTCCCTTCCTCCCTTCCTCCTCTCCTCCACTCCTCCCCTCCTCTTCTTCTTCTTCTTCTTCTTCTTCTTCTTCTTCTTCTTCTTTCTTTGTTCTGGGATACATGTGCAGAATATGAACCAGTGCTTATAAATGAAATAAAGTATGTCATGAAACCTAGATCATCAAGGCTTCTCTGTGCTTGATTGAGGCAGGTGACTTCTTTAAGATTTTCTTAATTCCTCTCCAATGCCTGGAATCAACATTGGCCTACAATGTCATCCAGGTAGAGTTCTCTGATCCCAGACCAGAACTTTTGGACTCAGGTTGCTGTTTCTTTTCTTTGGGGTCCTCTTTGATCCTCTACTCTGTTGTAGAGTTGACCAAATGCTCCAAGGAACTCTGGACTCATGCCTATGTGTTCTTGCAAGAACTCAGTGGTTCCAGGAGGGTAGCCTGTCAAGCAAATTGTTCCTGAAGACCAGAAAGGTATTTCATTCATGGGATCACTTTACATTAGAAAGTCATTATGGTTCTAGCATGCTTATTTGGGATAACTCAAATTATTTACAGATGGGGACTCCACACAAAAAATTTATTCAACACCCTAAAAACCTTAAGGAAATCTCAAATGCCATTGCATTAAGGTTAAGAAATGAAATATAAAATATTTAATTTTGGGAATATGCATATAATTTACAAGGGACATATAGCATTTATAAAGAAAACAGGAAATGATGGATTGGTAGAAATGGGATAGGAAGAAGGGATGTAGTTATATGTAGGTCATTGTCAAGGTCCTAACTTTAGTTTTCAGTGATGGATTTGCAGGTGTTTATTAAATTGTCAAACAAACAAAATAAATGGCAATTCATTCATAAGCCAATGGTGATAGTATATCATAAACAAGAAATATGATTAATAAAATTGTGTCCACCTGAGTCCACAAAATAAAAATAATTCAGCAAAACAGAATAAAGCCAAGGAACAGACTTAGAATAAATGAAAATGTAAAGAAGAACATAACAAAGAATAAAAATAGCCTTTTGAATTACTGGAAAAGAATAGACTCTTTAATAAATAGTTTTAGCACAATTAACTATTCATCGTAATACCTCACAATATACAATTGAATAAATTCTAAATGTTTTAAAAGAAAATAGTAAAATAAAATTTTAAAAATAGGAAAAAAATAAAAGTTTAAGAATGTTTATATGCTATTGAGAAGACAAAAAATTAATCTGTCAGTTACAAAGAAATAATTAGCAGATGTCCCTAGATTTTAATAATTTAAAATTTTATTTAAAACCTTGATATGACTACTTATACCTAATGTTTCAAGAGAAAGGGTGGTTTGAAAGAAAATGTTGTACTCTGTTTAATAAAGGGAACATTTATAGGCTATATGAAGATAATCAGAAAAATAATAAATGACCAAATAGAAAAATAGGAGAAATGTATGCACAATTAAGACACCTTGATGGTTGGAGGTTTGTGATTCTTTAAATTGGTAGCATTGATGGTAGTGCAATTTGCGAACATATATAATAATTTTAATTGCAGATACCTTTAAATGACTTGACAATTATATTTGTATGTCTCTATCAGCATTAGTAAGATATCTTTTGGTTGCGATTGAGAGAAAAGTTAACAAAGTGGCTTAGGCAGCAAAAGGAAATTTATTGGCTCACATCATTGTAAAGTCCAGAGCTAGTTCTTGCTGGCATCAGAAACATCTTGTTTCAGAGATTAGCAATAGGTCAACAGGACTTACTTCTTTTTCTACTTCTTGGCTCTGCTTCCACTATTTTGGCTCCATTCCCAGACAGGTTCATTCATGGTAGTGCTTTCAACATTGTATTGTAACAAGCTTATAGTCAGCAGAAAATATTGTTTCTCTTTCTTTCAAATTAAGAGAAAGCCATGGTACTTATGGGCCAGTTGGGTCATGTACCCATCTATAAACCAAAGTATGTGTCTGTGGTATGGAATACTTCAACTGGCATCAGCCTAACGCTCATGCTCCACCCTAATTGGGTAGGTAAGGTCTTCCCTGAATTACTTAGAAGGGCGATGGAAGAGATTCTAACAAAGGTGATTTAGATTTCATTACTAAAAAATAGATGCTTGATGGGCCAATGTCTAAAAGTGCTCACTATACTAGAGAAAGGAATCATAAGGATGTTCATCATATAATTATAGTAACAATAAATAAGAACAATATAAATATGCATCAATAAAGCAACATGACTTTAGTTTAACCCAATGAAATCTCATTGTATTGCTTTAGGAAAAAACTCTTAAGTTACAGAATTAAGTGAAATGATAATATTGCCAAATAACATAAACAGCATGGCCCTATTTCTGTAAAAATTAAATTATAACTTGTAAAGTTACATTTATATGCAATGTATATAAAGTTTACAGAATAATAGATATCAAACTTGAACACTAATTACTTTTAGAGAAGAGAGTGGACAATTGAGAGGATAAGGTAAAGTGAGACATTTACTTTCATTGTGAATACTTTTTAATTGTATGTAATTTTATAAGGAAGTGTATAAATAAAATTCTTACATAAATATTAAAGTGAATGCAAACCTTTGTAAATAGAAAGAATATGGAGTTATCTGCTGAGTGACTGATTAATTGTTTCACTAAGCTGATTTAAAATAATGCTAAGGAAATAATACAAATGAAAAAGACTTCAGATTGTTTTGGTAGAGATAATAAAATAAGTAACATCTGGACTTTTTGTTTTCTGAGTCGAATGTGAAAGCTATTTTTGTTATTTTTATTTTACAAGTCAGAGCTATTTCCATAACGAGTTGGAGTTTTTTGGAGAAAGGAGCAGTATGTTATAATTTAAAGTAAGGATTCCACTTTATATGTCATATATGTTTTATAAGGCCAAGACATCAGTTCAAAAGGAGTCCCCATCTGAGTAACATAAATTCTGCTAAAATTAAAGCAAGAACAAAAATCAAATTTATGGTGAAATTTTGCTGGAACAAAGGTGAAATTATTCATGCTTTATTAAATGTTTAGGAGAACAATGCCCCAAAGAAATCAGCAGTTTACAAATGGATAATCTATTTTAAGAAGGGACAAGACAATATTGAAAATAAAGCCCACAGCTGCAGACTATCCACATTAATTTGTATGGAAAAAGGCCATCTTGTTCATGCCCTAATTGAAGAAGATGGATGCTTAACAGCACAAACAATAGCCAATACCATAGACATCTCAGTTGGTTCAGGTTACACAATTCTGACTGAAAAATTGAAGTTGAACAATGGGTGCCAAAATGATTTCACTCAGATCAGCTGCAGACAAAAACGGAGCTTTCAATGGATGTTTTAAACATGTGAAAAATCAAGATACTGAAGCATTTTTTTCAAAGACTTATAATCAGGGATCAAATATAGCTTTACCAGTACAATCCTGAAGACAAAGCACAATCAAAGCAATGGATACCAACAGGTAAAAGTGGTCTAGTTAAAGCAAACAAAAACCGGTCAAGAGCAAAGGTCAGGGCAACAGTTTTTTGAGATGCTCAGGGCATTTTGCTTGTTGACTTTCTAGAGGGCCAAAGAGTGATACTATCTGATTATTATAAGAATGTTTTGAGAAAGCCAAAATTTTAGCAGAAAAGGACCCAGGACACCCTCATAGAGAGTCCTCCACCACAACAATGCTGCTGCTTATTCCTCTCATCAAACATGGGAAATTTTGCAAAAATTTCAGTGGGAAATCATTAGGCACCCAACTTGCACTCCTGATTTGGCTCCTTTTGACTTATTTTTGTTTCCTAGTCTTAAAAGAGCATCAATTTTTCCTCAGTTAATAATGTACAACAGAGTGCATTTATATGGTTAAATTTCCAGGACCCTCATCATATGAAAACAAGCTGAACATCACTAATCATTAGAGAAATGAAAATCAAAACCACAATGAGATACCATGTCACACCAGTCAGAATGACTATTATTAAAAAGTCAAAAAATAACAGTGACTGGCAAGGTTGTGGAGAAAAAGGAACGCTTACACACTGTTGATAGGAGTGTAAATCAGTTAAACAATTGTGGAAGACAGTGTGGCAATTCCTCAAAGACCTAAAGACAAATACCATTTGACTCAGCAATACCATTACTGGGTATATACACAAAGAATATAAATTGTCTATATACAGGCACATGCACGTATATATTCATTGCAGCACTATTCACAATGGCAAAGACACAGAGTCAACCTAAATGCCTATGAACAACAGACTGGATAAAGAAAATGTGGTGCATATAGTACATATACACATGGAATACTATGCAGCCATAAAAAGGAAGGAGATCATGTCCTTTGCTGGGACATGGATGGGGGTGGAGGCCATTATCCTTAGCAAATTAACACAGGCACAGCAAACCAGATATGGAATGTTTTCACTTACAAGTGGGAGCTAAATTATGAGAACACATGGACACATAGAAAGGAACAACACACACTGGGGCCTATCAGAGGGTGGAGGGTGGGAGGAGGGAGAGGATCAGGAAGAACAACTAATAGGTACTGGGCTTAATATCTGGGTGATGAAATCTGTACAACAAACCCCCACAACACAAGTTTACCTATGTAACAAACCTGCACATGTACCCCTGAACTTAAAACAAAAGTTAAATACAAACTAAAAAATAAGATTAGTAATGCTGATCTTTAAATAAATGTGCAAGGATTCAGTATATCTTATATAAACCTTAACACAATGTACTAAGTAAATGTTTACAATCTTTTTTAAAGAGATAGACTAAATGGCTGGTATCATCATTTACAAGTGTCTTGAACTTGAAGGAACTAATGTTGATAAATAAAGTTTACATTAAAATAAATAAATAAAGCCTTGTCTTGATTAATGAATAAACCATTACCTGTAAAGCACATATTTTAAAATAGCACTCACTCTAATATAGTAATTCATTTATAGCAGTCTCTCTGCACTAATCACTGAGCTTCTCTAGGACACAGGATGAATGTTATTTAATATACTTCTTTAGTGTCTTGAACACAGCCTGGTGTATAGAAAATGCTTGATGTTGATGGATGGATGAATGAGTAGGAAGAAGTGAGAAAAGAATGAATAGTAGAGGAATGGCACTAGAATGGTCTTCCAATGTTAAAAAGATCTGAATTCAAATATCAGTTCTGCAAAAGTAAAAGTTGTGTGACTTTAGGTAAATTATTTCTCTGATTCTTATTTCCTCATCTTTAAAATAGAAAATAATCTTGCTTTTATAAGGGGGAGAGAAGGATTAAAGAGAGTAATATACTGAAAGTGTCAAGTACCCCATAAGTACCCAACTTATGGCAAATGACAATACCTGTTAGTTTCCTTTCTTCCTTCTGTACTCTTTTCATAAGACAACCACAGAGGAGTGTTTCTCACACTTCACCAGCAAGCATGAAGTAGGTAGTGGGCTGGAGAGGGGGTTACAACCACTGGGTGGTGAAAAGTCCCAATTTCAGACCTACAACAGAATTTGCAGAAATACATGAAAACAGAAACAGAAGGCAGGACTCTGTTTGATGCATGATAGTGTAAAGAAGACAGTGTTCTAAATAAAAACCTGGAGACCTAAAGCTAGATTTTAGGCCTCCTCAAAGTTTATAATTCATTGCTTGATAGAATCACTTTCTGCTTGATCCTGTATTTTTAAACCATCTTTCTATCTATATTAAAGATACTCATAATAAAGTGTATAGCTCTTAAATCTTTAGATAAGCATAGTTTACTATGCAACCTAGACTCACTGACTTTACTCAACTAAAATCCTTCTAGAATTTTTTAAAAATGTCTAAGCATAATATGAAAACCCTTTAAATTAAATAATACAGTGCTTTTTCCTATAAATGGATGCTGTCCTGTGGGTAATACATATCTTCCTATTCAGGGCAAAGCGGTTACCACCCCCTCTACTACCAAGGCTGAGCAGCTGAACCTAGTAGAGCTTTTAGGGGAGTGGTGGTCATGATCATGGTAAAAATCTACCCTTTAGCTTTCCCACATGCAGCAATACATGTGGGCTTTGAGAGAGTAACTCTTGCTCCAAAGATGAAGCTAATTATTCTTAACCAGGGCTTCAGCAAAAGTCCCTCATAGGTAGATATGTGGATATTTTGGAAATGACACCCTACTGAGAAAACATTACCAAAACTTCTTTCTTAGTTGTGCCAGTCCCTCATCATTCCACTCTCAAGGCCAGTGGAATCACAATGCTCATATAATTAATATACTATACTATATATTATTTATATTAATATGTTATATATTATATCATATAATATGTTGATACAGTTCTCCTTCTACTGGGCCTACTCAATATATGTACATTGTTACTACTACTATTAGCAGTAGTAGTAGTAGCAGTATTTTATCTCATAATTTACATACATCATTTAATTTAGTCCTTGCAACAATCTTGTCAGAAAGCCTCAAACATGATATTCTTATTTCATATTTTCTTGGAATATCATGGTTTTCAGGTATAATATGAATTATCTTACTTTTTTGGACAGAAAATGTAACATTTTATCCTTTAATTAGGTGAGAGGACTGAGGCTCAAAGAAATAAAATAATTCTCCCATAGCCACATAGCTAGTGAGTGTCAGACTAGAATATGATACCAGTTATTTGGAATTCTAATTTATATTCTTCCCTCAACACTAGATGGGTGAAAGAATAGTGGAAGACTTTCAAATATTGAAAGAAACGAGTTAGACAAAGTATAAAATATTGTTAGATGGTGATAAGAGAAAAATAGAATTTAACTTGAGTAATATCACAGAGAAGCAGTGCTCAGTGTGATTGCTCATCACCTAAACAAACTTCCAGAGATAACTCAGGAGACCGTCTATCCAGCTTGTGTATCTGAAAGGTTAGATTTTCTACCTTATAATTTAATTGAGTAAATATGACCATTCTCTTGTCATCTACATTTTGTGATTTGACAAAATGAGAGTCACTTATTTTTACTGCACATAATATGAGGATAGACTGATGTGTTCCTGTAAGAGGGTCACCAGAAAGGAAGACCAGGGACAGGGAAGGATGGAGGAAATGGGGGAAGGGGAAGATGAACTTGAAGAAATGGGGTGCGATGGAGTGAATAACATTCCCCAAAGATGTCCATGTACTCATGCCTGGAACCTGTGAATGTGTTACTTAATGAAAGGATTTTGTAAATATGATTAAGGATCTTGAAGTGTGGAAATTTGCTAGATTATCCAGGTGGTCTCAATGTAATCACAAGGGTCTTTACAAAAGGGAAGCAGAAGAATCAGAAGGAAAAATATAAGGAACTAAGCAAGGGTCATAGAGGAGAGAAGATGCTATACTCCTGGCTTTGAAGATGGAGGAAGAGGTCATAGTCAAAGAATTCTGGCACATGCATTCCTAGAAGTTTGAAAAGGCAAAGTAAGGGTGTCTCCCTCCCTAGAGTCTCCCACAGGAACACAGACACTTAATTTTAGCCCAGTGAAACTGATTTTGGACTTCTGACTTCAAAACCGTAAGATGAAATATGTTGCCTTAAGCACTTAGTTTTGTAGTGATTTGTTAGATGAGCAATAGGAAGCTAATACATGATCAAGAAAGGAGGACATGAAGGGAAGGGAAGGTAGAGGAAAAAAGAAGGAAAAGAGAAAGAAGGAAGAAAAGCAGAGAGAGATTAAGAAATTGTGAGAGGCAGCAGACTTGGAAAACCAATCAGGGTAAATACACAACAGAAAGAGGAAGGGGTTTTGTAGTCACTAGAATTTCTCTCAGGAGAATATTGTACATGTCAGGTTATATCTCAGGGACTATGTTGGTGCAACAGCAGATGGCCCCTAATCTTTATCTTTTTAGTCTTGGAAAGAAGGAAACAGGCATTTACATATACACTGAATAAATATTCACAATAAATTAGTTGTTAGCCTTTGCAATAGAAAATATTCTTAATTTTATAGAAGAGAAATCTGAGTCTCAGAAAGTATGAATGAACAGTGGAGTCAGTATTCCAAGGCAGATTGATCTTCCTCTGGAATGAAGAATTAAAGTAACTGAAAGGGAGAAAAGTAGGAAGGACAAGGATATCCAGAGCAGGAAGAGTGTGGGGCATAGGGGATCAGAGTGGGAAGAGGGAGAGAAAATGGCTTAGAGTTACTGATGTGCTTGCCAGAATTTTGAGGAAAGAGTTAAGCAGCAAGCAAATATCAAGATTTTGGGGCCTCTATATGTACATTAATTTGTGGCAAGTTCTCTGGCAACACTAATACTACTCCATGGTTAATATCTTTCCAGTACAGACTCTTCCAGTACCATTGCTTTCCATGGCATTGCTTTATTCTTCATTCACTTCTCTTTATAAACATGTTTATCAGGCACAAATAAGTCAATTCTACTTCATAACTGAAATAAGCTGAATTCTATTATTGATTTTAGCTGCTTTCTGGAGTCTTCGCTCTGTCTCTGTGATATATACTTATTGAGAGAATTACCTTCTACCAAACCTCCTTTTCATTTTTTTCTTGTCTCTGTTCATTCCATTTCAATAAATGTATATTGAACTGCTACCATGTGCCATGTAGTGGGCAAGGTGGTAGAACTTAAACTAATCGGAATAATAGGTAGTTATGCAAGCTCCCCTGACCCCCGTACCAAAATGTGAAGAGCTGATTTGTGTTCACAGAATAACTTTGACATGCCCAAGATGGAAGAGGGTCACAGCAAGGAGCATTCAACTGAATGTGGAGAGTCAGGAAAGCTTCTGGCATGGGCTGGATTTTGCTATGGAGACTTGGTTAAGTTGGAGCTATGTTTTTTTTTTTTTTCTTTTTTCTTTTTGAGATGGAGTCTCACTCTGTCGCCCAGGCTGGAGTGCAGTGGCCGGATCTCAGCTCACTGCAAGCTCCGCCTCTCGGGTTTACGCCATTCTCCTGCCTCAGCCTCCCCAGTAGCTGGGACTACAGGCGCCCGCCACATCGCCCGGCTAGGTTTTTTGTATTTTTTTAGTAGAGACGGGGTTTCACCGTGTTAGCCAGGATGCTCTCGATCTCCTGACCTCGTGATCCACCCGTCTCGGCCTCCCAAAGTGCTGGGATTATAAGCTTGAGCCACCGCTCCCGGCCGGAGCTATGTTTTACCAAACACCAGAGCTGGATAAATGAGAAACATGCAAAATATTTGGGAGGCAGAAGTAAATTTGTGGCCATTGCCTTGGAAAGTATTTGAAATCAGTTATGATGATGGTTGAATGCAGACATGACTGGGTGGAGCCAACCTGTTCTTGCTCTTCTCTGGTTTGCATCCAGCTCAGCTTTCTGAATACTGGTTGTCCAGATGAACAGAAATCCAGGCCCACTACCACATGCTTGGCAGCAGACCAGAAGATATGGTAGCTACAGAGCTAACTGGGATAATACCTCTCAGGGTAAATTTTGGAGTTCATTGGACACCATAGTAGCCAAACAATGATCCAAATAGTTATTTCAGTTTTAAAGACTAACATTTTGTCTCCATGAAGCAGTTTTAGTCTCAATGTTTAGATCTTGGGGCACGTTAGATACAAGACAGAAAAATTAAAATGCCATAGTAAAAGAAAGAATCCACTGTAATGGGAGAGTCTTCTACGCAAAACTTAATCTAAAAGTCATTTATCCTTTATCTAAAAGCCAAATCTATTTTAGTATAGTCACAACAACTATTCATAGGCTTTTCTGGAAATTGTAGGTAGAAGACATTGGTGGAGCTTCCTGACATTCAAGAATTGGACTTTATGATTATCCAAAAATTGCACAAATATGGGTAATAAATAGCAATTGGGAGATATGGTAATAACCAGAAAACTAGAAACACAATTGGAAGTCTGAAATTGAAAAAGGCAGCCTCTGCATTTTATAACTATGAACACTTAATATTTAGTGCTTACCCTGTATGCACAATAGAACAACAGATACTATTCTATGTGTTGTAAATGTATCAATTAGTTGAATTACCATGGACTCTTAATAGGTAAGTGAAATTTTTATGTTTATGCTACAGATGAAGAAACTAAGATCCAGAGAGTTAAATCATCTGCCTCAACTCAGTGAGCTAGTAAACAGCAGAGATAAGATCTAAACCCAAGTCACCTGGCCCTAATCTGAGTGACACTATGCATTATCTCACACTTTATGAAACAGAATACTCAACGGTTATGAACAAAGATGCTGAAACCCTTCACAGTTGATATGCCAAGACTGATACATGGAAATGGTCAGTCTCATATAGAATATCTTGAAATGTGGAGCATTATGTGCTGTAGTTTGGATATAAGTGCCCCTGAAAATCTCTTGTTGGAGTTTGATCCCCAGTGCTGGAGGTGAAGCTTAATGGGAGGTGTTTGGGTCATGGGGGCAAATCCTTCATGAATGACTTGATTCCATCTTTGAGGTAGTGAGCGAGTTCTCATTCTATCGGTTCCCACAAGAGCTGTTGTTAAAATGAGCCTGGCACCTCCTTCCTCTTTCTCTTGCTTCCTCTCTCACCATGTGATCTGTGCACATCAGCTCCTGTTCACCTTCCAGCATGAGTGGAAGCAGCCTGAAGCCCTCAACAGAAGCAGATGTTAGTCCTATGCTTCTTGTAAAGTCTGAAGAAGCATGAGCCAATAAACTTCTTTTCTTTATGAATTACCCAGCCTCAAGTATTCTTTTATAGCAACACAAATGGACTAAGACATTATGTGACAAATAATGTGGCAACAGAAATTAAAGAGTGATCCAGATTAGGGCTAAAATGATAAGGGGTGAGGCCAGACAAAGAGACAGAGAAAGAAGGAGAGAGAGAGAGAGAGAGAGAGAGAGAGAGGCAGAGATAATGAGAATAAACAATGAAGGGATAATTAATTTGGAGGATAGACACACAACTAGACCATATACTCCTAGCACAGGATTTCTCTGCTACTGAATAGATCCAACTGAGGAAGGATGCTAGTTGCTGAGGACACAACTTTTGGTACCCTGCCCACATCCTCTCTTCTGGCTGGTGTACCATCCCAGCTGCTTTGAGTGTTGCCTCCTTCTCAGGAGAATTGCCTCCCACAAGACAGAGAGGCCTGTTTCTTTCCTACCTTCTTCAGGTTCATACGCTATCACCAATGTCTGAATGCCTAGATGGTAACAAAGGCCACTCCCTGGCCCAAAGGTGAAACCAAGACTGGAACTGTTTGTGCTCCCAGAGATTCCCGCAAAAAACAGACTGCCATGACTTTCTAGCTGAGAACTTGCTTTTGATTCACTCTTCCACTGCCTTATCCTGTTATCTTATTCCGGTATCAGAATCTAGGGAGAAAAGCCATAAAACAAACCATTTTAAATGTCACTATCATGATCACTTATATTTTTGTGGTAAACTGTCCTTTACTGCTGTCTGCTGAATGATCATCTGCTCTCTCATCAACCAAAACACAAGGTCAGCTACTACTCTTTAGATTATTTATTACACTTCAGGCACTGGGATAAACATTTAACATCTATCTCATTTTGTCTTCCTAACACTCATGTGGTGAGTATTATTATCCTAAACTGAAATATTAGTAAATTGAGATTCAGAGAAACTAAATAATCCCTCATAGTTACTTGGTCAGTACGCCTTGAGAGCCTGAATAAGAACCCAGCTCACTCACCACAAATTACTGCTCTGTTTACTCTACTACAGTGCATATGTACCCCGTAAACAGGTCTGCATTAACAGAAGTATCAAATCTTTTCGGAAAATGCAGTAATTTTATAGTTACTGGATAAATCACAGCAGCAGATGGAGTGCTATTGTTTAAAAAGTATATTTTAGGTCTGTAGTCCTTGTTTGTACTATATTCAAGTATTTGTGAAGTTTTGAACTGCAAAAAATAACTTTAGGGTTCTTTCAAGAGTATCCCAATAATAACACTGTAATTGTTTGTTTGTATTCCCTTATGTTTTCTTCAGTAGGAGACATCCCATCTACACAATACAGCCCAAATGATCAGCTGCATTCCTGCAGAGCCATCTCTTCAGTATATATAAATGAAGGAGAAGAGCAGTATGATTTTATTACCAGATTCACAAAAGGGTATGCCTGTTGCCAATCAAAGCAACTCAACTAAGGTAACACTTAAAAAAGTTCTATAGATATGTTAAAAGTCAGAAAATTCTAAAATTCATTATAATGTGCCTATTTAATTTATAAAATCCATAATAACCCTTACAATAAAATAAAGTATATTCATACTTATGCTTAAATTATGTAATATTGTTCATCCTAATATTACCTGTAGAATAGAAGTCTGGAAACATATAAGACCTTTTAAAATTAATACTATTTAGTTTAGTCATTATATTATCTAGCCTTTTAAAGTACTTACTTACTTGGGACTGATTTTATTATTCACATGCTCACAACAAATCTTTTTTATGAGCACCTCATTAAAGAGAAAATATTTTTGTGGGACTATTTACTGTACTTCCTTTCAAAAGCTTTCACAGTTCTGTAAAATATCTGTATATGCCCAGAATGTCAGATACAGACATCATCCACTGTGAGTCATCGTGAAAATGGCCCAGAATCACTGGAACAGACTTAAACCAAAACTAATGTAGGTCTTATGTTTGTGATGTAGCTATTCATGTCCATTTTCATTCTTAATTCAAATTTTAAGAAATTCCTTTTGTCCAAAAAAAAAAAAATGATTTAAGGGTCTACACACATTTGTCACCAGGGATCCGTAACTTCTCCTTACTGTGGTGTTTGGCTTTTCTGGCCATACTAAATTTGTTTCTTTATTCTTGTTTTTAGTCTGCTGTTTCTAAGCTAAGATAGCTCCTATTTGTATTATCAACTAATGTGTGACATTAAGAAGATGCCCACATAAATTGGAGCAGGAAAATGATAACTCAAGCAAGGATATAACACAATTGCTCCTGTCCTCTGCCCAAGCCAATTTTTTAATAGAAATAGCCTTACATTATGTCATTGGAAGGGGAAAGAGGGGGTTGAAAGTGACAACCTTGACCTATCTCAGTCTAGTGTTTATGCATGGAATAACTATCGTTGTATATTTGTGCTTTATGTTCAGACCAAATGAAAAATATATTTTTTCATTTGCAATGCAATTATTTAATCCTGCATTTTATGCAATTGAATTTTTTATATCACACATAACATTACGTTGTGTTTTAGTATATCACACAAAATGTTAAAATATTTTTATAACCATGTTTTATGTACAAACTATTCCATTTGTTTCAAACTTTAATCTGGATGCAAACACTGGGTTTAATATGTAACATGTAAAAATTAAAGCAAACAATTTTGAGAAAATTATTTTTATGTTTAGTTGATTTCACCTGAGGGTCTAAACATGATTCAAGTTTGTTGTTAGTCTGTTTGTCAAAGCATGTCATTGTATATTCTGATTGCCTCCAGGACAAGCTGTGAAACGTTTAGATTCCAGAGCAACAGACTGTGATCCATTCCCAACAACCCCTCCCTACCGTCTGCCACAAGCTCCCATAAAGCAGGAATCAGAGCTAGACTGGCTCAGCTTAGGTAAGAAGTGAGGTTTCATGTGAAAAAGACTGCACCTACAAAACAAATTCTCAAATATATGATACATGCTAAGATTTTGAGCTTGACCCAGAAGTTTGTGGTATACACACAAATACATATACACATGCACATGGTCATATACCTATGCTTAAAATTATTTTTAGTGCTTTCCAATTAAAAGCATTAATTACTCCATAAAAAGCTTGCATATTTTAAAGTATAATTTTATAAAAATATAAATATAGAAAAGTAGATGTATCATAAGCATGTAGATAAATGATTTTCCACAAAATATAATGGAACATTATCAATATCCTGGAAGAGTGCCTTATTCTCTCTCCTAGCCACTACATTTTCCCTGTGGCTAACAAATATTCTAACTGCTAACACCATGAGTTAGGGTTGACTGTTTTTGAAATTTATATAAGTAGAAGCATATAATATATGCTGCATTTTTGTTGCCTACCATTTTGTGAATTTTATCCATGACTTCTATGTAGTAATGGTTTACCTATTTTCATTACATTGCATTGAATGAACATACCCCATACTGACCTTTCTATTATTGATGACCACATGGTTTGTTTCCACCGTTGACTATTACAAATAGTGCTACCTGTATTTTAGTGAATATATGTACATATTTTTGTTGGATATATATACATCAAAGAATAGAACTCCAGAGTCATAGGCTCAGCTTTATAATATAGTGCTTAATACTTTATCAAATTGGTTGTATGAATTTACATTTCTACCAACAGTATCTGAAAGTACTATTTACCTAGTGTCTTTATTGATACTTGTTTGTTATTCATTTTTGCCATTCTGGTGTGCATTTAGTAGTAAGCCATTGAATATCTTATCATGTGCATATTGGCCATTGAAATATCCTTTTCCTTTTCCCATGAAGAGACTATTCAACTTTTTGTCCATTTTTAAATTGCATTTTTTTCTATAGAGTATATTTTTAGAGTAATTTTAGGTACACAACAATTGAGTGGAAAGTATGAATAGTTCCCCTATGCTTCGTCGTCTCACATACACACAGCCTCCCCGACCATCAACATTTTGCACCTGGGTGGTACATTTGTTACAACTGATAACCAACACTGACATGTCATTATAAAATAAAGTCCAAAGTTTACACCAGCATTCACTCTTAATTTACATTCTATAGGTTTTGACAAATGTATAATGATATATATCCACTATTATGGTATCAGAATAGTTTCACTGCCCTAAAAATCCCCTGTGCTATACCTATTCATTCTTCCCTGCCCTCTAACCCTGGAAATCATTGATCTTCTTACTGTCTCCATAATTTTGCCTTTTCCAGGATATCATATGGTTGGAATCTTTTATTTCATTTTACTTAATGGTATTTAGCCTTTTCAGATTGGCTTCTTTCACTTAGTAACATGCATTTAAGGTTGTTTCACAACTCTTTGTGGTTTGATAGCTCAGAACTTTTAATGCTGGATCATATTCTGTTGTTTGAATGTGTCCCAGATTATTTATCCATTCACCCTCTAAAGGACATATTGTTTACTTCCAAGTTTTGGCAATTATGAATGAGGCTGCTATAAACATTTATGTGCAGGTTTGTGTATGGATGTAAGTTTTCAATTAATTTCCATAAATAATTTGAACAGAATTACTGAATCACATAGTAAAAATACTAGTTTTGTAAGAACCTCCAGATTGTCTTCCATCATAGTTGTGCAACTTTGCATTCCCACAAAAAATGAGAGTTCCTGTTCCTCCACATTCTCATTAGCACCTGGTGTCAATGTTTTCTATTTTAGACAGTCTAACAGGTACGTAATAATGTCTCATGGTTGTGTCAATTTGCAATCCATTAGTAATATATGATGTTGAGCATCTTTTCATATGCTTACTTGTTATCTGTATATCTTCTTTGGTGAGGTGTCTATTCAGATATTTTATCCACTTTTTAATATCTGTTTTCTTATTATTGGGTTAAAACTCAAGACTTCTTTGCATATTTTAGATAACAGTCGCTCATCAAATATATCTTTTGCAAATATTTTCTTTCAGTCTCTGGCTTGTTTTCTCATTCTCTTGACAGCATTTTTTGCAGAGCAGAAGTTTTTATTATTTAGTGATGAGGTTTAACTTATCAATGATTTCATTCATGGATTATGCCACTGGTGTTGTATCTAAAAAGTAATCACCAAACCCAACCCAAAGTCATCTAGATTTTCTCCTATGTTATGTTCTGGGAGTTTCATTACTTTGCATTCACATTTAAGACTATAATCCATTTTGAGTTTATTTTCTGCAATGGGAGTAAAGTCTGTGTCTAGATTTTGTTTTGCATGTGGATATCCAATTGTCCCAGCACCACTTATGAAAAAAATTATCCTTTTTCCATTGAATTGTTTTTGCTTCTTTGTCAAAGATCAGTTGACTCAATTTGTATTCTATTTCTTTCTTAACTCTCTGTTATAAATTTGATTTAAAATTGAATATGTTTACATTTCTTACTGATTTGCCAGTGTATAGGGTGTGTGTGTGTGTGTGTGTGTGTGTGTGTGTATTCTGCATAATAGTTCTTTGTCAGGTCTTCATATGACAGATATCTCAATCTGTGGTTTCCCTTTTTATTTTCTTTATGTTACTTTTTGATGAACAGAAGTTACAAATATAATTAAGTCCAATTTGACAATATTCTTTATGTTAATGCATCTTGGTTCTGTTTAATGAATCTTTCCCTACTCCTTGTTCATAGAGACATTTTTCTATGTTTACTTCTAGTTTATTGTTTCACCATTTACATTATGATCTATGACCCATCTAGAGTTAATTGTTGCATATTGTGTGTATTGTGTGAAGTTCCATTCTTTCACTTATTAAAATACTGATAACAACAAAGGAAACAACAAAGTGAAGAGGCAGTCACAGAATGGGAGAAAATACTTGCAAGCCATACATCTGATAATACCCCAAATATATAAAGCACTCAAACAACTCAGTATCAAGAAAACAAATAACCCAATTAAAAAATGGACAAAGGATGTGAGCAGATACCTTTTAAAGACAGAAATGGCTTAAGAGGTAAATAAATAAACAAACAATGCTCAGCATCCATAATTATTAGGGAAATGCAAATTAAATCCACAAAGAGATATCACCTCACATCTGTTAAAAATACCTTTTATCAAAAAGATAAAAGATAAGCATTAGTGAGGATGAGGAGAAAAGGGGGAACCCTTGCAGGTTGTTGGTGGGAATGTAAATTAGTACAACCATTGTGGGAAATGGTATGGAGGTTCCTCAAAAAATTAAAAATAGAACTACCATATGGTCCAGTCATCCCACCTCTGGGTATATATTCAAAGGAGTTGAAATCAATATGTTGAAGGGATACTTATACTGCCATATTCATTTCAGCATTATTCACAATGGCCAAGATATGGATCTGTTGTTGATCAAAGGTTACAAAGTTTCAGATAGAAGGAGCAATAATCTTTTAGATCTATTGCACTGTAGGGAGACTCTTTATCCATTGTCTTTACCCAAACAAGTGATGGAGTTAAGAATTGAACTTAGGAAGTTCGTCTCCAAACTCTACATTTAATTATTACTCTATAATTTCCTCTAATATTTCAATATAGATCTCTGGGGGTAGAATTCGAAACTTCTATGAAAACATGCTGCTAAGATCTCTAGCTGCAGGTAACAGAATTGAGTGATGGTCTTAGCTGATGCCCTTCTGATCAGCTACCACATTCATGCTAATGACTGAATAAAGTGGGTCTATTATAGAGATAGAAACCTTCTCTAGTGGGTATCTGGGCATGATGATGACCCCTTACCAGCCATTTTTCTACCATAGTCCTTTTTCCTTCTTTTCTTTCACAGATGTTAGACCAGTGTGATGGTCCAAAAGCTCTCTCCATCTCCTCTTTCTTCCTCCTTCAATAAACCTTTTGCGTATCTGGTTCTCTCTTGACTTCTCCTCAGCAAATCCAAACTAACACAGCTTTGAAAAAGTAACAAATATTAATTCTCACCTAATAAAAATGTTAGAATGAAGGGATTATGAAGACAGGAGACTTTAGAAAGCTTCTAGGACTTTGGAGTTGGTGGGAGGCTAGTTTGAGTCTATGTCTCTTCTTGATAGGTGGTTTCTTTAGAGCTCATGAACATCTTTGACTTTCCATTGTCTTTAAGTTTGAAAATTCTTTTCTTAGAAGTCACTATGGATTATGAAATTCTAGTGAGGCCTGTGTGAGACTACTCTTCAAACAAGACTTTGGTGAAAGAGAGAAGTAAACGGTGTTCTTCAATTCTATTTAGACCTGCTCACCTGGTAGCAGATGAGCAGTGATACCGGGCACATTTTCTCCTTTGCCATTCAGCTGAAGTGTCCTTCAGTATTATATATAGTATTTCTCAGGAAATTAAACACGTAATGTAGTTTCAATAGAGAATCCCAAAACAGCAAATGGGCATTAGAAGAAATATTAAATCAGTTGTCAAATCAATGTGCCTTTTCACCATCAACAAAAGTGAAATATCCATCAACAGTAAATATCATGAGAATATTCATGAGCGGACTTCTGTATAAACAGTATAAACAGGACAGATAGGTGTCATCTTTTTATACCTAAGGAAAACAGAATCATACATGGAAGTACCATAAGTGCTGAGGACTTCATCCATGGAACCAGGACTATACCGCTTCTTTTGCACTGATCTGTAAACCCATAGTGGAAAGGGCCTAGAATTTGGAAAGCACAAAAAACTGTTTGAATCCTAGCTTCTTTATGCTGCAATGGGTGTCATTAAGTGTCATTAACAAGATACTTACTTTTCTGGGACCCAATTTTTTCATTCGAAATATGGGAATAATAAAATATACATTGCAGAATTATTGCAAGGAATAAAGGAAAATTATTTCTATTAGTTGATGCCAAGCAACTATGAATTTCCTCCCTTCCCCCACACCCATGTTATCTCCTTTTCTTGCTAACTCTGACTCCTGTTCATCCATGTAATATGCCAATTATCATCCTTCCAACATATCCAGAATCCAATTTTCTTTCCTTTGTGTCCTATATCCAATCTATTACCAAATTATTCATATTCAACCTCCACCATGACTGTTGACTGTGCCTATCTTCCTTTTAGTAATGATGTCTCCATAATTATGTCCACCTTACATTTCATCCTCAACTATAACACTAACCCTCCTAGCTATTCTTTCTTTTTCCAGTCTCTGTCCCCTTAATTTCATGGTCTCCACTTGGTTACTAAAGCAGTATCATTTTCATGGCTGAAATTCTCATTTAAGTTCACTTTACTATCTGGTTTTCTACAATAGCCATCTAATCAATCTCTTCTTCTGTTACATAATTGCCAGATTCCCCACTTGCCTTATCTTCTTGAAGAGTGTATGACTAATTTATATTATAATAGCTTCATACCATAGTGTCTTCTCTGTTTTAGGCACTAAGCATGCCTGACTTATCCTTGTAACATGATGGAAATAAGTATTAATATCTTATTTTGTATGTAGGTAAACTGAGCCTTGAGGCAGAGAGAATTTAAATTATCTACAGTCTCACAACTGAAAATGTTGGTGGGGCTAGGATCAGAACTCATTTTGCCTAACTGTAAAATCTATGCTTTGTCCATTTACTGCTTTTTTTAAAACATTGCTCCTTTATCTTGGATGCCTAATATGTGCTAAATATATATAGATATAGATATATAGATAGATAGACAGATAGATAGATAGATAGAATTAAATGAACTCAGTAGTTTGCTAGGAACACCCTGGTTATGCAGCTCAGAAAACAGCAGAGGGCAGTGCAAGAGCTTCACAACATTAAATGAAAGTAGACAATAAAATGCTATAAAACTGCAAATAAAGAGGAAGTGCTCTATGGTTTCTGGAAGAATTCATCCCAAGGCAATGTTGAGAATGTCGGAGGATGTTTTCATCAAAGCTACTCCCAGTTTTAAAAAAGCAATTCCCATTGCTGACAGTGAGGCTGTGCTAAAAATTGCATTTCCCCTCCCTAGTTTCAACTTCTCTTTAGTTCATGTAATACCACATATGGGTAAGCAAATCATAGCTTTTAAAGTCAGCTGTGTGCCACTTACATCTGCAAAAGCAATGTGCTCACCAGGTGAGTTTCTTGCTCAATCCACCTCTTTAATTCATCCTGTGGAGAGAAAAATGTGACTTTGGCTCAAGGATGAAATTTTTACTCTACCTCATTATGCCATTCTTGTGCATTCTGTTATTTCCATGTTATTACAATGGAAAATATCCAAGTTAAGTACTCTATCCTAGCTGGTTTCTCTAATTTTCAGAGCAATTATTGATTTTATTTATTTATTTTTTGCCTCAATGGAAAATATGTATTGCCTAGGAATTTGAATTCTTACAGAAATGTTGAGGAGAGGGGTAGGTCATATTAAAGCTAGGCAACACTCTAGTGGTTTTGCTTTGTTTTTTCATTGTGGAAATATAATTGCTTTTATATTAGGCATATCATAAATATAAATTTCATTGTTTACCAATTCCTACATCAATTACCAAAACAATAAATGGCTTAAGTTGAGCATAAAAATTTTCATTTACATGGATACACTCATACACTCATAAATATTTTCTTATGTGTTTATGTGAATATGTAACCACATTGTGAGAACATGATTCATCCTAGCACCAGGCATAAGGGACAGATTTGGAAGGGACCGCCTACTTTTCAACATGTGGGGGATGGGGGTGGGGGAGTGTATTCCAGTAAGTGAGAAGATTTTTTTTTTTTTTTTCAATTGGGACTATGAAAAGACAACAAAAAATATTTAAAAAGGCAAGACTTGCTCTCTGGAATGGGAACTCTGAGCTTTAATTTTACAGCTTATGCAGTGGACTAAGGGGATGTGGAATGGGTTCTGCTGTCACCTCTAGTTTTTCTTGCCTAGGAATCTAGTGAGAACCTCTGAGTGCTCATGGAGTAACCTCTACGCTCATCTCACATGGGCTCTCTTTTGGAGATTTTCCATTCTTTTCCTTCTACATTATCTAATCTGGGGTAAAACTACCAGTTCTTGTTTTAGTAACTTTCATGAACAATGTTAGTCATTGCTCATTCAGGTACTTAAAGTGCATTAATTTTTGTGAGACCCTAAGCAAGTGGCTGTTTTAACCATAAACAACAACAGTAATAGTATTTCCTCACATTGTAAAGAAATAAATGCAATAATATCTATAAAGTACCTAATGTTCAAAATATTAGTAATTATATTTTAAATATTATTACAGATCTCCTATAATATGCTGTACTTTATCAAAGCACTCATCTTCATTTAATGGTTCATTTGTCCTCCTGTCTAGACTGTAAGCTTTAAGAGAGTGAGAATAGTGGTACATACTAATAAGTTCAGATATAAAATGAATCAATGAATGAATATCTGATTCTTAGATATTTATCGAAGGATTTCCATAGATAATTTTGCTTCCTATCTGTATTTTCTACACTTGTTGGCTATGACTAGAAATACTATTGTTCTTTTTAATTTTAAACCTAATGTTGAAACTATAACATTGAGACAATGCCATGTGTTCACGAAACCACTTCATTTTCCTTCTTGGCATACAACATAACTATGTTTTGTAGCCCTCTTACAACTCAGTGAGACTCTGCAAGCAGAATATGGGTGGAAGTAATGTACATCCCTTCGAGTCCTGGCCACAACATGCTCCACATATCTTTCCTGCTCTCTCTATCCCAATTTTGAAGCCTTGAAAACAAAGAGTTCAAGATGATAGAGCCACAATATGGTAACAGCCTAGACTCCAAGTCACAGCTTATAGAAGAGCCACTCAAAGGACAGTAATTTGAAAAAGAAATCATATTGTGTTATGTTACTGAAATTGTGGGGTTTATTTTTTTGCCACATTCAGCCTACAACACACTGACTAATACACTGTTTCCAGTTGAGGCAGTTTATATTCAGTTTTGGGGAGAAGAGTCACTTTGTACTTTCAGTGAGAGCAGAAAGAATATATAGGGTCCCACAACATTGCTCTTTCTACATTATACACTTGAAAAAGTACCTTCCAAGATAATAGTTCAAAAGAAACTACTTTGCTGTTTAATCATTTAATGGCCAATATTATTCACTCACTCAATTATTCATTCATTTATTCATTTATTTCACAAATAGTTAATGAGTGGGGCCTATAAAGGGCATTGGGCATAGAGTGGTGACAAGGACAAGCCCTTTACTTCATGAACTATATTCATATGTGGAATAAATATTACAGACACTTTAAAAATAAATTTATAATTAAGTATCAACTAGTGCTGAGTGCTATGGTGAAAAAAGGTACTTTGTTTTGTTTTAGCAACAGGGTCTTGCTCTGTCACCCAGGCTGAAGTGAAGTGGCGTGATCATAATCCACTGTAGCCTTGAGCTCCTGGGCTCAAGCAGTCCTCCCACCCTGGACTCTCAAATTGCTGGGATTAAGTCATGAGCCATCGTGCCCAGACCGCTTTGCTTTGTTGTAATAGCATCTCTAATGCCTAACAGCACCTGGCACATAGAAAATACTGAAGAGAATGGAATAACGTGAGTTGTTTGGATAATGCACTGCCCCTGCTGCCTTCATGTTCAGAACCCAGGATATTTGTTGATTCATGTTTTATTCGTGGATTATTGACTTAAAAGAAAGATTCTAGATTAGGCAGTTGGGTATTGAATGCCTATCCAATTGTTAATAAAGCAGTTCTGACTCTTCTTTTGTCTTCTCTTTTTCTTTCTACTTTTATTTTTTATTAAGTTCACATGATTTTAATTTTCACCCGTATCTTCTGGGCATGAACTCATAAATGGGGAGACTGCATCATGTCACATAGCGATCTGTTATTCTTTTCTCTACATTCATTTACTGTTCTCAGTGTTTCATTATTATAAAACTAATGTATTATTTGCCACACTACACTAACCTGTGAGTAAGAATAGGACTGTAATGATAATATGATCTTTCTCTAGTTCCAGCTACTTAAGATTATTATGTCTAATATGAGCTCCATAATTTAGTTCTTTTTAGCCACTAAGTGTTTTTTTTCCTCAGGTTTCCACCATTTTCTGCTCTGGCTTTCTGATTACATTCTTATACCTTCAATACCAAAAGTTAGAGCCATATTCTTTATCCTGCTAAAAGCACAACAGACAAACCTGTGAACCATGTTGCTGGCCATGCCTCAGTGTCCATGCCAAGACCACTGATGCTCAATGAGCAAAGGGCTGCCTGGTGTCTGGCAGAGAGCCCCTGTATACAATAGTAACCAGTGCCATTCTTCTTTTCCTGTCACAGTTGTACATTGTCCTTGATGCAAATTAATGCCACTCAAATCTCCCCCTTTAGCACAGTTATTGTCAGAAGCCTCCTTAGCTCCTTACCAGTCTCCTAAACTATTCCAGACCGACCTGAATCTTAAAAATATCCTTGGTTTCCTAATAGAATTTTACATTTTGTGGGGATAGAGCTCCTCATTCTTGTATCCTTGACTGCCTCTGGCCCAAATTTGGCCACATTAATAGGCCCATCATTAGTGAAATAAGTTATTTCTATGCTTTTACATGGGGGGTTATTAATTCAAGGTTGGCTTTTGGCAAATGTGAATCTAGCATGTTGCCTATAAATTTGTATATAAGGCTAGGTAGCGGTTCTAAACTTTGGTGTATATTGGAAGTCCCTGAAGGGCTTTAAAGAAATGCAAATGGGCCGGGCGTGGTGGCTCAAGCCTGTAATCCCAGCACTTTGGGAGGCCGAGACGGGCGGATCACGAGGTCAGGAGATCGAGACCATCCTGGCTAACACGGTGAAACCCCGTCTCTACTAAAAAATACAAAAAATCAGGCCGGGCGAGGTGGCAGGCGCCTGTAGTCCCAGCTACTCGGGAGGCTGAGGCAGGAGAATGGTGTAAACCCGGGAGTTGGAGCTTGCAGTGAGCTGAGATCCGGCCACTGCAGTCCAGCCTGGGCGACAGAGTGAGACTCCGTCTCAGAAAAAAAAAAAAAAAAAAGAAATGCAAATGTCTGGGCCCCATCAGACCTTATACTTGACAATGTCTATGATAAATATAGAGAACCTATATTTTCATTTCTCCTCAGGTGATTCTAGGATGATCAATCTACAGATTATGTTTGAGAACCACTCTAGTAGGTAATGTAATATTCAATTGTATCTACCAATTTTTATGAATCATTTGCTTCCTGCTAGGCATTGTGTTAAATAATGTGGATACAAACTGAATAAGTTAGTTTCTGTCCTCAAAATATAATAGGGAGTGATGTCTGACATGTAAAGAAACAATTAGAATAGGATGTGATAATGAAACAAGCAGTTTCTATAGCTACACTCATTTTGGTCTCTCTGTCATTGTCACTTTTTGTTGTCAGCAGTAAAATTTTGGCATTAGAAACCATTCCCATGGAAACTGAAGTAACCTATTTTCTTAAGGAGAATTTCAGTTATTTTTCAGGAAATGGCTTATGAGGCATGGTCTTTGTGAGCTTTCTCCTCTCTCCCCAAGAAAAAAAATAAGTTTGGCTGAGATTAAAATAGAATGTACTATGTTTTCCCCATTTTTATTGCTCTAAGAGACAGCTCTGAGTTCCAACACAACTATGTTGCAGAGGATTCATTGAATTTTCACTAATTTATTTTTACATTTTTTTAGTCCTATATGATATTTGTGATTGTGGTCGACAAGCTTTGGTGGAATCAGCCTAGCTAAAATATAGAAATACTCTTGGTAGATATTTCTCTGGTTACTGCAGGAGGTCACTGCTGACAGCACATGCCATCCAGAGCAAATTTTATTTGCATTATCAACTCTAGATCACCCCACATATCTCCAAATAAACCTCCATCCCTCACCACTACAGCAAGCCAACTGTTGCCTTGGAAATTTTCTGTTAAACCAGGGAATTGACTTACAGAATCCTTGATAAGGGAGATAGCAGAAGGAGGTGAATATGGACATAGGCTTGAGAATTATAGGACTTCAGTTCAAACCTCACCTTTGAAATTTCCCAGCTAGGTCACCTTACCATATTCATTTCTCTGAGCCATAGTTTCTTTATCTGCAAAATGCAGGTAAGAATCTCTACATAACGAAAAGCATTATAAATGGCAGCCATTTGTGGTAGGTAGAAAAATGATCTGCAAAGGATGCGACCTGTGAATATGTTGCCTTACATGGCAAAGGGAACTTTGCAGAAGTGATTAAAGTTAAGGACCTTGAGATGGGAAAAAGTTGCTCAGATTTTCTAGGTGTGCCCAACTTAATCACTTGTATTCTTAACAACAGAGACCTTTTCCAGGTTATGAAGAGAGCTGTGCCAGTGGAAGACAGGTCAGAGAGATGCATTGTTGCTGGCTTTGAAGATAATAGAAGGAGTCATGACCTAAGAAATGTAGATGGCTTACAGAAGCTGAAGAAGGCAAGAGAACGGTTTCTTTCTTAGATCTTCCAGAAAAGAACTCAGCCCTGCTGACACCTTAATTTTAGACCTGTGAAAGTCATTTTACACTTCTAATATCCCAAGCTGTAGGATAATAATTTTATGTTAAACCACTGAGTTTGTGGTGATCTGTTATGGAAGAAATAGAAAACTCATACACGACTCTTATTATTAAGCATCATGACCACACTTGAAAAAAATGCTTTATTCTGTTAGACGATTGAGCTAAGGATGATGACCTTGAATTTCTGACATACATGGTCTCTATAAACCATAATCTATCCTTATCTTTAGATTAGATACCTATAGGTCACCTATTAATAAAATGGTAATAACTAATGGAACAAAACCCCTAGAATTAATATCTGATGACATTATTTGAGGTTGCTTCTGCTCCTAAGAGTAGGGATATGTGTCAGAATGAAGAAATGCTCCCTGAAGTGAAGGAAGGCAGGATTCCTTGGGGAGGAAGATAATAGTTATTTCCTTGAAGTGGGGCAAATTAACAAAGGAAAGATCAACTGTTAGTCAAATGGCCTGGCCTCAGTCTGGGAGATGGGGCAAGGCCTCACCTGGAGCAACACCATGAAAATGACAAGATAGTTCATAGCAGAGAAAGATGTGCCCTGTCCTGAAGAAAGAATGCTCTGGGCCTTCACATAGCAATGGGGATGGAACTGGCACATTACTTCCTTAGTAAGCAGGAAAACACTGTGGTCACAGGTTAACAACAGAGAGGTAATTTGGGAGGTTCTGAGTTGTTACTGTAGGAAACTGAGCACTAAAATAAATGGAAGCCAAAGACAATGTCCCAAATACCCCCACTTTAGTCTCTGTGACTAGATGGGCAAAAAAGGAATATCAAAATCAGTTGAGGGACTCCTCTTTTAATTCCCACTAAAATAATAAACAACTAAGGCCCTACACTTCCATTTTATCATGACATTACCTGGATGCCATTCGGAATGCAGATTTTCCTACCTCTGACTTATTGTATCAAGAATCTATACTTCAGTGAAATCCCCAGATTATTCTAATGTTGATTATCTGATCATTATGGCCCTGGATGAGGTAGAACATTTAAATGTAGGTTTGCTGTAAGTTAGTGGTTCCCAAACCTACCTTTACATTAGATACATCTGAAAAACTTCAAAAAATAGAGACCCACAGGTCCCATCTCAGAACAACCAAATCATCTGCACGCAAGTGTTTTCAAAATTTCTTCATGATGATTTCAATATGTAATCAGAATTGAGAACTACTATTTTAAGAGAAGACATTCATCCTACTACATAATCAAAACGATACGTCATACTTCAGATGTACTGGGTGTGTCAGGTGTGATCCTTAGTTGCTCTGTTGCTACACTTACCACTCTGAACATTCCTGTTTCTGTTCTCTCTGCTTTGGAGTTATCCTATCTGACATCTGAACCATGTAGCATAGGCAGGAAGTGAGAGACAAGGCTGGCAGTGTACTGTGGGTAAACACATGCAATATCTGACCCTGGAACCCTGCCCATTCCTGTGTAAAATTCAGGGCTATAAGTTCTGCTGTACTGAAGTTACTCTTCAAAATACTTCTGCACCTCGCCTTAATATTGGCTGATGTGAGCAGATGTCATGATTATTCCTCTAATCATCAGGAAATGAGTTTGGGGTAATGAACCTCATTTTTGTTTCTTCTTAAAACAGTGTTACCTAAAAGGTAAAACTGGGGACCAGTTGCCCTGTGGCCTTGGCCTCTAGCATGAGATTTTTTTTTAAAATGAGGTACCAGGAATTTGCAGTTACTTGTATCAATCAAGGAATGAATAGGGATGGTGCAAAAATTACACAAAAATTTATAATCATCTATTGAAGTACTGTCTCATAATTCTTTTCTTTCTTTTCTAGTATTCTGTTGGGAGAAAAGCTGAGTGTTGGGAGAGAAGCTGAGGCAGGGCTTGCATGTCTGCTAGACTTGCCGGCTCCTTGCTTCTAGCACTCCCATTATCTCAAGTAGCCATATGTTTCTCATTCACTTGATACACCATTTCCTTTCAACTCCTACATCCTCACCACCTGTTTCTTTGTTTGATCACCAATAAATAGTGTGGGTTCCCAGAGCTCCCGGCCTTTGCAGCCTCCACACTCGTGGTGGCCCTCTGGTTGGTCTCACTTTCTTTCTCAAACTTTTTCTCGTTCCTTTGACTCCACTGGACTTCATCACTCCCACGACTTGGTGTTGGGTCTGATCACCCCAACAGTATTCAGGAGGGAAAAACAGTCTATGTTGTGAGTGTGTATGTGTGTGTGCATGCATACACATGTGCAGGAGAGAGAGAGAGCTAACCTTCCTGATGATTCCAGTCCTCCGCTGGTGAGCCTGCGTGTTGTTAGACAGTAAGAGAAATAGCTATCGGGGCTGGGCTTGAATTTCTTGGAAGAATTTACACCATGGAAATCATCAAGTGCTACAAACGGGGATTGTTTTCCCCCAGAAAACCTGTGGTTAAGGATTTACCAACACACTAGCAGTTGGTTGGTTAATTTGCAACTAATCAAGGATTGTGATTCTACCCATGGCTATCAAAGTCAGGGGAAATAGCTATTACATTAACTACTTCTTGGTACAAACACTTTTATTTAAATTATCTCCTCTAATCATCATGGCTGCCCTGGAAAAGAGATACTGTTATTCACTTTCAATAAACAAGGTGAGGATGAGAAAGAAAGATGAGCTGATTGTCCAGTGGAGCCGGGTTTCATGAGGATGTCCTGATGCTGAAGCACTTGCTTTTTTTTTTCCTTTTACACTGATGTCAGCCCATCTTCTGATACATCACTGTCTATGTTCAATGGATATATGTTTCATCAATAAAAGGTTATATCTGTCACCCAAACAGAAAACAATTTTCATCAACCAGTATAACTTTCATGAAGTAAAAGCCTGAGAGTAAAATCAGACTAATATATTCAGACCCAAACTAACCCCATGAAATGGGAAAACAACTCTCTTCCCATGGGGGCCCTTGTGCTAGATGGTGTGCTAAGTGTGACAAAATCACCTTCATTATTTCCTGTAAGGCAACCAAAAGCCCAGCAGGTTTGAGACTATCATCCTCTTACATGCAAATGAGTCTCTGAGAGGCTAAGTAACTTTTCCAATTCTTGCAGTAAGTGAGTGGTTTATTTGAGATTAAAACTCAGTTGTGTTTTGCTCCAAAGTCTGCCTGACCTCACTGTGCTGTGGCAAGAAAAGGCTAGGTGTCTTTAGCAACTTACTGCCCTGAGCATCCTTGCCCTCTTCTTCCTCAGTGGCCAAAACAGGAATTTGTTACTTAATTTTCTAGAAACTGACTAATACTTAGCATATGCTCTGCAGAGTGCTTCAGGATCTCTGGTGTGATGTGCAGAAAATATTTGAAAAGTAATACAATATGATATTCCACACCAAGATGATAAAGTCTGACTACCCTGTGTTAAAACCCTCTCTTTCTAGTAGTATGAATTTAGGCAAATTATTTAATGTCTTTCAGCCTCATTTCCTTATCTATAAGATGAGAAAAGTAATAGCTACTTGACAAGATTGTTGTTTGAAATAAAAGATATATGTCATAACATAAAATTTGGAAGATGATAGAATCTCAAAAACGTGACGTTATTCATGTCATGGCCAGACCTTGCTCTTTGAAACATACATCTAGCTAAAGGAAGAAGGCAAGTTCATGAATAATCCCAGAATTATGTGGGACATTTTGAACATGGATTTTTAAAATCACCTACCAATGTTACATAAAAATAAAATGTAAGCAGAGGTAATACAGCAAAATGTAATAACAATATAAGAAAAACTAGTTTGACTATTCTGAGTACGCTTTGCTATAAAAATCTTCTAGTTGGTACATTTTTTTTTATACAACATTCTCCCCTGTACCATCAAGGGCATTATTGATGCAGCATTTCTGAAAAGTACTCTACTCTTTTCCTAAGGAATTATTTTTCTAAGGCCCAGACTCTTGTTCTGTATATTTTAGTGGTGGTGCTTTCTTGATCTTACCATGTTCCAAAGGAAGATATTTCAGAAGACTACTAGGACACATAATCCTTCTTCAAATGCTTCCTAAGTGGTTTGTTGACAAAGACATCAAGTGACTACAGTTATCCAATCATGACTCTGAGAATAACACCCAACTTTATGCACACAGAGGCAGTGACTAATAGTTACAATTCTCTCTTGGCTAATAGCAGTTGTAAAACACTGTGCATTTCCATTTCAGATATGCTCGCAATGTGGAAAAAAAATGTGTCTTGGAATTGATGTAATACAGTAAGTTGCGAACAGCCAGAAAAAGTGAGAGCACGTGATAATGAAAAGAGCACCAGCTTTGGAGTTAGACAAATATGGGTCTAAATCCCAGTTCTATCACTCTTTGTCTGTGAGATCTGGAACATTCATACTTTCACTCTCTTAGCTTCAGTTCTCATTCCAGGATAAAGATAATAATCTGTGCCTTGAAAGAACGTTGGAAATCAGATTATATATGTGCAAGCATAATTTATGTACTAATCTGTACCTTTCCTTCTTCTTCAACTGCTCTTCTGGTAAATATTCACAAACAAGGGGGTTAGAAGGGACCTCGCTGCCTGCTCCTTCCACCCTGTTGGAAAAATATAAGAAATGAGATTTAGCGCTGCTCTTAGGGGATGAGGAGCAATAAGCTATGGTTTACATCAAGGATTATTTTACCTTTGTTGTAACACATTAGAGCCAATTTCTCACACACGTAGCCCAATGGATTGGTTGCCTAAAAGGTGAAATGAAGTACTGCACTGTTGAACTCCAAAGGGACAATGGAGGCAAAGGCTACTTCCAAGGAGACACCACCAGCAATTAGTGCTGTCTGCCAGCGGTTCATTGAGATGCTTAGACAAAGCATTGAATATTGCTTCAAGGAAAAGATGTTTCCCTAATTAGCGCTCATGTAACTCTAAAGGGAAAAACATACAGAACAGAGCACTCACTAATAACTTTGTTTTCCTCTTATCAGCAATAGTTTTTAAAGTTTGAAAATATGAGTGTGAAAAAAGTATGACCTTATGTTTTTCTCTAAATGGAAGAACTCCTTGATTATTAGTCCAGGAAACTGCTGAGGAAGTACAGAGGAAGGAAAGAAGGTGGGAGTAGAGGGACCCTTACCTCCCACCCTTCTCCACCTCCCTCTGACTGATTCTACCATGCAGAGTTTGCTGGGGCCAAACAAGAATGCTTGCAATGAGCACCTGTGACCTCCCAAATCCAAATCACATGTGCCCTTCCCTCTGCCCAGGATGAGGCCTAATTTATTTCTTCTCACCTTTCAAGAATCTGCTCAAGATCACCTCATTGAAAAAGCCTTTCCTAACTTGTTGACTGGATTACTTTTTCCTGCATATATGCAGTAATAATTATAATTATCAATACTGATAATAATTATGATCAGTAATAATAATGATAGTTATAATTTTTGAGTAGTTACTGTAGGTGAGATTGTTTACATATATTATGTAGTAAAATCCTCTTAACATCTCTACAACAAAGGTATTATCTCCAATTTTGTAAAAGAAGCACACAGAAGCCAAGTTAGCTTCCCAAACTGACAGAGTAGCTAAATAGAAGCATCAGGTTTGAATCCAGAGTTTTTCTCACTTCAAAGCCCGTATTCTTTCTCTTACATCACACTTTCCTTACACATGACACTTACTGTTCTATTCAACATGTAGATGTGTGTGTGTTTGTGTGTGGTTTTTTTGTTGTTATTTTTGCAACTAGAATGTGTCCTTAGGGCAGATATCATACCTCTCCTCTATATTCTCAGTATCTGATAGAACTTCATTATGTTAGAGGACCACTAAATGTTCGTTGATGATATTAACAGTATAAAAAATAAATATACATTATAAATGATAGAATATTGTATGTATTATTTATTTGACAAATATTTGTGAAAAACCTCCTATGTTCAGGACACTACTCTAGTAATTAATTATAAAGAGGTGAAGAAGATAAAGTATCTGCTTTCTAGGAGCACCAATCTAGTAAAGTTACAGAATCACCTCTGTATATTTTTATAAAACTTTAATAAAATCTGAAAAACCATAAAATCACACAAATTTTAAGCCTGGAAAACAATTCAATGATCATGTGATCCAGACTATTTATAATATGTATGAAGAAGTACGTATGGGAAGATTAAGTATGTTGCCTAAGATTAAAAGTATTTTAAAGTTCAAACACATTCACTTTGCTATTACTTTCAACCTCTGTTTCCTTCCAGGAGAGATGTGTCTTCCCTCCCAGCAGCCAGCTCCTCCTATGTTCTTCTGCTGCTTAAGTATCCCATGACCATATCAAGCCCTTGGTGCATCCTTCACCCGCCAGAGTGACCGTCTAAAATTCATACCCAATGCTTGTTACTTTCAAGTTTAATGGACTTCTATGGATTTCTTTATGCTATAGAATAAAGCCTACGCTGTTTAGAATGGCATCTAAAGCTTTCAAAATTTTTATCAACCGTTGTGGTTTTTTTTTCCAATTTCATCTCTCTCATAACTGACTCCAAACAGGCTGGTCTCTAGCCATAGTCAAAACTTCCTGCCACTGCCTGAATCACAGAAGTTCTCTTTATCCTCCATGTTTTTGCATAAGTTTTTCTTGTACTAATTCTTCCCCACTTCAACTTGGAAATCTCTAACTTATTTTTCAAGAAAAAATTTGATTCATTTATGAATTCATTCACTTACTGAGTAGTCACTATGTGCTAGATATTGAACTAGTATATCCATTTCAGGAGGAATAGCCTCGTCCAAACTGAAAACATGGGAACCCTTGTTAAGAAAAATATTGGTGAGAATGTCCAGATAGCAACAGCAGAGCATTAAACCAAGAGTAAGACCCTTCTAAGTATAAGGCCATGTGCACCTGCATAGGTCACACTCTCATGAAACCAGCTCTGACCCACCTTCTCTCATCTAGATTAGGTTGATTCACAATACATTCCATGAGAAAGAGCAAAACCCCCTCAACTTTTACTATCTTTAAAGAAAAATAATTACACAGTGATGTGAAGAGTATTGGTAAAGACAGGTCTTCATTTGGGGTGGCCTTAGCAAGTCTGCTTTTCATTTGTTCCTCCATTTTCTTGCTTTTCATCCTTGCTAAAACACCAGACATCTAACAGACACCCTAAAGAATGTGACAAAAAAGGAACTTTACAAAATTCTACTTCAGTATCAAGAAAAAAATACAGATATAATCCCTGACCCTGAATCTAATGTTTTGTGTATATCATATTTATCATTACACACAGAGGAAGAATGAATATCACCTAATGAGATTGCTTGTTCATTGATCAGATTTTGTGATTGGATTGTGCTTCCAATGGTTGGCAAGCTGAAATGGATTTTGCTCTTTCCTCTACTTACTGGCAGAAACTAGGTGAGTTTTAAGGATCATCTAAAGAACAGAGTTTCTGGACATCAGAATAACCCTTTTCATTAGAAATATATTTAAACTATGAACTGGAAACATTTTTCTGGCTACAAAATTCTTCTCATCCCAGTGAATAGGCTGCCCAGTAGTTCAAAGGAATTACACCAAGATTTTGAATATGTACATTATGTGTATCAAGAATTTGAAATGTGTTGTAGAATACTATAGCCAGGCCACTAGGAATCAGGAGTAAACAGAAAGAATACAGGTCTTGCCCTCCTGGAGCTTTGAATGTAGGTGATCAAATATCTTTTCATTTCCATACCCTTTATAAGACAATAATTCATTTAGTTTCTCTTTTGTTTTTTCTCCTCCCACAGCCCTGTGTACACAGCTGAATGAAACCCTGCATCACGTGATACAGTATTTGTTTGCCTGCCTGTTTACCTTACTTGAGCCTTTTAATGATAAGAGGCATAATTTATACATCTTTTATCCCTAGAACCTAGGACAATACATGTTCAATGTCTCTTTGATGAGGAATGTGTGAGTGAAGGAAAAGCATAGAAATGGGCATGGAAGAGATGCTCAAACTGCCATGAGCAGTCTGACAACCCTATTAGGTACTAATCTGGAAATTAAAAAACTCACCAAGGAAGTAGCAGAATCTTTGCCATAACTTGGCAACATCTTGAATGTTACTTTTCTATGTCCTTGGTATTACTCCCTATACCCTTCTAACTAATTACTGAGTCCTAAAAAATTTTGCTTGAAAAGTATAGATCCTCTCAATCTCTACTACCACTATGTTATTTACAGGGCGGTCCATCTTTCTCCTGGCTGTTTGTAATAGCTGCATAACTGGACTTCCTTTCCATCTCCTTCAGATTCATCCTCCACAATGATGCTAGTGTAATCTAATTAAAATGCAAATCCAACATGTCATTCTCCTGCTCAAAGCTTTTCAGGGATTGTGGTTACTAGCAGGATGTAGGCAGAGCATGGCAAATCAAGCTCTGGCTGACTAGCCCTTTTCTACTTCAGTTCCTACTACTCTCACTCCCCACTGCAATCTCTACTCATCCTAAACACCCGAGGAACTGATTTTTGACTTCTTACATTGTCTAATGGCATGATATATCCCCATTTCTTTGGTTAGTTCAAGCCTATCCATACTTTAAGATTCAGCTCAGGTACCATTTCTTTCAAGAAAGTCTTATGTATTCTCTTAACTAGAATTAGCCCAATATTTCTCATTTTTGATGAGTATTGTATAGCTCTTACTTAAAGTATTATTGGAATTGTTAGACCTTATTCATTATTAAAATTACCATATTACCTTATTCATATTTTTGAAATTGCCTGTTTGTGTACTTGATCATCCTGGTAGACTATACACTTTACAGATGTTAGAGACCCTGGTATAATGGTAAACTTACAACACAAGACAATAAACATACATTTAGTATGTTGCTCCATAGATACTCCATGTATAAATTGTTTCCACTATATTGATGGTAATATTAGTGGCTTAGTTATAGCTAATGCTTAGATGCTGGGATGCTTTCTCTTCATCTTTTATTGGTATTTTTCTCTCACCAAAGACCAGTTCTCTCATAAAGCAGGAAATATCACGCTGGCAGCTTCCAAACCTTGTAACTCACAGTTTTAGTTGTCAAAGATGACTGGTGTCCTTTTTTTCCAAATTTTATGTGTGTGTATATATATCTATACACACATATATATTTTACACATATAATATATATACCTATATATTTTACATATATATATATATATATTTTTTTTTTACATAGATATTTGACTGGCTGAGCTTAGGTCAAGAGCCCACTGCTGGACCAATCAACTATAGTCAGGAGGAAGGAAGATACTTTGTTTTATTTATTTTTCCTTTTTAAAAAACTGTAGCAAAAAAGCAAAACATTAAATTTACCATTTTAACCATTTTTAAGTGTATGGTTCTGTAGTGTCAAGTATATTTGCATTGTTGTACAATAGAGCTCTAAAACTTTTTCATCTAATAAAACTGAAGCTATATATCCACTAAAAACAAATTTTTCCAATCCTCTTCCTCTCATAATTTCACCACCTCTAGCCACCAAATTTCTATTTATTTTCTCTATGATTTTGGCTACTTTAGCTACTTTGCATGAGTGGAATCATACAGTATTTGTCCTTTCGTGACCAGTTTATTTGCTTAGAAGAACTTTGGGATAGTATATGAAATCAAGAAGTGTGAGGTCTCCAACTTGTTCTTTTTTTTTTTTTTTCAGGGTTGTTTTGGCTATTCAGTGGTCCCTTGAGATTCCATATGAATCTTAGGATTTTTTTTTTTTTCTATTTGTGAAAATAAAATGCCTTTGGGACTTTGATAGGGACTGCATTGAACCTGCATATCCCTTTGGGTAGTAAGGACATTTTAACAACATTGAGTCGTCCAATCCATAAACATGGAATGTTTTACCATTTATTTCTATCTTATTTGATTTCTTTCAGCAACATTTTGTAGTTGTCAATGTATAAATCTTTCATTTCTTTAGTTAGATTCATTCCTAAGTATTTTATCCTTTTTGATGCTATCATAAATGGGATTGTTTTCTTTAGGAGGTAGAATTTTGATAATAGGACAGCCCCAGAACTAAATAAGAGGGCCAATCAGTAATTGAGAGGCAAGGTATGAGGGAGGAATAAATAATTCTACAGGGAAAGGATATGCTATTCCCCAGTGTAAAGGAGTTTTGTTAGACAGCCAGAAGCAATATATATTTACTATAGTAGTCTTTTTAAGGATAATGATGATTGACGATGATAATCATGTTAATAATATATCATAAGCTACAAATTCCCTGGGAGCAGTTCCAACATACTTTGGACTAATGACAAAAATATTACACTAAGTGTGCTTCCTTTTAAAGAGATCATTTTGAGATAGTTGTATTAAAATCATCTGAACATATATAATCCTCTGTGTTATTAAAAAACACATTTGGCATTTTATAGTCTTAACTGATAGTGATGATATTCATTCCTAAATTTGAGACAATAGAATTGAAATAACATCAAGTATGCCTACTGGTGTGTGGGACACAGGCTGAGTGCCTTATGTATGAAATAATATGTATGCATTATATATATATATATAATTACATGTGTGTGTGTATATATATAACTTACCATAACATTTCTGTGACATGAGGTGATAATATAGGCAAAATGTATAGTATTGTGGGGGAACTAGAACTACAGATATATTGAATTTATTTTCACTGGGAAGAAGAAAGGATTAAGTAGCTCTGATTACAAATGAGACTCCTGGAACAGCTACAAGCTGTCAAAGTATTAAGTCATTTCAATTTCTGTAAAAGAAATGTGCTGTTGTTCAGGACCCTCTGGCCCCATTTTGTAGGGTTGATGGAGTTCAACTGAAATGCTTACTTGAAGATCAGCTTGAATTTGTTTAACAGGAAGAAGAAAAGCACCCCCAGGTGTAAAATGAGGGTGAATTGCTCTAGCGGGGGCTCTGGAAAGAAAGCAGCTTGTCTGGCTTATGACAGTGTTTGCTAAGTTGAATGCCATTAAACATTCTTGCCCATATCATATGTGAGTCAAACACAGAACAGATGAGGGGGAAAATAAACACTTAAAATAGCTTTTTTCTTGGTGTAAAATACAGTGCATAAATTGGAAAATGAACAGAAGTTGTAGGAATACAGGATTGAGATCCTTGTGTTGGGTACTGAGGGAGGGCAGTTTGGCTCACTAACAGCCAGGCTCCTTAAGACTTTGCTTTGGAGAGCAAGAGAAGAAAGAATAGCAGAGTACTGAAATTTGTTTCATTTCAAGCATGGGATGGGCAACTTAACTAAGTATTTTAATTTAGTTCTCTTATCTTCCCAACTAAGTATTATTAGCCTCATTTTACAGATGAGCAACTAAGGCAAGTTTACAGTTAATTAAGCTAGACAATGGAGAGTCTCTTTGGCTCCAAAGATTATACTACTTCCACTGCACTGGCTGCTTTAAGGGGAGGAGAGTCTGCACTGTCTCTGCATTGGGACATGTTTATAATTCCATGCCAATAAGTAAGCAAAATTTGAAAGTCTGCTTTGTGCTCTCCACTGAGCCACAAAAAAATGAGACACAGGTTATGTCTCATTGACATAGTTAATGTAGCTGAGAAGATAGACATATTATTCTAAATACAAAGCTGACAGTGATGAGTGCTATAAATGAGGGTACAAACCAAGTCTTCAAAAGGAACATTTCCTGAAACTATTTCTCCACATATACTTGTGCCTTTGTACATGTTATTTTCTTCCCCTATTTCTTCTAAATTATTTAAGCCTACTTATTATTCTGAATCAGTTAGTAATTCAGATGCCCTTTAAAAATGTTACTTATTTGGATAGATGTCATGTAATCAAAACTGTACCAGGTACTGACGAAGATACAGCAATGTATAAGAGTGAACCCTACTCATTACCGACGTAAAAGGGAATGATGACAGAACTGAATTAAAATCTTTCAGCTGTTCAGCAGCTGTCTGACCATAGCCAAGTCACAAGCCCCCAGCCTTCCATTTCCACTCATACATTTAGAAGAAGACCATGCCAAGGGGCCATTCAGTCCTTCTCCAGCCATCTGTGGTAAAAATCTCTCACATTCTAAACAGCAAGATGTCTGTACCAAAAGTGATGCATTATAGGGAGCTGACCCATCCAATTTGAAATCTGGAGAGACCGTGCTTTCTGGAATCTAGGGCAACACATCTAGGAGAAAGAAAACTGTTTCAAATTTGGGTGCAGACACATCTCAACAAATACATTGCTCTCTGCTGAGATTTATGACAGAAAAAGTCAGAAACTACAACATTAATTTCAAAACACGGCTGCTGAAAATTTTCCAAAGGAACCGTCTCCTGTAGTTGTTGAACTAGGGAGCAGAAAAAAAAAGCAGAGAATTGGTTGTCTTTTAGACCAATATTTCCAGACAGAGGAAAACAGAGAAGGCTTCTCTGAGTCAGACATGGGTTCAGGTCCCGAATGTGCTTGTTGTGCAAGTTACTAATCCTATTGACCCCGAGTTTCCTCCTTCGTAATCCTGGCTGGTCTTCCCTATGATGAGTTTCTTTGTGAATATTCCAGGGTCTCATATGTGTTAAGTATGTAGAAAGAAGCCCAGCACATATTAGGCACTCAAAAGAGCTGGTATCTTCCTCCACTCTGCATTCAGGTTAGTTTTATCCTGCTCTAATTTCTTCAGGCACTGGAGTGTCTCATTAATAGTTTACTTGTTTGTAGAAAGATTCCTTATACATTTTTTACTAAAGCCAATCTTACTGATCTTTTTGCCTTTTAAGTATAGACATCTGAGGAACTCTATAGCTTAGAAGTCTATATTTTTTCTCATTAATCAGGAAGTTAGGTACTTTTAAAGTGAATAGAATAAAAACATGTGAACATGCATTTAAAATAATTCTTCAGATTTAACCCCCGCCCAACAAACCAATATTAACCATAAATGAAAATCTGCATCCTTCTTGGTAACCTCTCCTATATGTCTAAAATCATGAGTCAGGCAATATGTTTACAGATTTGGTGCCAAAGTCCTACCTGCTGATACTTTTATTAACATTCCCATTTGAAAAATTGTAAATATTTTACTTTTGTAGGTTTTGCAAACACTGGTATTTTTATGCCTCCAGCAATACCTAGCTTCTAAATATTTTATCTTGGGTAGCATGCAGTATGTGAAGTAACGTTCTGCTACCATATTCCCCAGATCTTAAAAACCTAAAGGTCTTGAAGTTAATGTTGAACAGTGTTAAGAGGGTATTTTTTTTATATATCTTTTGTAGATCTGTTGTTGTTCCTTTTTAATAAAACTAAAAAGCAGCAGAAATGTTTGTAAATGGAAGAATTTCCCCCAAAATTTCTAGAGCAGATACATATATTTCCTTAAATTTTGCTTGCATTTAAAAAACACCAGCCCATATGAAATTGTTTTTAAGAACTGAGAAAGAAAGAATGGCTTTAGAATCCATTTAAAGGCAAAATCACCATTACAGGATAAATGAGATGAATAGTTTCCTCTTCCATTTTTAATGCTCAATGTACTTTTCAGCTCCAGGATAAAATAGCTTTTCTTACTTTCTGAGACAAAGACAGGCATGTGGAATAGCCAGAACACTAGAACTGAGCTAGAGACTAACCACAGGAGAAGGAGCAGATGGGCTTAAGCAAAGACATGACTCAGAATCCTTGTCATCATATAATTATAGGCAGCTATCATAAATCTGTAAGAACCTGTAAGGATGGGCTCTATAAATATCTATTTTTCATCTCAACATTGGAAGTCTTTACCTTATTTAATGGATCTGTTATATTTCCCAAAAATAAAAAGAGAAATATTCCAACTATTCGGGTGAATAAGCTAATCACCTCCAAAAGTTGCCTACTCAGCTCATCATAGGGATAGGAAAAATTGCAACATGATAAAATGGATATCTGACCTTCACCGGGGAAAGTCATTATTAGGCAGCATGATCTCCAGTCTCTGTTCTTCAAAGGCATTACTCTTCTATCATTCCCTAAATGTAACATGTCCCTACCAACCACAGAGCATGTGTAAAACCTTTCCCTCACCCTCTGCACTCTACTTTTTCCCTTGTATGCGGTAGCCTTCCCCAGATCCCAGACCAATCATCTCCTCAGAGCCACTTTCCATGAATCTTCTCAATATATATGAAATCACTCACAGAGTGTAAATCTCAGGTGCAATTTCACATTTGTTTTTGCTTTTTAAAATTGATGTCTGCTCCCCTTCTAGACTGTGGATTCCACAACAGCAGGAGCATGTCTGCTTTTGTTCATCATTGTATTCTCAGTGTTGAGCCTAACACCTGGCACATACTAGGTGTTTAATAAATATGTGTTGATCACGCCTGTAATCCCAGCACTTTGGGAGGCCGAGGCGGGCGGATCACAAGGTCAGGAGATCGAGACCATGGTGAAACTCCGTCTCTACTAAAAATACAAAAAATAAGCTGGGTGCGGTGGCGGGCTCCTGTAGTCCCACCTACTCAGGAGGCTGAGGCAGGAGAATGGCGTGAACCTGGGAGGCGGAGCTTGCAGTGAGCCGAGATCCGCCACTGCACTCCAGCCTGGGGGAACAGAGCAAGATTCCGTCTCAAAAAAATAAAATAAAATAAATAAATAAATAAATATGTGTTGAAGGACTACATGAATGAATACAATATTGTGCGTTATTTCTAGGGTTCTAAAAATGAACATTGTCAGAATCTCAATGCTTCTCACTAGTTTCCCAACTATGCTTTCAGGTTTTTAAAGGGCCCTTGTCATACTTCTAGTTACTGTAATCCACCACAGCAAGAGTGTAACTAAGACAACAAGACAGGAAGAGGTGCCAAAATGTGTCCATACGACAAACTGGGATTCCCTCATGCAGGAAGGACCAAGATGCCTGCTATCACACTTTTAGAGCTTCATTGCTTTCTGTTAAGGTATTTTGTCTTCTGACAGCCTGTTAAGCAAATACTCTCAGGAGTAGTGCCATTGTCACCAACACTTAGGCAGGACTTTTGTTACTGGTGCACAATTGCTAATAGTAGACTTCCTATAGAGACAGATAATAATTAGAACCCTCAGCAGTGGAATGGGCTGCCTAAGGAAACAATAAAAAGTCCATTACTGTGGACATTCAAGTAAAGCTTGGTGTCTACTTATGAAGAATGCAGTCCAGAGGATTACTGCACTTGGTGCAAGACAGAAGTTGTGGCTTCCAAGATTCCTTCTGCCTATAAGATGCTATGAGCTACTGCTCAGTTTCTAATGAACTGGAAGGAAATGCCTTTCAACTGCCGATGAAAGGCACAGGGGGAACGGAGAAACAGCACTGCCTGGTACTAGTCTGAAAAATATCATTTATTAGCTAAGTGATTTTGGCAAAAAGTTAACTCCTCTAAGCTGTTTTTATTTCTTTATAATGGCTATTTGAAGGGTTTTGGAACAATGAAAGAAGAGAGAAGCTGTACTTTTTAAACATAAACTATGCAGTGCTAAGCACATTTTTTGGACATTATTATATCAAGAAAAGCTCATTTTATCTTAATTGCTAAGTAGATCCCAGAGTTGGGAAGAGACTTTCTAGACAAAAAGCCTCAGGGAAGGGGCACCATTATTCCTCTCTACCCCAATATCCTAAAGGTAGAAATATGATTAAATTGTCCAGGGAACTTAGATCCCTCTATAAGCTCAGGAATGGCATGTTTCTTGGGACACCAGAGCATATAATCTCTCCATCCTATGCTTTTATGGGCTAAAAAAATAAACACTTTTTTAAGTGTAAATAAGATACAACTCCCAAAAGTCATGGAATTACCTGGATGGTTTGTTCAGGCTTTCTTCTTATAGAAACAGTGATTATTTGAAAACGTGCCGGAGCAAGACTGTCTTACCCTTGGAAAATCTTATTTGCTTTACCTCTGCAACAGGCAGTCAGCTTGTCTCTCTACTTCTTCCGTCTTTTTTCCCCATAGTCATTCCATTATTCATTCATTCAACAAATATTTACTGACTCATCCCTGAATGAGACACTGATGGGCATGTTGGAGATATGATGAAAAACTGAAGTGGTCCCTACATCATGGAACTTACATCGTATGTAGAAAGATATATGACAATAAGAAACTCTTTAAAAAGTTGAAATACGCAAGTGAGTAAAATATGGAGGAGTATACAGGAGATAGACAATACATAATAGAATAATTTATCTTGTCAGGAAGATCAGAGATGACCTAACAAAAGATAAGAAAACTGAGCCAAGATCTGAGAGTAAAACTAAATTGAGAGTATCAACTAAGAAACACTCCCATAATATAGAAATCAACAGAGATGAGGTAAAACTCCATAGGCTTTCCAATACCTCTCAGGTGGATAGGGAAGTGAATTGTACGAACATTTATTGTTTAGTGAGATCATAATGCATAAAATCCATAAATTTGTGCAAAAAGCAGATGCAACAAATTAACAAACTATTTGGCAAGCAAATGTCTGAAGATAGCACTGTTTCTTCTTTAAATACTTATATTCACCAGCGAGACACTTGTTCCTAAGTTTACCTCCTGACATACCAACTAGAACTCAATGTTCCAAATATTCATATAATGTGCATCTCTCCTTATGTCCTCAGACCCTCTGTCACAGAAAGAAAGGTAAGACGAATGGACAGAAGGAAGGAAGGAAGGAAGGAAGGAAGGAAGGAAGGAAGGAAGGAAGGAAGGAAGGAAAGAAGGTAGGAAGGAAGAAAGGAAAAAGGGAGAGAGAGGTAGGGAAGAAGGAAAAGGGAGGGATGGAAGAAGGTGGAGGGAGGAATGAAGTGAGAGGAAAAGAAGACAAAAAGATAAGAAATAAAGCAAAAAAGAGAATGAAATGAAGGAAAGGAAGGAAGAAAGGACAGAAACAAAGGCACCTAGTGTTTCCTTTTCTCACCCCTTCATCATCTTTTCTCATGCATGTTTTACTCTTGTTTTTTAATATATGTTTATTCCAATCCAAAGTCTTTCAGCTATGCTCTCTGGAACTCTCAAATTCCATTTTTAACTCCTCAAACTTTATGCAGAATTTTTCTCCAACTAAATTTACCTCCAACTAAATCATCCCATTTTTGGGAGGGACCCAGTTCTGCTTTCTGTGGCTGCACATTGGAATCAATGGAAGTGATGTTAATATTATAGATACGAGTTGTCCTGGTGTATGCCTCCTTTACAAACATTTATTAAATGCTTTCCAAGTGATAAATGGGCATTGAGGGTTGAAAAATCCCTGCAGACTGGTTCCAGAGCAAGGCTTTTATCTTATGTATCTGTGTTTCCCCTGTCCTTACATAGGGCAGGCGTATAACATGATATGAATAATGGACTGAATTAAACTACATGTCAAACCTATTTTATTCACTGACTCCATAAAAAAATCATATGACTCTCATTTTCTTTTCCAGAATTGTTTTGGAGAACTTGGAACTCAACATTCCATAAAATAAGTGCAGTCTTCTTTCTAAAGAATTTTATCCTCCTTTCACTAATGTCATTCAAATTTTATCACCAATAGCTCTATAAACATCAGCCTGAAGGCACATGGAAGCACATTCCCTGAGGCTGCTAAAGCATTCATTCTCAACCCCAACTGAACAGTAGATACGTTGCCTTGCAAAGAGGTTAATAAACAGGGCATAGAAGGTCAAGGATTCTAAGCCAGGAGCAAATCCCACACCATGCAACTTAAACAGTACATTATTCCAGGATAATGCAATCACTGGAGCTGTACTTACACGACAAATCTTAAAAGTCACTCTATTATAAAAAGGACTTTGAGAGCATTAGTAATCCTAGTCCATCAGGAAAGTCCTTCATTCAACTCATGGTCCAATCAAAACTGCCTTAATGTTATAGACTTTGGTATGGCCTATGTAGCATCTAGAATTATTTGCTACATTGAATTTATTACTGTGTTTGGCTGATTTTTTTTTAACTCAAGACATGCTGATAACTTTTATGCTAATGAAGGAGAAGGCAAAACAAAACCATGATGGAAAGTGTAAAGACTGGACTGCAGAAGGTGTGTGAATACTTGGATTATCCTGTTTGATATTGCCTTATTTTTGGGAGAAGAAAAAGATGAGTGTTAATAAGTCCATCTTACAGAGAAAGAAATGAAGGGTCAGAAAAAAGCTCATGTGGCTAGTAAGTGATGGGAGTGAAACCCAAATGCCAGTATATAGCCAATTCCAGAGAAAGGGAAATTTCTATAACAAGGCCACCAAACTTTTAACATATTAAGTAAGGCACTGCTATATTTTCTAGAAATTATCCTTTTGCAAATACTTTTCATATAGGTGAATTACTGTATCTGCAATTGTTGAAAAGACTGAACTGTCTCCCACTGAATTGTTTTGGTGCCAAAGTAGAAATAGATCAACTGTATATGGGTGGTCAACTCTCTTTTTTGATATATTGATTTTTTGTTCTTATTTTGTCAATACTGCTTTGATCCTTCCAGGTCATTTGCATTACCCCACAAACACATGACACTTATTCATTTCTACAAGAAAAGTCTGTTGGGGTTTTGATTAGTATTGTTTTGAATCTAAACATGCGTTTGAGTAGAAGTCACTTATTAACAATACCTGTGTTGAATAATTCTAGATTATGAATGCAGCATGTCTTTCCATTTATTTAGGTTCTCTTTAAATTCTCTTAGCAATATCTTATTGTTTTCAGTGTACTTGTATCTGTGCATTATTTTGCATATTTTGATGCTTTCAAAATGATATTTTAAAAATTTTATTTTATAACAGCTCACTGACAATATGTATTTATATTTAGATTTGTATGTATATTTTATATATTTTAAATTGATCATATGTATGTATGTGCATATATATGCATATATATAATGCTTGCATCTTACAGTCTTTCCAAATATATTTATTAATTTGGATAGAAAATTTTTGCAAATTGCTTAGACTATTCTACATACATAATCATGTAGTCTGTGAATAAAAATTGTTTTAATCATCCTTTCCTATTGTTATATTTATGTGTTCCCATTATTTATTTCTTTATTTTTGCCAATTGCATTAAGTAGAATGTCTAATATGATGTTTAATGAACATGGTGAGAAGAGACATTCTTTGCTTTGTTTCCTGGCTTAGTAGAAAAGCATTCAGTCTTTCAACATTAAGAAATGATGTTAACTCAGTATTTTTGGTAGGTGCTTTTTATTAGTTTATGAGTCTACTTTCTACGCCTATTGTTTTGGGAATATTTTTATAAATAAATACAAATTTTTTTCTTTTGCATTTTTGAAATGGTTATATAATTATTTTATTCACTTGGTAAATTGAATTATATTGGTGGATTTTTTCAGTAGGAATCAAACTTTCACTATTGGGGAAAACCTGATTTCTTCTTAAGATACTATCTTCTATGTATCTTTGCATTTGACTTATTCGTGTTTTGTAAAGAATTTCTGAACCTTTACTCTTGAAGGATATTGGTCTCTGGTGAGTTTGTATTGTAAATGTTTTGTTTGGTTTCAGCATTAGGCAATGCAGCCTCATAAAATGAAATAGAAAATATTTCTTCATCTTGTATTTTCTGAAATATTTTATGTAAGATTATTTTATTTCTTTCTTAATTGTTTGTTACCATTCTCCAGTGAATCCATCTGGGCCTATACATTTCTTGGTGGGACGTTTATTCATAACTATGAAATCATTTCTTTAGTAGATAAAAGTTCTTTAATTTTTCCATTTCATTAGGGTTGAATGAAAGAGCTTTTATCCATTTCCCTTAAGTTATTAAGTTTATTAGTATTAAGTTGCATATTAATTTTATTATTTCCATTGTGTTGTTGGTAGCATATAGAATAAAGTACTTTTTATCATTCCTGATACTGATATTTCATTTTCTTTTTTCTTTGTTTGTCTGGTAGTTTATTATTTCACTAATATTTTCAAAGAATTATCTCTTGGTTATGTGAATTCTATGTATTATTTGTTTTCTATTTATTTTATGGAATTGTGGTTTTAATTTTATTATATCCTTTTTCTTGTTAAAATACTTTTTTAAATTGTTGGTTTACAGTTTTTTTGTTTTGTTTTGTTTTTTTGTTTTTTTTTTTGAGACAGAGTCTTGCTCTGTCGCCCAGGCTGGAGTGCAGTGGCCGGATCTCAGCTCACTGCAAGCTCCGCCTCCCGGGTTCACGCTATTCTCCTGCCTCAGCCTCCCGAGTAGCTGGGACTACAGGCGCCTGCCACCGTGCCTGGCTAGTTTTTTTTTTTTTTTTTTTTTTTTTTTAGTAGAGACGGGTTTCACCATGTTAGCCAGGATGGTCTTGATCTCCTGACCTCATGATCCGCCCGTCTCGGCCTCCCAAAGTGCTGGGATTACAGGCTTGAGCCACCGCGCCCGGCCTGGTTTACAGTTTTAAATTTCAACTCTGATTTTATATTCAGGAGGTACATGTGTAGGTTTGTTACTGGGTATATTGTGTGATGCTGATGTTTGGGGTATAATTGGTCTCATCACCCAGGCACTAAGCATAGTCTCCAACAGGTATTTTTCAACCCTTGCTATCCTCTCCCGTTCACCAGTTTCTGTTATTAGCATCTTTATGTCTACGAGTCCCCAATATTTAGCAGCCACTTATAAGTGAGAGCATGTGGTATTTGGTTTTCTATTCCTGCATTAATATGCTTAGGATAATGGCCGCCAGCTGCATCCATGCTGCTGCAAAGGACATGATTTTGTTATTTTTAATGGCTGCATTGTATTCTATTATGTATTTTTACTGCATTTTCTTATCCAGTCCACCACTGATGGATACCTTGGTTGTTTCCATGTCTTTGCCACTGTGAATAGTACTATGATGAATATATGGGTGCATGTATCTCTTTGGTAAAATGATTTTTTTTAATATCCAGTAATGAGATTCCTGGGTCAAATGACAGTTCTGTTTTAAGTTCTTTGAGAAATCTCCAAACTGCTTTCTACAGTGGCTAAACTAATTTATATTCCCACCAACAGTGTATAAGTGTTCCCTTTTGTCTGCAACATGCCAGCATCTGTTGTTTTTTTGACTTTTTAGTAATAGCCATTCTGACTAATGTGAAATGGTATCTCACTGTAGTTTTGATAAGGTTGTAGCATTTTGATTATGATGTGTATTGGTGTGATTTTCTTTGCGTTTTTACTGCTCAGAGCTTATTACACTTATCGGGTTTATACAATTATATTTTCCATGAGCTTGAAAACTTTTCACCATTATTTCTTTACACATTTTTCCACCACCCTGTCCCATCCGTAAGTCTCTTTTGGCCTCTTCTGGGACCCCAACTGTATGTATGTTTTACTACTTGATATCATTTCACAGTTTACTGAAAGTCTTCATTTTTTTCTTCCTATTTCAGTTTGCATAGCTTCTATTTTCCCATATTCAAAGTTACTTTTCTGTAGTTTATAATGTACTGAAAAGCCAATTGATGAATTTTTTATTTTAGATATTGTATTTTCAATATAAAAATTTTGTCTTTCTCATAATTTGTATTTTTCTATTGAAATCCTCTATCTTTTCCCTCCTCATGTTCATTTAGTCCTTTTAAGTCCTTCAACATATTTATAACAGCTATTTTGTGTCTTGGTTAGCTCTTTCCATCATTTTGGTTATTTCTGCTTCTCTTTATCTTGATTGACTTTTCTCATACTTATAGGGCACATATTCCTTTGTCTTTGCATGTCTACTCATGTTTTATTTAATCCTAAACATTATAAATGGTGTATTTTCCTCTTATTTAAAGAAGATTGGGTTTGATACTTGCAGACTTAATTTACTTGTACTTTAGAATTGTATATAAGAGTCATTACATTTGGACTAGAGTAGCCTTATTCCTGAGATGTGAGATTTCTGAAGTGTCATTTAATTATCTGAAGTTTCAACAAGGTCTCTCTATTCTGGTTGGTTGGAACTCAGATTTTTCTAATGGATGTGCAAGCTTTGGAATCTTCACTGAGTTCTCAGCAACTTGGTAGATGTCCTTTGCCCAGCATTTTCAAGTATCATCCTGTGCATGCATACTTTAATAATCAGCCAAAGACTAAATAGGAGTCTCATGTAGCAAGCAATCTAGAGCTGCTTTTCGTCACAGTTATTGATTCTGTAGTATTCTGACTGTAAATTAGGTTCTCTAGTACTCTTACTGCAAATTCTAGTTCCTTACATTATGTCCAAAACATTATGTCCAAACTTTGATTTCTGTCTCCTCAGCTCAGTCAGATACCTGTGTGCCTCTTGGTCTTCAGCACCAAGTGCTATGGGCACCTCTGAGCTGAAAGCTGGGCAATCATGGCAATCATGAGGCTCAACACATTCGTTATCCTTCTCTTGGGGATCATGGTTCTGTTCTGAAAATATATTTTTCTTTTCATATACTTTTCAAATACATATTTGTCTAGTTTTATAGTTATTTATAACAGAACGGCTAGATTATTACCAGCTACTCTAACATGTGAGAATCAGAAATCCTCTCCCACCCATGACCATTAAAAATCAAACGAACAAATAAACCTTCAAGAAGACAGTCAATTATTCCCATTTTCACCGATGTGTCAAGTGCTGGCATTGGTCCTTAAGCACCCAAACTTATAACCATTTGATGGAAACTTTTGAATGGAGTAAATGTAGCACTCATTAATTATGTGAATTTTTACAAGTTATTTAATGTTTCTGGGTTTTGCTCTGTCATCTTTAAAATGGAAATAGAAATACTCTTTATAATTGTTGTGAGGTTTAGAAGAGTGCTTAGAAGACACACAACACAGTGTTTGACACAGTATTAAGCACCCTGCCAAATATTATTATTCTGAAGGTAGAAGTTAAAATATTTATTACAGTGATGCTTAGAAAGTATTTTCATTATAAAACAGGGTAAAAATATAATTTAAAAATCCAAGTATCTTTTTTATGCACCCGTTGACATGACTCTATGATTTTTCTTCTTTAGATTGTTGATATTGTGGATTACACTGATTTTCAAATGTTGAACCGGGCTTGCATAGCTATGGTGTTAACAATTTTTACACATTGTTAGATTTGACTTACTGATATTTTGTTGAGTATTTTTGCATCTATATTTATAAGAGATATTAATGTGTCATTTTCTGTTTTATTTTTTATGGACTTTGTGTGGTTTTGGTAGTGGATATATTAACTCTATAAAATGAATTCAGAAGTGTTCATTTCTCTTCTATTTTCTGGAAAAGATTGTGTAGAATAGATGTTAGTTCTTGAAGCTCTCCAGTGAAACCATCTGGGCCTGAAGATTTCTTTTTCTGGAGTCTTATGATTGTAAATTCCATTTCCTTAATATTTACAAAGCTATTCAAATTATTTATTCCATATTAGATGAGTTGCAGTAATTTGTGCCTTTCAAAGAATCGGTCCCTTCAATCTGTCAAATTTATATGTAAAAAAGATTCGATAAAATTTTATGCACATTCCATGATGAAAACGTTCTGTAAACTCCTCAACTTGATAAAGAACATCTAGAAAAAACCCTTCAGCTAATATCATACCTAATAATGAGAAAGTAGATACTTTTTCTCTGAAGACTGGAAGAAAGGTAAGGATACCTTCTCTTGCCATTTTATTCAAGTTCATACTGGACATTCTAGTTCTATAATAAGATAAGAAAAGGAAATAAAATTAACCTGCATACCTTTTATTAGAAAGGGAAAAACAAAACTGTCTTCATTAGCTAATGATATGAATGTATAGCTATGTAGAAAATCCCAAGAATTGAAAAACATCTGCTGGAACTGATAAGTGAATATAGCAAAGTTGAAGGATTCAAAGTTGATGTACAATAGTTGATTGCTTTCCTATATGCCAGCGATGTACAAATGGAATTTGAAATTTTAAAAACCCTTTATAATTGTGTCAATATAATGAATTACATAAGTATAAGTCTAACAAAGTATGTATAAAATCTAAATGTGGAAAACAATGGAACTCTGATAAAAGAAATTAAAAATCTTAAAAAAAAAATTCAAGTAGTACAAGAAATTACACAATAAGCATTATCTACTTAACACATCCGAGCTCCAATCTTACTTCTGAGAGCTAACATGATCAATTTTCATATGTACTCTTCCAAAATTTTGCCATGGCTCTACAAACTTCGGTTTCTGTAGCTTCTTCATGTTTATGGAAATGGGAGTCTTTTATATACAATTTTCTCTAGCTTCATTTTATTCACCAATTGATATATCTTCAGTTTTGTTCCTTTTTACACCTACTAATACAATTAATCCTTTAATAACTGCATCATATTCATTGGCATAAATGTAACACAATTTATGTTATGTTTATTGAAATATTATAAAAACATATTTATTGACAGTATTAAGATATTTTCAAATTTTTACTTTTATTAATAAGGCCATAAGAATCATCTTTGTACATATATGTTTGTGTATGTGTGAGCATGACTAGGTAAATTTCTACAACAAAGATTGTTAAATAGTTATGCATGGTATGACATTTTGGTCAATATAGCTGAATTTTCTTCCAAAGAGTTTCTCAGTTGATGTTCCCACAAACAGCACTGATTTCTTAGCACTGTTTCCAATACGGTATATTATCAAATACAAATTTTGTGATTTGATACATGAAACACAGAATTTTAATATTCTATTTTGCATCGCTTTTGCTATAACTAGATGGAACATTTTTATTTGGTTATGAACTATTTGTACTTCTATCTAAATATCTATTCTAAATATTTGCCCCTTTCCTATTTCTTTTAAATTAGTTTGTCTTTTTGCAAGATTTTAAAAGTGGAATCAAGAGATTAGTTCTTTGACACATATTACAAAAAATATTTTTTCACATTGAGGTTTAATTTATTTTTTCAGTTTGTTGTTTTACTTTAGTTTTAAAAATTTTATATAAACAATATTTTCAATTATTTCTATCATAATTTTTACTTTTTCTGTTCTTTCCTATTCCAATATTATATAAAAATTAAACCACGGATATTTTTAACATTTCTTTCAAAATTTCTAGTATTTAAATATTTCAATTACATGCAATGGATTTTTAAAATTAGAACTGAATAATCTGTTTTTTTTTTAAATTGCTAGTCATTTGTTGAATAATATTATTTGCTTAGTAACTCATTGGAAATTCAATCCAATGATATGTTTTTATTTTTCACTTTACATGTGACATTTCTCTTTTGCTATAATCCTGGGAGCCTTTACAAATTTTATATAGAGGGATAAATTTTCTATACTTATTTTTTGGTAGAAATTCTAATATATATAAGCACACATACATTTTATATATAGTATAAATGTACTATTAGAAAATGATGTCTGATTTACTGATTGTAATGATCAATCAAAATTGATCTCAATATTTATAATACTGATCATATTTTTTCTTCTCTCCTTTTAAGACTAAAATGCATTTTGTAGTGATTAGTCTCAGTCATAAGACTTAACATGATTCTCTCAAAGAGAGGTCTGGCCATATAGCAGTTCAGAGGGATGCCTAGCTCATAAGAGAGAATGAGATCTGTGTGCTCAACTGCAAGTGTGATTGGATTTACAGATTAGCAAAATGGGAAAGATCAAAGCCCTGTTATGAAGCGGACCTACAAGCCTAGAGCTTGCTCTTGTAAGAAAAATTGTTCTTTCCCACTAATCTTTCTAATCTTGACCTCACAGAAGGGGTTTTATACTTAAGATAATGTTATCAGGATGATAAATTCAATCTGAGACCACATTTCACTTTCTCTTAATACGGGTGAACACTCCTTTGGTGACTAAATTGGTAATTCTATGGAAATTTAAGGCTTCAAGCAGAATTCTAATTCCATTAAATTGATGTTCAACAGAGCACATTGAATGATGTGGAAACTATGGAGGCCTGCATACTTACTCTGAATTAATCACAGTCTATTTTTTCCCAAAAGGTAGAATTTCATTGTTCTTATATCTGTGACTTCACTGCCTGGCACTGTGGTTGTCACACAGCAATTTGCAGGTTGAGTCATTCTTTTAATAATCAAAGGTAAATTTGCAGTTTGTACAATTTTAAAATTCTAAACCATAAACCTATATTATTTACAGCTGAATAGGAATGTTTGGGAAGTTTTGAAATTGACTATATGTGAGCAGATAATGAGGTTCTCACCTTCCTGTCTCTTGTATTCAGTAACAACATAATCTTAAGGTGGTGAACTGTTTCTTATTCTGAATGTTAGGAAGATTGGAGCATTTCAAAATGCTTGTTTTATTAAACATTTTTCCACGTATTGATGTCTATCTTGGAACAAAATTGAATGCATCAAAAATAGTCACAACTGAAACTGTAATGGAAACATTTTAATATTATTGAAGCAGAGGATGCTTCAGTGTATTCCAGTTCCTCAGGGTCATGGTGATATTATCATGGATCTCTGTACTCACACATATCCTCTTGCCTCTACCATTATATGCTTCTTAAGAACCATTTATAGTATCTCAAGTTTGTGAAATGAATCGTTTTCTTCTTTACCTTTGGGTCTTTCCTTAGGCAAGACCCCTACTGGGAAAATTTCATGCACTTTTTTTTCTTTTCATTTAACTACTTGTATTAGCATTTAATAGTCAACGTAAGTACAATATTTCTAGGATAATATCTTGACTTGCTAAAGCATGGTTACATGCCCTTCCTATGTGCCACAGAACCTATGCTTACTTCTCATATTTTCAAAGAGTTAAGAAGGGCATTCCTCATCTGTGAAGCAAATTCATTGCATTCTTTCTCAACTGAATTTAGATGGAGCCCCAGAATATTCTTTCTCTCTCTCTGTCTCTCTTTTTCTCTCCTTTTAAACAATCTTGTTGAGGTATAATTGACATACTATATATAGTTAAAGTGTATCATTTTATATGTTTTCACAAATGCATACATCCATAAAATCACAATCAAAATCAATCTAATAAACGTATCTATCAAACTCAAATGTTTCTCCATGCCCCTTGTGGTCCTTCTCTCTTGTGCCTCCCTACCCCTAGTTTACCCGGGATTCATAAAGTATATGCTCATTTTTTTTCTTCTGGTTTCTTTTATTGATCACACTTATTTTAAGATACATCCTTATTGTTTATGTTACCAATTGTTTCTCACTTTTTGTTGCTAAGTAGTATTCCATTGTATGAATATATACCACAATTGGCTTATCCATTACATTGTTGATAGACATTTGAGTTGTTTTTTAGTTTCGGGCTACTGAAAATAAGGTTTCCATGAACATTCATTTACAAATCTTTGTATAAACATATGCATTAATTTATCTTAAGTAAATTACATGGAGTGGAATAGCTGATTTATATGGTAGGTATACATTAAGCTTTCTAAGAAACTGCCAAAGTGTTTTCAACGTGGTTAGACCCTTTTATGTTTCTACCAGTAATATATAAATGTTTCATTTACTCAGCACCCTTGCCAACACTTAATATGGTTATTTCTATTTAATTTTAGACATTCTAATAGATGTGTAGTGGTATCTTATTATAGTTTCAATGTTTTCTACTGAATAATTATGTTGAGCAAGTTTTCATATGATGAATCCACCTATATGTCTTTTTTAGTGGAATGTGTTATCAAATCTTTTGTCCATGTTTTTCATTGGGGTTCATGTTTTCTTTTGGTTGAATGTTAAGATTGCTTTATATATTCTTGATAGTCTTTATCAGCTGTATTACTTGAAAATAGTTTTCCTAGTCTGCCTTTTTTTCATTCTTTTAGCAGCGACTTTTTTTTAATTATTATACTTTATGTTCTAGGGTACATGTGCACAATGTGCAGGTTTGTTACATATGTATACATGTGCCATGTTGGTGTGCTGCACCCATTAACTCATCATTAACATTAGGTATATCTCCTAATGCTATCCCCCCCCCCCTCCCCCCACCCCATAACAGGCTCTGGTGTGTGGTGTTCCCCTTCCTGTGTCCAAGTGTTCTCATTGTTCAATTCCCACATATGAGTGAGAACATGTAGTGTTTGGTTTTCTGTTCTTGCGATAGTTTGCTGAGAATTATGGTTTCCAGCTGCATGCATATCCCTACGAAGGACACGAACTCATCCTTTTTTATGACTGCATAGTATTCCATGGTGTATATGTGCCACATTTTCTTAATCCAGTCTGTCACTGACGGACATTTGGGTTGGTTCCAAGTCTTAGCTATTGTGGGTAGTGCCTCAATAAACATGCGTGTGCATGTGTCTTTAAAGCAGCATGATTTATAATCCTTTGGGTATATACCTAGTAATGGGATGGCTGGGTCAAATGGTATTTCTAGGTCTAGATCCTTGAGGAATTGCCACACTGTCTTCCACAATGGTTGAACTAGTTTATGGTCCCACCAACAGAGTAAGAGCGTTCCTATTTCTCCACATCCTCTCCAGCACCTGTTGTTTCCTGACTTTTTAATGATCACCATTCTAACAGGTATGAGATGGTATCTCATTGTGGTTTTGATTTGAATTTCTCTGTTGGCCAGTGATGAGCATTTTTTCATGTGTCTGTTGGCTGCATAAATGTCTTCTTTTGAGAAGGGTCTGTTCATATCCTTTGCCCACTTTTTGATGGGGTTGTTTGATTTTTTCTTGTAAATTTGTTTAAGTTCTTTGTAGATTCTGGATCTTAGCCCTTTGTCAGATGGGTAGATTGTAAACATTTTCTCCCATTCTGTAGGTTGCCTGGTCACTCTGATGGTAGTTTCTTTTGCTGTGCAGGAGCTCTTTAGTTTAATCAGATCCCATTTGTCAATTTTGGCTTTCGTTGCCATTGTTTTTGGTGTTTTAGTCATGAAGTCCTTGCTCATGCCTGTGGCCTGAATGGTATTGCCCAGGTTTTCTTCTAGGGTTTTTATGGTTTTAGGTCTAAAATTTAAGTCTTTAATCCATCTTGAATTAATTTTTGTATAAGGTGTAAGGAAAGGATCCAGTTTCAGTTTTCTACATATAGCTAGCCAGTTTTCCTAGCACTGTTTATTAAATAGGGAATCATTTCCCCATTTCTTGTTTTTCTCAGGTTTGTCAAAGATCAGATAGTTGTATGTGTGTGGTATTATTTCTGAGAGCTCTATTCTGTTCTATTTGTCTATATCTCTGTGTTGGTGCCAGTACCATGTTGTTTTGATTACTGTAGCCTTGTAGTATAGTTTGAAGTCAGATAGCATGATGCCTCCAGCTTTGTTCTTTTGGCTTAGGATTGTCTTGGCAATGTGGGCTCTTTTTTGGTTTCATGTGAACTTTAAGGTAGTTTTTTCTAATTCTGTGAAGAAAGTCATTGGTAGCTTGATGTGGATGGCATTGAATCTATAAATTACCTTGGGTGTTACGGCCATTTTCACAATATTGATTCTTCCTATCCATGAACATGGAATGTTCTTCCATTTGTTTGTGTCCTCTTTTATTTCATTGAACAGTGGTTTGTGGTTCTCCTTGAAGAGGTCCTTTACATACCTTGTAATTTGGATTCCTAGGTATTTTATTCTCTTTGAAGCAATTGTGAATGGGAGTGCACTCATGATTTGGCTCTCTGTCTGTTACTGGTGTATAAGAATGCTTGTGATTTTTGCACATTTATTTTGTATCCTCAGACTTTGCTGAATTTGCTTATCAGCTTAAAGTGATTTTGGTCTGAGACGATGGGGTTTTCTAAATATACAATCATGTCATCTGCAAACAGGGACAGTTTGACTTCCTCTTTTACTAATTCAATACCCTTTATTTCTTTCTCTTGCCTGATTGCCCTTGCCAGAACTTCCAACACTATGTTGAATAGGAGTGGTGAGAGAGGGCATCCCTGTCTTGTGCCAGTTTTCAAAGGGAATGCTTCCAGTTTTTGCCCTTTCAGTATGATATTGGCTGTGGGTTTGTCATAAATAGCTCTTATTATTTTGAGATATGTTCTATCAATACCCAATTTATTGAGAGTTTTTAGCATGAAGGGCTGTTGAATTGTGTCAAAGGTCTTTTCTGCATCTATTGAGATAATCATGTGGTTTCTGTCTTTGGTTCTGTTTATATGCTGGCTTACGTTTATTGATTTGTGTATATTCAACCAACCTTGCATCCCAGAGATGAAGCCCACTTGATCATGGTGGGTAAACTTTTTGATGTGCTGCTGGATTCGGTTTGCCAGCATTTTATTGAGGATTTTTGCATTGATATTCATCAGGGATATTGGTCTAAAATTCTCTTTTTTTGTTGTGTCTTTTAGCAGTGACTTCTGAAGATCATTCATTTCTTCTTTTGATAAAGTCAAAATTTTTAATTCATTCTTTTATGAATTCTGCTTTTGAATAAATATCCAAATAATATTTATCTAACCCAAAGTTACAAACTTTTTGTCCCATGTTTATGTCTAGAAGTTATGTGGTGTTAGGTCTTACATATAGATCTATGATCCACTTCAAAGTTCTATTTTTTTTTTTTTTAAGACGGAGTCTCGTTCTGTCCCCAGGTTGGAGTGCAGTCGCGCTATCTCGGCTCACTGCAATCTTTGACTCCCCGGTTCAAGTTATTCTCCTGCCTCAGCCTACCGACTAGCTGGGATTACAGGCATGTGCCACCATACCCAGCTTATTTTTGTATTTTTAGTAGAGAGGGTTTCACCATGTTGGCCAGGATGGTCTTGATCTCCTGAACTTGAGATCCGCCCACCTCGGCCTCCCAAAGTGCTGGGATTACAGGTATGAGCCACAGTGTGCAGCCTCAAAGTTCACTTTTTATGGTATGGGTTCAAGTTCAAGATATTTTCTTTTTTTGCACGTGGGTATCTGTTTCAGTATTGTTTAAAAGTCTATCTTTTGTCATCTGACTTGCATTTGCAGCTTTGTCTAAAGTCAACTGACTATAAATGTGTAGATTATGTATAAATTTGTATCTATTCCACTGATCGGTTATTTATCTTGATGCCAGTACCACAAAGACCTTGACCATAGTAACTACACTATAGTCCTAAAAGTTGGTTGATGAATTAAAGTCAATATTCAAATGTGTTTCCTTTTTTCACAAAGTTGTTTTGACTCTTCTAGGCCCTTTGAATTTCCACATTAATTTTCGATTCAACTTGTCAGTCTCTACAAAAAGACTATTTAGATTTTGATGGAATTGAATCTATAGATCAATTTAGAGAAAAATAACATCTCAAACTTTTTGAGTCTCCCAGTCCTTGATCATGATACATACCATCATATATTAGGCCTTTCTAAGTTTGCTTCAGAAATGTTTTTGTAGTCTTTATTTTATAGGACTTGTACATCTTTTTCCAGATTTATACATATTTTATATTTTTGATGGTTCTGATTCTTTAATATTAACTTCCAATTGTTCTTTGCTAGAATATAGAAATGTGATTGATTTTTATACGTAAATTGTAGAATTTTTTGAAGATTCCATAGGATTTTCAATGTAAAGGATCATACTATTTGGTAATAGACATCTTTACATCTTTCTTTCTAATATGAATGTCATTTTTTTCTTTTTCTTGATTTGTGGTGTGTCCAGAATTGGTGGGTTCTTGGTCTCTCTGACTTCAAGAATGAAGCCGTGGACCCTCATGGTGAGTGTTACAGTTCTTAAAGGTGGCAAGTCTGGAGTTGTTCATTCTACCCTGTGGGTTCATGGTCTCACTGGCTTCAGGAGTGAAGCTGCAGTCCTTCTCAGTGAGTGTTCCCGTTCACAAAGGCAACGTGGACCCAGAGTGAGCAGCAGCAAGGTTTATTGTAAAGAGCTAAAGAATAAAGCTTCCACAGTGTGGAAGGGAACCTGAGCAGGTTGCTGCTGGCTGACTCAAGCAACCTGCTTTTATTCCCTTATGTGGCCCCACCTGCATCCTTCTGATTGGTCCATTTTACAGAGAACTGATTGGTCTATTTTACAGAGAGATGATTGATCCATTTTACAGAGAGCTGATTGGTCCATTTTGACAGAGTGCTGATTGGTGCATTTACAATCCTTTAAGGAGACAAAGAGTTCTAGACAGAAAAGTTCTCCAAGTCCCCACTAGATTAGTTAGACACAGAGCACTGATTGCTGCATTTATAAACCTTGAGCTAGACACAGAGTGCTGGTTGGTGCATTTACAATCCTCTAGCTAGACATAAAAGTTCTCCAAATCCCCACCTGACTCAGGAGCCCAGCTGGCTTTGCCTAGTGGATGCTGCACCAGTGCCTTGGGTGGAGCTGCCTGTCAGTCCTGTGCTGCGCACTCGCACTCCTCAGCCCTTGGGTGGTTGATGGGACCAGGCGCAGCACAGGGGGTGACACTCATCCGGGAGGCTCCGGCAGCCCAGGAGACCATGGTGGTGGGGAGGCTCAGGCATGGCGGGCTGCAGGTCCTGAACCCTGCTCCATGGGGAGGCAGCTGAGGCCTGGCAAGAATTCGAGCACAGTGTCGGTTGGCCGGCACTGCTGGGGGACCCAGCGTACCCCCTGCAACTGCTGGCCCGGGTGCTAAGCCCCTCACTGCCCAGGGCCAGTGGTGCCAGCTGCTCCAAGTGCAGGGACCTGCCAAGCCATGCCAACCTAGAACTTGCACTGGCCCACGAGTGCTGTTTGCAGCCCTGGTTCCTGCCTGTGCCTCTCCCTCCACACCTCCTGGTAAGCAGAGGGAGCTGGCTACAGCCTCTGCCAGCCCAGAGAGGGGCTCCCACAGTGCAGCAGTGGGCTGAAGGGCTCCTCAAGTGCTGCGAGAATGGACGCCAAGGCCTAGGAGGCACGTAGACGAGTGAGAGCTTGGAGGGCTGCCAGCACGCTGTCACCTCTCAGTGGTACTGGCTAGTATCGTAATTATAGCAGTTAATGCAAGTGATGAGAATATGCGTACTTGCTGTGTTTCTTATATTAAAGATACAGCATTCAGTTTCATTAATAACTGTAATGTTGAGAGGTGACATTGTACAAGCAGTGCTTGAGGGCTGCTGCAGGTTCTAGGTGGGCACAGGCTGGGCGGGGGCCACACTCAGTGTGGCCAGTTGGTGCCTGCTGGGCTTGACTGGGGACGAGCTCTGTCTGGGCTGCCAGAGTGCCCAGTCTAGCTGCTGCAGAGTGCCCTGGTGAGTGCAAGTGAGAGGTGTAGCCGTCTGGTCTTCTGGGACTGGTGGGGACTTGGAGAACTTTTCTGTCTAGCTAAAGGATTGTAAATGCACCACTCAGCACTCTGTGTCTAGCTAAAGGTTTGTAAATGCACCAATCAGCACTCTGTCAAAACAGCCCAATCAGCTCTCTGTAAAACAGAAAAGTTGGCTCTCTGTAAAATGGACCAATCAGCTCTCTGTAAAATGGACCAATCAGCTCTCTGTAAAATGGACCAATCAGCAGGATGTGGGTGGGGCCACATAAGGGAATAAAAGCAGGTCACCCTAGCCAGCCATGGCCACCGGCTTGGGTCCCCTTCCAGGGTGTGGAAGCTTAGTTCCTTCACTCTTGGCAATACATCTTGCTGTTGCTCACTCTTTGGATCCATGCTGTCTTTCTCACTGTGAAGGTCTGCAGCTTCACTCCTGAGGCCAGCGACATCATGAACCCACTGGAAGGAATGAACAACTCCAGACCTGCCGCCTTTAAGAGCTGTAGCACTCACCGCGAAGGCCTGTAATTTCACTTCTAAAGTCAGTAAGACCACGAATCCACCAGAAAGAAAAAACTCCGGACACATCTGAACATCTGAAGGAACAAACTCTGGACACACCATCTTTAAGAACTGTAACACTCACTGCAAGGGTCCATGGCTTCATTCTTGAAGTCAATGAGACCAAGAACCCACCAATTCTGGACACAATGTTAGGAGAAAGTTGTTTACAAATGCCATTTATCAATTGGAAGAAATTCTCTTCTGTGTCTAGTATGCTGAGAATCTTTATTGGAAATGGATATGGATTTTGACAAAAATTTTTTATAATTATCGAGATGATCTTTATTTCTGTTTTTGTCTCTTATTGTGGTAAATTAAATGGATTGATTTTCAAATATTAAAACCCACCTCACATTTCTGGGATAAACTTGGTCATGATTAATTAACTATATTATATATCATTTGATTCAATTTTCTAAAATGTTAAGAAATTTTGCATTTATTTTCATAAGGGATAGTGGTAATTTTTATTTTATTTAATATGTTAGTCTGGTTTTAACATCAGAGTAATACTGGTCTCATAGAATGAATTGGGAGGCATTTGCTCCTTTTCAATTTTCTGAAATTGTTTAGAAGTTGTATTGTTTTTTCTCTTTGTTTAGTAGAATTCCTCAGTGAAGACATTTCAGACTGGAGTTTTCCTTGTGTGGAGATTTTTAACAAACTAAATTCCTTTAATTGATATAGGGCTATTCAGGTCACCTATTTCTTTTTGTGTGAGCTTTTTATAGTTTGTGTCTCAAAGGACTAGTCCATTTCATCTAAGTGTCCAATGTATTGCACAAAGTTATTCATAATGTTCACTTATTATTATTTTAATATTTGTAGAATCTGTAGTTGTCACTTATTTTACTCTTGATATTGGTAATTTGTTGTTTTTTGCTTTCTCTCTTTTTTACCCTAATCTTTCCTGCTAGATGTTTGTCAGTCTCATTGATCTCTTTAAAGAACCAGTTTTTAATTTCGATGATTTTCTCTGTTGCTTTGTTTGCTATTTAATTGATATCTGCTTTGATATTTATTATTTCCTTTTTTCTACTTACTTTGGGTTTTTTTTTCCTTTTTTTAAGTTCCTTCAGGTAGAAATTTTTTCTTTTATACTATAGATATTAAGTACAATGTATTTTTCTTTATCTGCTACTTTAGGCACATCTTTTTATTTTATTTTACTTTAAGTTCTGGGATACATGTAGGCACATCTCTTAAATGCTGACATGTAGCATTTTCATTTTTGTCCAGTTCACAATGTTTTGAAATCCCACTTTAGATTTATTCTTTTACTTATAGTTTACTTACAAGTGTGATATTTTGTTTCCAAATGTTTGGGGATTTTCCAGTTATCTTTCTATTACTGAATTTATTAAAACTTGCTTTTTGGCGAGAATACAGTCTATCTTGGTAAATGTTTCGTGTGTACTTGAAAATAATGCATTTTCTACTATGGTTGGGTAGAGTGTTCTATAAATGTCAAGTAGTTCAAGTTGGTTTATGTTTTTTCAAGTCTTCTGTATCTTTACTGAAGATACAGATTTTCTGTCTACTTTTTCTATCGGTTATCATGGAGGAATGTTAAAATCTTTCATTTTAATTGTGAATTTGCTTATTACCCCTTGCAGTTTTGTCAAGGGTTTTCTTTCTGGTATTTTGAAGTTCTGTTATTAGGTGTAGAAATATTTTGAATTTTTAAATGCCATTTGATTAATTAACCCCTGAACATTATAAAATGACCCTCTATATCTTTGGTAATATTTCTTTCTACGAATTGTCTAATATGAATATAGTCATTCTAGCTTTCTTTGATGGCCTGGTGCCGGAGTTTGAATATGACTTGTCTCCACCAAAACTCACACAGAAATTTGATCCCCAATGTGGTGGTATTGGGAGGTGAGCCCTAGTGGGAGATATGTGGGTCATGAGGGTGAACCTCTTGTGAATGGCTTGTTGCTGTTCTCATGGTAGTGAGTTCTCACTCTTACAAGACTGAATTTATTCTTGTGGGACTGATGCTTTGAAAGTAGGTTGGTATAAAGCCTGGATGCCCCCTCAGGTTTTGTCTCTTTGCATATATTTACTTCCCCTTTGACTTTCTCCATTATGTTGTGATGTAGCATGCTCATCCCCTTCTGTGTGACACTCTGTGTCACCTCAGGACTCTACAGAGAGTTCCAACAGCAAGAGGCCCTCAGTCTTGGAACTCGCAGCCTCCATAACTGTAAGAATTTTTTTTTTTCTTTAGAGATAACCCAGTTTTGGATATTCTGTTATAAGAAACAGAAAACCGACTAAGGCGGAAAACTGGTACCAGGAATGGAGTGTTGCTGTAAAAATACTTGAAAATATGGAAGTGGATTTCAAATTGGGTAATGGGCAGAGGTTGAAAGACTTTGAAGGATTAGGCTTGAAAAAGGCTGTAATTCTATGAACAGACCAGTAAGGGTGGTTCTGATAAGGACTCAGAAGAAGACAAAAAAAAATGAGGGAAAATTTGAAGCGTTTTAGAAATTAAATGGCTGTGACCAAAACATTGATAGGAACATAGATATTAAAGGCCATTTTGATGAAGTCTTAGGTAGAAATGAGGAATATTTATTTGGGAACTGAAGCAAAGGTCACCCTTGTTACATCGTAGCAAAATTTTTGGCTGCCTAGTATTCACACTGTAGGGCCTTGTGGAGGACTGAACTTAAGAGTGATGGACTAGGATATCTGGTGGAAGAAATTTCCAATCAGCAAAGTCTCCAAGAAGTGGTATGGTTACTTTTCACTGCTCATGCTCAATTATGGGAGCAAAGAAATGACCTAGAGGTAGAATTTATAATTAAAAGGGAGGCAGAGTATAAAAATCTGAGAAATGTTTAGCCTACCTATGTGGTAAAGAATGAAAAGGTGTTTTCAGAAGAGGAATCCAAGGGTGCAGTCAAGTGACTGCTTTACATAATAGTGAAAACAGTGAGAAAAAGGCCATGGCAACATTTCAAAGATTTTCCAGGCTGCCCTTCCCATTCAGGCCCTGAGAAAATAGTTTTGGAGGACATGCCTGAGGGACTGCTGCCTTGCATTGTTTCAGGACACTAATTCCTGAATCCTAGCTGCTCTGGCTGAAGCAGCCATGGCTCCAGTGGCCCCAAGTGTGACCCAGGCTTCCACTTTGGAGCAGTCAGGTGGTAAGCTTTGGCAGCTTCTACAAAGTGTTAGGGCCGCAGGTGCACGGAATGCAAAAGCCATAGAGACTTGGCAGCTTCCACCTAGATTTCAGAGGTTGTATCATAAAACTTGGGAGACTAGGCCAAAACCTGCCTAAAGGAAAGAGCCACTACAGAAAATCCCCACTAGGACAATACCTAGTGGATCCATAGGTGTAGGCCACTACCAGACCCCAGAATGGTGGAGTCAGTGGCAGTGTGTAACCCTAGACTGAAAAGTTATAGGCATCTGATTCCAATCTATGACAGCAGTCATGTGAGCTGTGCCTAGCAAAGCTGTCAGAGGCATTTGAACCAGAGTGACTCCAACTTAAATAGGGTAAAACGACGCTGAGACCTACTGGGTTGCATTCCCTGGAAGTTAAGGCATTTTCAGTCACACAATGAGATAAGAGGTTGGCATGAGATACAGACCTTGCTGATAAAACAGGTATCAGTAAAGAACCTGGCTAAAGCCCACCAAAACCAAAATGGTGACAAGACTGACCTCTGGTCATTCTCACTGCTCATTACATGTGTAATTATAATTCACGGAAATTATAGCTTATAATTTAGCATTAGCATGCTAAAAGACACTCCCACCAGCGCCATCACAATTTACAGATGCCATGGCAATGTCAGGAAGTTACCCCATATGGTCTAAAAAGGGGAGGAACCCTCAGTTCTTGGATTTGCCCACTCTTTTCCTGGAAAACTCATGAATAATTCACCCCTTGTTTAGTATATAATCAAGAATGAACTATAAAAATGAGCAACCAGCAGCCCATGCCCCTGCTCTGCTTATGGAGTAGCCATTTTTTAATTGCTTTACTGTCTTAATAAACTTGCTTTCACTTTACTCTATTGACTCCTTGAATTCTTTCTTGTGTGAGATCCAACAATCTTGTCTTGGGGTCTAAATCAGGATCCCTTTCTGGTAACAAAGCCATGAGCTGGGACTGACTGCGTGAGGGCTTGGGAGTCCATCCCTCATACCAATGCACCAAGGATGTGGGACATGGAGTCAAAGAAGATTACTTATGACCTTTAAGATTTAATGTCTGCTCCATCAGATTTTTCATTTGCTTGGGCCTGTCGTTGCTTTCTTTTGGATGACTTTGCCCTTTTGTAATGGGAATATTTACCAAATGTCTGTCTCACAATTGTGTCTTGGAAGTAAATAACTTGTTTTTTATTTTACACTCAAAACTGGAAGGAACTTGCCCTGAGTCTCAGATGGGACTGATTTTTGGCTTTTGTTTTGGTGCTAACACAAATTAGGACTTTGGGAGACTATTGGGAAGGAATGATTGTATTTTACATGAGAGATGGACATCAGTATTGAGGGGCCAGGAGTGGAATGCACTGGTTTATATATGGTTTTTCACCATCAAACTCATGTTAAAATTTGATCCCCAATGTGATGGTGTTGAGAGGTGGGGACTAGTGGGAGGTATTTGAATCATGGGGGCAGATACTTCATAAATGTCTGGCTGTAGTTCTTGTGGTAATGACTGAATTCTTGCTCTGGGAGATTGATTAGTTCTCACAGAAACTGATTAGTTCCATTGAACATGTTTTGTTATAAAGTGAGGGTGCCCCTTAATTTTGCTTCTTCACATATGTCCACTTCCCCTTTGACCTCCTCTGGTATGGCTTGACCCAGCACATGGACCTCACTAGATACCAACACTGTGCTTCTCATACTTCCCAGTCTGCGGAACTGTGATCTAAATAGACCTCTTTTCTTTATAAATTACCCAGTCTCAAGTATTCTGTTATAGCAATACAGAACAGACTGAGACAATTGTTATATCTTTCTCTACTTCTTACTTTAAATCCCTTTTTGTCTTTATATTTAAATTGGGTTTCTTGTAGGCAATGTATAGTTGAATTTTGCTTATTTTGTTGTTGTTCTTAAAATCCAGTCTGTTGACTTCTAACTTTTTTGAGCTGATGATAAAAATTTACATATTTATTGTATGCAGCATGATGTTTTGTATACATTGTGGAATGACTAAATGAAGCTATTTAACATACATATTATCTCACATACTTATGATTATTTTAGTGGTGAAAGCATGTAAAAATCTATGCTTAAATTTAATCTTAGCAATTTTCAAATATACAATATATTGTGTTGTACTTTTCTCTAATTTGCTTGAGGTCTCTCTCTGGAGAGTGGCTACAGATTTTCGTCCTGTCTTGATGGGGTTCCAGGGGAAATGGTCTTAGATGTTTACAGTGTGTTTTTCACAGGATACTTCTTTATCTTGGCAGATGACTGAATACCTAAGTGTCTGATCAGTGACCAAGTGTCCTCCTCTCAGGAAACTTGTTTATACTGACAGACAATCTGTCTTGTCTGACTTGTATCTAGTTTATTCATAGCAAGATAACCATTCTCGAGGAGATCCCTGACCAGGAAAAAAATTATGTTCAAATATGCTGGTCAGGTGAGACACAGAAAATATAACATAACAAAACACATGAAATAACAGAAGCAGCATATTACTTACAAATACCAGAGAGAAGGGGTTAGCATACCTCACAGGATCAATGGGATGCGGGGGTCATCCAGGGCATATGCATATTTAACCAGTGGCTGGGAAGCAGGAGAGATAGAGCAAGGGACGTGATGGCAAAAACCTTTTTTGGGGTCTGGGGCATTGCCCTAGCAGTTTCTTATGGGGAAGTCTAATTGGTAGGTTCAGAGAAAGTAGGCAAAAGTTCCATGGAGGGATGCTGAGACTTAGAGGTGGTCACTGTGGCATATCTGCACTGTGCATGGGGTATTGTGGGGGTCACCAAGGTGAGTAAAGGATGAGTCTATATGACTCGTAAATAGATGGTCATTGGGAAATGGTGGTATAAGGCAGATATCTGGTTCTAGCACACTGAAAAACTGGGAGGAGGTGGAAAACTGGAAAATGTGTCAAGAATGACTAATTCTTGCTTCTGGTTTGAGAAAGCTCAACTTATATTCAAAATGGATATAGAATAAATATAAAATTATGATAATACATTATTATTGACTCCATCACCACCGTGTAGTACAGTAGATCTGTTGAACTTATTTCACTTGTCTCACTGAAGTTGTTTTTTTTTTTTTTTTTTTCAGGGAGGGAAAGACAAAACATATTTATTCCAGGCCAGGTCTTAAAATGCATGCTGCACTGTTCCCTGTTATTATCGGCACCAACAAGGAGAGAGCGTGCCTTAATGGCAGCTCCACCCACAGCTTGCCATGTGGCTGCTGTGAGGCTTCCTGTGAGTCCATACAGTCTTCTTCCTCATTGGAGCAGTCAGTGAGGTTTTCTACCCTCATAGCAAAGGGATCCTTAACTATAAATTCACTGTGTACAGAGAAGAGGACAGAATCTGATGCATTGATTGTTCCTCATTTAAACCATGACTTAATCCGTATCTCAGGATTTAACTATCCTTATTTTCTGATAAAAATTTTTTTTAATAAAAGGAAGGGGGAGAGTGATAAGGGGCAAAAGCAATAGAAATTACGCTGTGCTGGCACGGAGACTTTAAGTTCTAGTCAGACTGAAGGCCCATATAAAGGGCCGACTGAAGTTTTGTGTCCCTGACAAACATCTCTGCCCACTCCTTATGCCCCCCAGCCTCATGTTGCCCCCATTTTACTATCAGTTCAACTTTTTTACACTCCCTATGTAAGTGAGATCATGTGGTACTTTTCTGTTTATGCCTGGCTTAACTCACTTAACACATCCTCCAGATTTATTCATGTGGTCACAATGACAGAATTCCCTTCTTTGTGTAGCTGAATAGTATTTCATCATGTATATATGCCACATATTCTTTATCTACTGGGTCACTGATGAAAACTTAGATTTATTCCATATCATGGCTATTGTGAATAATGCTGCAATGAATGTGGGAGTGCAGATCTCTCTTTTACGTATTGATTTCAAATTATTTGGATTTATAACCAGTAGTGAAATTACTGGATCATAAAGTAGTTCTAATTTTTGAGGAACTTCCATACTATTTGCCATAATGACTGTGTTATTTACATTCCCACCAACACTGTACAAGGATTCTCTTTTCTCTACATCTTTGTCAATACTTCTTATCATTTGTCACATAAGACAAAAGCCATTTTACAGGTATTAGATGATATTTCACTGTGGTTTTCATATGTATTTCCCTGATGATTACTGGTGATCATTTTTTTTCATATACTTGTTGGTTGTTGCTACACCTTTTAAGAAATATCTATTGAGGTATTTTTCCCATTTTTAAATCAAGTTATTGTTTTCTTTTTATGAGTTGTTTAAGTTCCAAATATGTTTAGAATATTAAGTCTTTATCAGATGTATGTTTTGCAAATATTTTCTTCCATTCCATAGGTTGTCTCCTTACTCTAGTAATTGTTTCTTTTCCTGTACAAAAGCTTTTTAGTTTGGTGTGATCCCATTTGTCTGTGTTTGCTTTTGTTGCTTGTGCTTTTTGGGTCACACTAAAAAAAAAAAAAAAAAAAAAAAAAATCATTGCCCAAAAGCATGCCATGAAGCTTTCCCCATATGTTTTCTTATACTGTGTTTACAGTTTAGGTCTTTAATCCATTTTGATTTTTATAAGTGGTGTGGGAAAAGGGTTCAATCTCATTCCTATGTGTAGATATCCAGTTTTCCAACCCCATTTATTAAATAGACTGCCTTTCCTCCAATGCATTTTCTTGACATCATTGTCAAAAATGAAGTGGCTGTAAACGTATGGATTTATTTCTGAGCTCTCTAGTCAATTTTATTGGTCTAAGCATCTGTTGAGTATGAGTTTAGCTATGAATTTTTTATATGGCCTTTATTGTGTCATGGAACAGTTCTACATAATTTGTTGTGAGTTTTTATGAAAGCATGTTAAATTTTGTTGAGTTTCTTTTCTTCATCTATGGAGATTATCATAGTTTTTATTTCTTTATTTTATTCATGTGATATATGGAATTTATTGATTAGCCTATATTAAACTGTTCTTGAATTCCAGGAATTAACCCCACTTGCTCATGGTGAATTATCCTTTTAATAAGCTCTTGAATTTGGTTTGCTAGTATTTTGTTAAGAATTTTTAATCCATCTTTCATCAAGGATGTTGGCCTGTGATTTTTTTTTGCCCTTGTGTCCTTGTCTGGGTTTGGTATTAGAGTAATGCTACCTCTATAAAATGAGTATGGAAGTGTTCTTTCTTCTGTTTTTCAGAAAAGTTTGAGAAAGACTGGTATTAGTTATTTAAATATTTGGTAGAATTCAGCATTGAAGCCATCTGTTCCTGAAATTTTTCTGTGATGGGAGAATTTTTATTACCGATTTAATATACTCTTAACCATTATTGATCTGTTCAGATTTTCTGTTTCTTCATGATTCAGTCATGGTGGCTTGTATATGTCTAGGAATTTATTCTCTTCATTTAAGTTAAATTTGTTGGCATATAATTGTTTTAGTAGTCTCTTATGATCCTTTAATAAAATTCACCTACCATAAGTCTGACAAATGTATTTCTGTGGCATGGGTTGTAATGTCATTTCTTTCATTTCTCTTTCTATTTATTTGAGTCTTTATCCCTTTATTTGTGACTTCTCCCATAGTCTAGCTATGGGTTTGTCAATTTGGCTTATCTTTTCAAGGAAACAATCCTTAGTTTTGTTTATCTTTTCTATTGTTTTTATAATCTCTATTTTATTTATTTCTGCTCTGATTGGTATTATTTTCTTCCTTCTGCTAATTTTGAGCTTAGTTTATTCTTCTTTTTCTGTTTCTCTAAGGTTTAATGTTAGCTTATTTGGGATCTTTCTTCTTTTTTGATGCAGGAATTTATTATTATAATCTTCACTCTTAGGAATATTATTTTTATGCATCCCATAAGTTTTAAATGTTGTGTTTCCATTTTCTTCTCAATATTTTAAAAAAATCTCTTTTGATTTTTTCATTGACCCATTGGTTATTTAGGAACACATTGTTCAATTTTCACATACTTGTGCCTTTTTCTGATATTTTTCCTATTATTGAATTCTAATTTTAGACCATTGTGGTCAGAAAAGATACTTGATACGATTTCAATCTTCTTCAACTTGTTAGGGCTTATTTTGTGGTTTAATATATGATCTATTCTGGAGAATCATTTGTGTGCAGTTGAATAGAATGTGTATTTTGCAGCTGTTGAAAGAAGTATTTTTATATGTCTATTAGGTGCGTTTCGTCTAAAGCATAGTTTAAGTTTAACATTTTCCTACAGATTTTCTCTCTGGATGATCTGTCCATTACTGAACATGGGGTATTGTATTACCCCATATGATTTTATTGTTGTCTATCTCTCCCTTCACATCTATTAATCATTGCTTTTTATATTTTGGTACTTCCATGTTGGGTGAATATGTATTTGCATTTGTTGCATTTTCTTGATGAATTGATTCCTTTATCATTGTTTTAGTACATATTATATAAATATAACAGAACACCACATATTCGGTAATTTATAATAGAGATTTACTGGCTTGCAGTTCTAGTGGCTGTAAAGTCTAAGACTGAGGGGCTGGCATCTGGAAAGGGCCTTCTTGCTGCATCATAACAGGACAGAAGGCATCACATGGTGAAAAGACAGAGAGAACAAGAGGGGATAAACCCACTCTGACAATAGGGAACCCATTCCTGTGATAATGGCATTAAGGTATTCATGAGGACTGTTATGTATAACTACAGGCAGTTTCTGACTTATGATGGTTTGACTTTAAAATGTCAACTTTATGATGGTGTGAAAGCAATCCATATTAGGTAGAAACCATACTTGGAATTTCGATCATTTCCTGGGCTAGTGATACTCTCTTGTGTTGCAGGGAGTGGCAATAAGCCATAGCTCCCAGTCATTCAGCCATGGGATCACAAGGGTAAACAGCCAATACTCTACAATGTACTGTGTTACCAGATGATTTTGCCCGACCGTAGGCTTATATAAGTGTTCTGAGCATGTTCAAGGTAGGCTTAGCTAAGCTATGATGTTTAGTAGGTTAGGCATATTAAATGCATTTTTGACATGATGTTTTCAACTTATGATGGGTTTATTGAGAAACAATTTCATTGTAAATCTCTCTATATATATAATATAAAGATATATACATTTAGAGATGACAACATTACTCTCTCTGTACTTCAAGTATCTTTTGACTCTTCTCTTTTACCAGCTGTAAGCTCCTTGAGCTTAGAGATTGGTATTATTCATCCTTGCATCCCCAGGTCCTAGTACATGCCTAGAACATAGTAAGCACTCAGGAAAATTTTTAAATGAATAACTGAGTAAAAATGTTGGTTGGTAGAGCCTTCTTTTTCTCCAATAGCAGCTCGTTTCTATAAGTCCCATTTTGAAGCAGTACATTGGATTAAAATGATAAAAGAGATGAATCTAGTCTTCTAAGCAGCTGAAGCACATAAGCATAGGACTGTACTTGAGCAAAATCAGGATTTTACCAACCACAAGGAAGGAGAAAAATGGTATACAGGTAGACAGATAAGTAATAAGTATTCTCAAAACACCTGTACCCTTTGTTCTGAAGAGAATGTTTTAAACATATTCTAAGTGAGAATTTTAAATAGTGTTTTAGACTGGTTTCATGAGAGCATCTAACTTATATGACTGTAAATATTTTCAGAACACAATAAACTCCACTTCCATTCCAAGATGCTTCATGCAGTGTGTCACTTTGGATGGTAATTATATTGCATTAGGGAGACAGATTGTGCAGCCTCAAAAGGGAAAGACTATACTGGTAAATTTGTCATCCACCCCCACAATGCACACCCTCTAACGAGGACAATTCTATTACTTCTGGGACCATCTTTATTTCACATTTATTATTTAAAAAATACAAGCTACCGGAACTGAGTAACTCCTAAGTAGAAAGTACTGTTTTTGTTTCAATCATAGAGATCTAGTTTTTTTTTTTTTTTTCCTCTGTGGGAATATTTTTAAATAAAGAGTTTTCCTGCTTATTTCTTTTCACCCTTTTAAGACAGGGCAATGCTTAATTACCTCTCATATTCTTATTTGACAAGTCATTCAAATTTTCCAAGCCTCATTTTTCTCACCTGAAAAAATATATAATTGAGTCATCTTATGAAGATTTCTTTCACTCTTAAAATAAAGGAGCCAAATTATTTCTACACTGCAAAACGCTGAGCAAATTTTCAATATGAGGTTTGTGGTACATGGAAATGTGGTATTTATCTTTTTTATTTCAACAACCTTATACAGTGGCTGGAACATGTTCATACTTAGTACGTATTTTAAAAGAACAAAATAAATAAGAAAGGAAGAAAGATGGAAGTAAGAGTAAGAGAAAAGGGAGGGAGGGAAGGAAAAGAGAGAAGAAACAGAGGAGGAATAAAGGAAGAAAAAATGGATGGGAGATGGAAGGGGGAAAAGGAAGAAGAGAGGGAGGAAAAAAGAAAATGGAATCGGAGAGAGAGAAGGAAAAAGTAAAGAAGGAAAGAAGGAGAAAATAAAAGAAAAGAGGAAGAAGAAAAGGGAGGAATAACTATGACTATTATGTGATTAGTTGATTAATTTTGACTTTGACCTGTGTATGATAACAACTGATTTAATCATGGTAGCTGTTCTGTTCTCCTCCAAATAAGATAAGTAGATTTTTCAAAGTGACTAATGTTACATGAAGTTTAAACATGGTAGTACTGGAGTGGTGTTGGAGTGGTTGAAGTAGTTATATTTGCTACTTTGTTAGTAATAGTATTAATATTACTGCCTTTGAAAATGAAACCGGAAAGAGAGGGTTTCATTTTCAAATGCAATAGCTAAGTGGAAATGCTACAGGAGACTCATTCATTAAAGGGATTGCCCTTTTTTTCCTACTTTTTAGAGAATTTATTAAAAAAAAGCAGGATATTTTTAAAATAGTCTAAGATTCTCAGTCTTAAATTGGAAATAATTTCTTTGTTTATTTTGTCCTTAAGCATAAACTTGATTCATTAGTAGGAACACACAAACAAACATAATTAGTACTAGAGAAATAGAAGTATTTGTATCTTGCTCCAGTGTAAGAGTCAATTAATTCTGTGTGTGTGTGTGTTTGTGTGTGTGTGTGTGTGGTAGCTTTTTGACAAGCTAATTCAGATACATTTTTTAAAAGATGGTGATATTATTCCTCACATAAACCAATAATTCTGAGGTTGTTTTAGCAAGGAAGTGAGTCAGTGCTTTGGATGCATTTAATGGTAGCATTAATAATCATCACTACCATTAATTAAGCACCTGCTCTGAGCAAGGCACTGCACAATCGCTAGCTCATTTAATTTTTATGGGAACACTGTGAAGGTAGCATTTGCATCACAGTTTTGTAGTTGAGGAATCATAGATGCAGAGGGAATAGTTAACTTTTCTTTCTTTCTTTCTTTCTTTCTTTCTTTCTTTCTTTATTTATTTTTTTATTATACTTTAAGTTCTAGGGTACATGTGCATAACGTGCAGGTTTGTTACATATGTATACTTGTGCCATGTTGATGTGCTGCACCCATCAACTCGTCAGCACCCATCAATTCGTCATTTATATCAGGTATAACTCCCAATGCAATCCCTCCCCTCTCCCCCCTCCCCATGATAGGCCCCGATGTGTGATGTTCCCCTTCCCGAGTCCAAGTGATGTAATTGTTCAGTTCCCACTTATGAGTGAGAACATGCAGTGTTTGGTTTTCTCTTCTTGTGATAGTTTGCTAAGAATGATGGTTTCCAGCTGCATCCATGTCCCTACAAAGGATGCAAACTCATCCTTTTTTATGGTTGCATAATATTCCATGGTGTATATGTGCCACATTTTCTTAATCCAGTCTGTCACAGATGGACATTTGGGTTGATTCCAAGTCTTTGCTATTGTGAATAGTGCCACAATAAACATACGTGTGCATGTGTCTTTATAGCAGCATGATTTATAATCCTTTGGGTATATACCCAGTAATGGGATGGCTGGGTCATATGGTACATCTAGTTCTAGATCCTTGAGGAATCGCCATACTGTTTTCCACAATGGTTGAACTAGTTTACAATCCCACCAACAGTGTAAAAGTGTTCCTATTTCTCCACATCCTCTCCAGCACCTGTTGTTTCCTGACTTTTTAATCATTGCCATTCTAACAGGTGTGAGATGGTATCTCATTGTGGTTTTGATTTGCATTTCTCTGATGGCCAGTGATGATGAGCATTTTTTCATGTGTCTGTTGGCTGTATGAATGTCTTCTTTTGCGAAATGTCTGTTCATATCCTTTGCCCACTTTTTGATGGGGTTGTTTGTTTTTTTCTTGTAAATTTGTTAGAGTTCTTTGTAGGTTCTGGGTATTAGCCCTTTGTCAGATGAGTAGATTGCAAAAATTTTCTCCCATTCTGTAGGTTGCCTGTTCACTCTGATGGTAGTTTCTTTTGCTGTGCAGAAGCTCTTTAGTTTAATTAGATCCCATTTGTCAATTTTGGCTTTTGCTGCCGTTGCTTTTGGTGTTTCAGACATGAAGTCCTTGCCCATGCCTATGTCCTGAATGGTACTACCTAGATTTTCTTCTAGGGTTTTTATGGTATTAGGTCTAACATTTAAGTCTCTAATCCATCTTGAATTAATTTTTGTATAAGGAGTAAGGAAAGGATCCAGTTTCAGCTTTCTACTTATGGCTAGCACTTTTCAAAAATACTAGCTGATGGCTTTCCTCATTATGTCCACCTCTCCAAGGTCAGAGAGTGACTGAAGATCAAAGAGAAAATTAAAAAGAGAAAAAAACCACATTTCTAAACCTTCTTTCATCTCAGAGAAACAACAACAAAAAGCAAAGGTAAATACAGACACACACACACAATATCTTAAGTAAGCCACTTAGCATTGTTCTAAGTTCTTTGCTAAAGTATTTCTGTGAATCTCCTAACACACTTGTAAGAAGGACACTGTTTTCCTTATTTGACTGATGAGAGAAGGAAAGTTTGGGAGGTTAACTTGACTCGCCAATTTGGCAAGTGATGGAATCTGTATTTGAACTCAAAATGCACGTGGCTTTGAAGGCTGGAAGTAGGGCTGTGCCCCTTTCCCGGGTCACACTGACCTTCACCTGCAGTGCAAAAACACTTTACAAGCACAGGACACTTGAAGTGATATAAAGACAAACAAGACATAGCCTTGAACTCAGAAAGCAAAATCTCTGAAAATATCTCGGCTGATGCAACATTTATGAGGAAGTGTGAGATGGTTTACAAAATAGTCCTTGGAGGTCATAAACTGAAATATTAACTGGTGACCTTTTTTCTGTTGAGTAAATTTTTGATGGAGACAGGGCTTTCTAGCACCTTGGAGGGAGACGACCTTATTATGATGAAGGAGACACTCACTCTACTTCACCAGGCAACGGATTTTGAAAGGCGAAAGCAAGCCTTCCTCTACTTTGCAGGAAAGGGGGCATTTTGCATACACACTTTCAGATAACTCTTATAACAGCTCTGTGGGATAGTAACTCTTTTTCTCTTTTACAAGAGAGAAAACTGAGGCTTGAGAAGATGAAGTGTTCACCTTGGGTCATACAGGTAGTAAGTGATGGAGGCAAAGCTCAAACCAAGGCCTACCTTATTCCAAAGATCAAGATTTTTCACCGCATCTTATTGCCTCTCATTGTGTATACAAATGTGTGTTGTGTATATGTGTGTGAGTGTGCATGTGCAAACAAATGGACACATCTTGTGGCACCTGAAGCCTGCTTTTATATTTGTATTTCTTATCTCCTTTTCCTCTTCCAGGATAGCATGTGCACACTGGGTAAATGAGGGAGGTTGGTGTGCTAAGTGGTGGGGATGGTGAAGTCCTGAACCAAGGAGAGTAAAGAAGGCCAGTGGCTAGCAGAAGCTCTTCTCTCTCACTGGCAATACTACAAACCAGAACAAGAGTCATAGTTCCTGCCTTGAGCATCCACCAAACCTGACTTCACTATTTCCTAGACCTGAGTATACTGAGAAGATAAAATTGAGTTCAGCTTAGAACCTCTTATTTGGTGTAGGTCATAAGTACTTAGTTTCCAAAGACTTAATTCAAATGCCAATTCTTCTAAAAAGTTTCTCTTATCACCTGCCCAATTAATGCTAACTTAAGGATTTTATTTTTCTGTGGATATTTATCAAGTGGCTACCATGTACTAGGCATTGTGCTAAGCATCTGTGTTAGGGTTAGGGTTAGGCACATCAAGGATCATGTTACACTATAACTGTTTTTCTAAATATCTGTATCATAAACTAACAAGGACAATTGTTTATCTGCTCAATATTCTTAGCTTTTGGCCTGGTTTGCACATACAGTAAGTATATAATAAATGTGTGTTTAATGAAGGTATTCAGGGAAGAACTGATGATTTCAAATGGAAATGATATTGGCTGCTTATAGGGTGAGGGAAATCAAAGGTTGAGCTGATCAGTTTACAAGTCCCAAGAGGTGGTCTCACACTTCTTTGAGGGGACCAGTGGGCAAATGTTATAGAAGGCAGATGACTGCAAAAATAAAGGTAGTACTTTCTTTCTATTAAGTTGTCCAATTATAGGATGGGTTGTCTATTGAGGTAATGTGCTTTTTATAAGTGGTGTTTAAGCAAAATGTAAAGCCTTTGTCTATCTGGGGTGATCTGGAAGGGTTTTCCATGTTGATTTTGACACGAACTTATCTAAGGCTTCTTCTAACATTGATACCTGCCATTCTATGATCAGGAAGCCTTTACAGAGGGAACGGCAATGTCTTAGTGAAGCTGGAGAGGATGGTTCATGTCAGAATGCCCCTCTCCCTCTACCAATTCAAACCCTACTCATTTACCCTTGGTGCAGCACTGAGAGAGGGCCACTCTGTTAGTGGCCTACACTTGAGTGTTAGCACAGAGTTAGTTCATCATTCATGGATAATGAGTAGAGAGGTCCAACCAATGAAAGAATTGCAATGACCCTCTTTGACTGTCATGATTGTCAACCTTATGATTTTACCCTCAGGTCCTTTTGGCCTAGTTTCTCTTTCACATCTCTGTTTCAAAAACTTCAAACCTACGTTCCTGACTAAATTTCAGAAAAGTTATTACCGTCCCTAAAATTAAAAAATTTAATAAAAATTACCAAACTATTGTCAATTAAAATGTAGTGATAAAGTTCCGACCCTGAAGTTAGATCACTTCACTCAGCCATTGACTTCCAGAAGGTGAGCTCACCATTCTGTGTCTCATCTGTAAAATGAAAACACTGATCTAAACAATCCCTCAGGAATTTCCTTACTCTAATTCTAAATAAATCCAATGGTGGTTTTCTGTTTGTTTGTTTGTTGTTTGTTTTTTGCATTCTCAGTGCCAAAGAATTTACCTATTGAGAATGGTAATATATGGAAGCTTGAGTCCCCAAGAGAGTTTCTATGTCATTGTAGATGATTCTAAATGAAGATGAAGAGAGGCAAACTAAGCTGGCAGGTGACAGTGTGGGGCTGGTGCTGCTAAGGAGTTGAGCTTTATTACTCAGGGATGAGCAAGAGAAGACTTTCCTCACAGGACCTGACTGGCTAATCTGTGAAGGATGACTCATTCATCAATGCTGAAGATGACCACAGCACTGAGCTGCAGCTCTGTCTTCCACCAGACTTCCTTTGCACCTCACTCAATTTTCCAGGGAATGGCTGGGATAGCTTGTTTTGATGCATTTTAGAGTAGCAACAGTGGTAGAAACAGTGGAGGAAATGGCTCCAATGGTCCAGAGAGTCAACTCAGAAGAAAGGAGACAAGGAACATGATGACATGTGAACTTGCACCTGTATGACAAAGTAAGGATGTTGGCTGTACTATTCCAACTGCTATTCTTCATTTTCATTTATCCCAGGAGGCTTATAAAGAACAACTGCAGGTGGTGATTGCTCAGAAAGAGGCTTCACACTAAAAATACAATTTGGGATGTGAATATGTCAGTATAATAGACTTGCAATGTTTTCAATATATCAATATAATAGACTTGCAATGTTTTCAATGATCCATATCTGGCTGTGAGCTACCTGCAGGTAAGGATTATATTAAACATATTCGTACACCCCAGTACTCAGAAGGGAGCATTAACAGAGCTGGTGCTCAATATAGGCTTGATAAATAAAATAAAAATTGAGAATCATTTTTGTTTTAAGGCAATTAGATTACAAATGAGTTTCTTTCTTTTCAGAAGTACCCATAATATTATATATTGCTTTTTACCTGGAAACGAGTTACCTTCAGTGTGACTTACCTCCTGAACAGAGTTCTCCAAATAGAACCTTCTCCTTTGTTAAATTGCCAATCCACATACTCATCTCTTAACCATACTGTATACATGACATAGTACAGCATACCATCCCATCTAGGAAGCCTTCCTGCTATCACTGGGGAAATCACCCTCTCTCTTCCTTACTTTCTAGTATAATCTAGTATACTAATATACTAGGGATTTAAAGACAATTTAAAGACAATTTTATACTAGTATACTAATTTCTAGAAATTAAGGAAGAATACTAGATTTAAAATTGTCTTTAAATCCCTTTCTACCTCTCACTTGTTGTCAGCCTTAGGCAAGTTACTTAACTTTTCTCTGCTTGTTTTCTGATCTGCAACATAGAGATAGTAACAGAAACTATTGGCTGAGTGAGATGGCTCATGCCTGTAATACCAGCACTTTAGGAGGCTGAGGCAGGAGCATCGCTTGAGCCCAGGAGTTCCAGACCCGCCTGGGCAACATAGTGAGACCTGTCTCTACAAAACATAAAAAAATTGAAAAAAGAAATAGCTAGGTGTGATTATGCAAACCTGTAGTTTCAGGTACTCAGGAGGCTGAGGTGGGAGGATTGCTAGAGTCCGGGAGGTTGAAGCTGCAGTGAGCTATGATTGTATCATTGCATTCCAGTCTACACAACAGAACAAGACCCTGAAAAAAAGAAAGAAAGAAAGAAAAGAAAGAAAGAAAGAAAGAAAGAAAGAAAGAAAGAAAGAAAGAGGGAAGGAAAGAAAGAAAGAAAGAAAGAGAAAGGAGGGAGGGAGGAAAGGAAAGGAAAGGAAAGGAAAGGAAAGGAAAGGAAAGGAAAGGAAAAGAGAAAGGGAAAGGGAAAGGGAAAGGAAGAAGGAAGGAAGGAGAGAAACTATCATGGTTTTGTAGTTGGGCTAAATGAGTCAGTACATGTACTCATCAAATGATAAGTGTTCAATATCTATTATCGATAACTATTATAATATCTATTAGTTACCAATAACTATTATAATAACTACTGTAATAACTATCAATAACTATTATCAGTAGTATTTTCCCTCTTTTATTACTTTTAATAAAAGTACTTTTATTTTTTTAATAAAGTTTTAAAATTTATTTAAAAAATAAATTTTTAATTTATTTTTTATTTTTTTAATTTTTTTTAATTATTTTTTTAATTAAGTACTTTTAATAACAAATTACTTTTTGTATTTTAACAAAACTAATTTATCAGTTCATTCTAAGACTAGTTATATAAAATGAAAACCCTGGGGAGAGTCTCCACATCTGATCATATGTTCTTAAAATAAATGAAAAAAAAATGGAAAGTTCTTTTCAGTCTCCCCATGATACACACCTCTTATAACAAGATGATATATTGAGTTCAGCCTTATTGTGTATGGTTTTCGTAACTATTAAAGACATCTTAAATGCATTTAAATGTAATTAAGTCTAATTAAAATTGTAAGTGAAATGTTGAGACAAACTGCCTAGATTTTTAAGTGAACAAAAGTAGATCAAAGGGTAAAAATACATAAGGATACAAAAAAATTCCACTGTTAGTTAAAACACTGTCAACACGATAGTTAATAGAAACATGAAAGTGAGCAGGAGGAATTTTAGATGAAGCTTCTTTTAAAAAGCAAATGGTCCTATTTTCAAACAGAACCACAAAGAATTGTAGAAACACTCAGTTTCTTAATATGAAAATAAAAAGAATAAGTAACAGTAAATCACTCATTACTCTACTATTTTTTGAATTATATAAGATAAAAAGTAGGCCAGGTGCGGTGGATCACACCTGTAATCCCAACACTTTGGGAGGTCAACATGGGTGGATCGTTTAAGATCAGGAGTTCAAGACCAGCCCAACCAACATGGTGAAACCCTATCTCTACTAAAAATACAAAAAATAACTGTGTGCAGTGATGTACACCTGTACTTCCAGCTACTCAAGAGACTGAGGCATGAGAATCTCTTGAACCCAGGAAGGGGAGGAGGCAGTGAGCCAAAATCACACCACTGCACTCTAGCCTGGGCAACAAAGTGAGACTCTGTCTCAAAAAAAAAAAAAAAAAACCAAACAAACAAACAAACAAAAAAAACAGTAAAAACTCTTCATGTCTATTCATTGAAGTCTATCCTTTAGAGATAAATACCATTAACAATTTGGTAGGCTTTCTTTCAGATCTTTTTTTCACTCATATTAATCTGTCATATTCAGTTAACTAGTTAGTAAAAACAGAGTGCTATACATAACATATTGTAACCCCCTCTTTCTTTTTAACAATGTAGCATGGGCATCTTTTCATGTATATATGTTTATCTCATTCCTTTTTTTATTTCCAGCCTAATATTCCCATAGAAATAGTAAATTTCATTCTTATTAAAGGCTTCACACTGTTTCCTGGTGTGGATATACCCTAATTATTTAAGTCAATCTGAATGGGAGTTGAATTTTAGGTGAATTTTAGGGTTGCATTTCAAATAATCATTTGGAAAACTATTTTAGCTACAGTTTATTTTAGCTACATTAATTTTGATTCTTAAAACCATCAAATGGATAATAAACCCAAGATAATCTTTAAAGGCAGAAAAATTACTAAAGGATAACTTATGCTATTATGGAAGGAAGCAGGATAGATGCAAGTTGGTTTGGGTTGTCTATTTTTGCTTGAGGCCCTTTCATTGCAACTGCTGTCATCCTTATTGTAAGTACGAGAAGAAAGAATTCCATATGAGATGAGAAGGTGTAGACAGCTCCACTCAGGCTGATGCTTTGCACTGGATTGGGAAATGTGTCTACTCATGCCTGGGAGGGATCCAGAGCAGGGAGGCATTTACCAGAAGTAGGATTGAGGAATCACTTGTTCTTTCAGAGGCCACTGGCCACCAGGTACCATATGGCTGCTTCCATGTTGTGAATTCCCTGAACACCAGGCACGCTGGTATTCAAATGTAGGAACAGAAAAATTTTCAAAACCAAACAAATTATATTTGGATTACCCATAATATCAGTTCCTTCTGTTAGCTTTGATGATTCAGAGAGAATATATGTGTTAAATTAACAAGTCTATTATGAACTTTTGACATCTGTAACCTTCTCCTTAGCTGGTACACCAAATGCCTCTGTAATTCTTGCCTACCATCTGTGTGTTTAACTGTGGACATGAACAAAATGAGATGGATGTGTTCTGTGGCTAAAAAGGCAGCTCCTCCATTTACTGTAAGCAGAAGGGGCCAAGAAGTAAAGGAGAAATGAGGATATTTGGACAATGCAAGAGGGGTGGGGTGGGGAATTGAGGGAGAATGGCAGCCTCCTGCATTATCATGATCCAGGATTTTGGTGTTGCTTCTCAGGGTGAAATTGTTTGCTTTCTCCATGTCCCAGTTCCAGGTCCCTAGGTTTGAACACCATGTCCACCCCAGGCCTACCAGCTATAGCCAGGAAGATTTGGTAAATAAGAGATTCAAGGGGGGCAAGGGGAGGGAGAGCATTAGGACAAATACCTAATGCATGCTGGGCTTGAAACCTAGATAACGGGTTGATAGGTGCAGCAAACCACCATGGCACATGTATACCTATGTAACAAACCTGCACGTTCTGCACAGGTATCCCAGAACTTAACGTAAAATTAAAAAGAGAGAGAGAGAGAGAGATTCAGGCTGAGACACAGCAACTTAAGAGTTCTTGAGGACAGAGTTTGGTGCCACCAGAAGGGAGAGAAAAACCTGGAACATGGCAGAAAAGCATCATGAAGAGAAGTTTGTGCAGGGATTTCTAACATGTCTGGGTAGTGTGGTGACTGTGTGCTTAGTTCTCTATAAGCATAACCAAGCTGTCACAACAGGTTCCTTCTATTATCTCACCAAATCTCTTCTGAACTTCCTTTGGTTCTTCTAATGGATTTTTGCCCAGAAAAATAAGATACATCTCGCTTAGATCCTAGTGTAATCAGTCTCCTATGACAATCCCAACAAAACAATTTCTTAAAGCTTGCTCTCTGCTGTGTTATATAAGCATTTCGATCCCCTCTACAAGCATTCTCTTCTCTCCATCCTTCTGTGTAAGTACAGCTACAGCTAGTTGTCCAGTGTGTAGGCAAAAACTGCCTGACTCATCTAGTCATACTTTAATGAAGCTGTGTCCCAGGCTTCAAAGTGTACTGGTTACTCAGATCTTCTAAATTGGACATTGCTAATTCTAGAATCAGAAGCAAAGGGACCTAGGGACAGGTCATATTATTGATATATTATTTTCTTAATTTAGAGTCAAGGCATCTTGGTTGCAGTTATGAGAACACAGACTCCACCTTCTGCTAAATTATATTTTTTCAAGAGCCCTATCAATGCCCTTAAAAAGACAACAGAACCGTCTGTTATGCACCACCCACAATATCATGTATGGAGGTTCATCTTAGAACAAAGATGAATCCTCAGTGAATACAACAAGAAATAAACTGACTCAAGTTTCAGATTAGCCAGGCAGCTGCTAGGTATTTTTAAAGCAGAGAAGCCAAATCAGAGATATGAAAAGAAATTAGTACTCAGGTAGAGATGCTACAACATGGCTTTGTAACAGAAATAACATACAGTGGTCTTTTTGTTGTTGTTGTTTACCCAGATCATTCCTTTTTGTAGCACTGGTATCCTCATTTTCCTCTGAGCCATTCCTTGCCCACTCCCATCTCATATTTTTCAGGTAAAGTTGATTTCACTCACAGAATACAAGAGTAGAACATGTGTTCTGGGCCAGCCTTGTTACCTCATTCTATCCTGCTTGACTCAGTGCACTTTAAAAACGTGCACATGTCTCAAAGCAGGCCTGCCAGAGAAGATACAACCTGAAGACTTCTACCTAAGCTTTCAGAAAAACAAACTGTCAACTGCTAGACTGGAATGAGATTCTGTAAATGTGAAGCTTCCTTGGTGTCTCTGGGCAGAATTGGGAACTGAAGTAGCTATGAGGAAACAGAACCAAGAGGTGGATAACATTGTTTGAGCTGGGAATCAATTCGTACTTGAAAAGAACTAAGCCTAGATTTTTCAGTTTGCATGGGGCCAAAAAAAAAAAAATCCCTTTAGCATAAGCGAATCCACCAATGGCAAGACAGGAAGTCCTACCTAGATTGGCATTTTCCAATTTTGGAAATATTAGCTGAAACACCTTTCTCTACCCACGCTTCTCTGCCTTGTTGAGAAGCCTTAGCTTCCTTAGCCCTCTCTGGCACTACCCCAGCAGGGTGTTGTGGTTCTTCTTTACAGCCTCACAACAATAGAAGTCCAGTCTCCCCACTTGCCTTAGCTGCTATGCATAGGGGAGAGGCCACACTTCTTTTCAGTGCCATTAGGTTGCAGTAGAGGGATTATTGTTTGAAAGGTTGTTTTTTTTTTTTTTCTTTCTTTCTTCTCTGTTGCTCTTTTCCTGTTTTTGTTGTTGTTGTCTGTTTGTTTGTTTTCCAGAAAAAAAAACCCACAAAATTTTGTTGGTTTCTTTTTTTTTTTTTTTAAACTTTAAGTTCTAGGGTATATGTGCACAATGCGCAGGTTTGTTACATATGTATACATGTGCCATATTGGTGCGCTGCACCCATTATCTCATCATTTACATTAGGTATATCTCCTAATGCTATCCCTCCACCCTTCCCCCTCCCCACAGCAGGCCCCGGTATGTGATGTTCCCCACCCTGTGTCCATGTGTTCTCATTGTTCGGTTCCCACCTATGAGTGAGAACATGCGGTGTTTGGTTTTCTGTCCTTGTGATAGTTTGCTCAGAATGATGGTTTCCAGCTTCATCCATGTCCCTATAAAGGACATGAATTCATCCTTTTTTACGGCTGCATAGTATTCCATGGTGTATATGTGCCACATTTTCTTAATCCAGTCTATCATTGATGGACATTTGGGTTGGTTCCAAGTCTTTGCTATTGTGAATAGTGCCACGATAAACATACGTGTGCATGTGTCTTTATAGCAGCATGATTTATAATCCTTTGCACATATGCTCAGTAATGGGATGGCTGGGTCAAATGGTATTTCTAGGTCTAGATCCTTGAGGAATCACCACTCTGTCTTCCACAATGGTTGAACTAGTTTACAGTCCCACCAACAGTGTAAAAGTGCTTCTATTTCTCCACATCCTCTCCAGCACCTGTTGTTTCCTGACTTTTTAATGATCGCCATTCTAACTGGTGTGAGATGGTATCTCATTGTGGTTTTGATTTGCATTTCTCTGTTGGCCTGTGATGATGAGTGTTTTTTCATGTGTCTGTTGGCTACATAAATGTCTTCTTTTGAGAAATGTCTGTTCATCCTTTGCCCACTTTTTGATGGGGTTGTTTGATTTTGTCTTGTAAATTTGTTTAAGTTCTTTGTAGATTCTGGATATTAGCCCTTTGTCAGATGGGTAGATTGTAAACATTTTCTCCCATTCTGTAGGTTGCCTGTTCACTCTGATGGTAGTTTCTTTTGCTGTGCAGGAGCTCTTTAGTTCAATTAGATCCCATTTGTCAATTTTGGCTTTTGTTGCCATTGCTTTTGGTGTTTTAGTCATGAAGTCCTTGCTCATGCCTATGGCCTGAATGGTATTGCCTAGGTTTTCTTCTAGGGTTTTTATAGCTTTAGGTCTAACATTTAAGTCTTTAATCCATCTTGAATTAATTTTTGTGTAAGGTGTAAGGAAGAGATCCAGTTTCAGCTTTCTACATATGGCTAGCCAGTTTTCCCAGCACCATTTATTAAATAGGGAATCCTTTCCCCATTTCTTGTTTTTGTCAGGTTTATCAAAGAGAAGATGGTTGTAGATGTGTGGTATTATTTTCGAGGGCTCTATTCTGTTGCATTGGTCTATATCTCTGTTTTGGTACCAGTACCAAGCTGTTTTGGTTACTGTAGCCTTGTAGTATAGTTTAAAACACTCATCAGCAAATGTAAAAGAACAAAAATTATAACAAACTGTCTCTCAGACCACAGGGCAATCAAACTAGAACTTAGGATTAAGAAACTCACTCAAAACTGCTCAACTACATGGAAACTGAACAACCTGCTCCTGAATGACTACTGGGTACATAACAAAATGAAGGCAAAAATAAACATGTTCTTTCAAACCAATGAAAACAGAGACACAACATACCAGAATATCTGGTACACATTTAAAGCAGTGTGTAGAGGGAAATTTATAGCACTAAATGCCCACAAGAGAAAGCTGGAGAGATCTAAAATTGACACCCTAACATCACAATTAAAAGAACTAGAGAAGCAAGAGCAAATATATTCAGAAGCTAACAGAAGGCAAGAAATAACTAAGATCAGAGCAGAACTGAAGGAGATAGAGACACAAAAAACCCTTCAAAAAAATCAATGAATTCAGGAGATTTTTTTTGAAAAGATCAACAAAATTGATAGACCCTAGCAAGACTAATAAAGAAGAAAAGAGAAGAATCAAATACACACAACAAAAAATGATAAAGGGGCCATCACCACCAATCCCACAGAAATACAAACTATCATCAGAGAATACTATAAACACCTCTATGCAAGAAATGGATAAATTCCTGGACACATACACCCTCCCAAGACTAAACCAGGAGGAAGTTGAATCCCTGAATAGATCAATAACAGGTTCTGAAATTGTTGGAGTTTTTAAATTGCTTGTGACCGTGGGCATTTCTAGATTGCTGGCTTCTTCAACTCCAAGGCAAGTATATGTAAGGCAAAAAAGAAAATCCTAAAATTCACCACTTTGTAGCTCCTTGGGTCCTGAGGTCCCTAGCTCATCTGCCTTCTTTTCTCTACCTTTCAGAGTATTGCTATATTTATTTCATATAAAATATAAGTTTTTCAATCATACTTAGTGGGATGAATAGGGAAATGTACTTCTACACCATATTCCCAGAAACAGAAGTCCTTCATTATTTTTTTAACATTGCACTTTACTAAATGAGTTTATTTTTAGTACCTGCCAGATACCAAATACTATCCATTTTAGAATATCTAGCATTGCTTTTTGTGATCAAGTGTGTATTTGCCACTCAGTTCCCAACCAAACCTAGCTTAAAATGTATTTCTTTCAGGAACCCCTGCATTAGAGCTCCCATTATGTTGCTAGTTTTTAATTAGATATTTAGAATGTTGGCTATAGGATGAGTATGGTTCTCATTGATGTCTCTTTAATTATGAATGCTGTGAATCCAGAATAATGGGTAGATAAAATCCATTGATGCATATACACACACACATTCACATACAAAATAATCCAAAAGTATGTGACTTTCAGGAATCTGCAGCAATTACTTCATTGGGGTAACACACACACACACACACACACACACATTCACCTTGACATCAATATAGAAATAAAGAAGTAGAAACAAATAAGGCAACATAAAGACTGCTTGATATTTTTCAACTTAAATGACTATAATTGTTTAGTGGCACAGTTTGTCCTTCTCAAATCTTAAAGCAGAATTGAAATGATCCTAAAGAGCAGCAGAGTTGGCCAGGACTAGTGACTCACACCTGTAATCTCAGCACTTTGGGAGGCCGAGGAGCTAAGATAGCTTGAGCCCAGGAGTTCGAGACCAGCCTGGGCAACATGGTGAGACCCCGTCTGTACCAACAAGAGAAAGAAAAATAAAAATAAAAAAAGAAAAGAAATATCAAAATTAGTTAGGCATGGTGGCTCACACCTGTATTCCCAGCTACTCCGGAGGGTGAGGTGGGAGGATCACTTGAGCCTGGGAGGCAGAGGCTACAGTGAGCTATGAGCATGCCACTATACCCCAGCTACCCCTCAGCCTGGGTGACATAGGCAGACCTTATCTCAAAAAACAAAGTTGTCAAATCAATAATCTATAGTTTCACCTTAATAAACTAGAAAAAGAAGAGCAAATTAAATCCAAAAGGAAATATTAAAGAGAAGAGCAAAAGGGAATAAAATAAAAAAAAAAACAGAAAAACAGTAGAAAAGATCAAACCAAAAATCCAGTGCTTTGAAAAGATAAATAATACTGATAAATCTTTAGTCACACTAATAAAAAAATGTAGCAGGAAAGAAAGTTTCGACATTTATCCAAATAATACAAAAAAAGGGAAAAAAGAAAAAAGCAGCATAGTTGGTTGGAGTTAATGTCAGATTGAGGCTCTGTTCAGAAATTAGCCAGCATAAATTGTGACATGGTCTTAGTCTAATCTGCTGCCTAGTTTACCTTATATGAAGAATGAGAAAGACACTCACCTTTCTCTGCCCAGACACAGTGAGATAATGAGTGAAATAATACAAGGGCTAATTTCCCTCAATATCTGTTACTACAATGATCATTGGAAAGAGATCTTATACAGAATATTGCTAGACAACTCTGCAGAACAGGAAAGCAAGAGAGTTAATAGGATATGGACATTGATATGTGTCTACCTGTGTTTGATGCTAAAAGCAAAAGAGTTCCTGCTTGTCAAAAGGGTTTTACACACACACACACACACACACACACACACACGCAGATATATGTACATATATCTATATCTATATATGTGTGTGTTTGTGTGTGTGTGTATATATATATAGAGAGAGAGAGGAGAGGAGAGAGAAAGACAGAGAGAGAGAGAGAGAGGAGAGGAGAAAGACAGAGAGTGAGAGAGAGAGAGAGATGGAGTCTCACTCCGTTGCCCAGACTAGAGTGTAGTGGTGCAATCTTGGCTCACTGCAATCTCCACCTCCTGGGATCAAGTGATTCTCCTGCGAGTGGCTGGGATTACAGGCACACGCCACTATGTCTGGCTAAGTTTTGTATTTTTACTAGAGGCGAGATTTCACCATATTGCCAGGTGTGTCTTGAATTCCTGACCTCAAGTGATCTGTCCCCACTCGGCCTCCCAAAGTGCTAAGATTACAGGCGTAAGCCACCACGCCCAGCCCAGAAGGGTTATACATACTTACTTGGTAAATGAAAATTTGCTGAACACTCCTTTGGTTCAATCAGCAGATATCTCTTTAGTACCTGTTTTGCATGTACCTGTCACTGTGATAGCTGTCATGGTGAACCTGGAACTAAAGACAGATTCTTGCTCTTAAACGAATGTGAAGTTTAGATGTGAAGGTATATTAGATACTAATTATTTGCTGGATATAGCACCTTCCAACACTCTTTATCATATATATTTTACATATGATATATATATTATGTTTATATAATAATTATTTATATATATATATAATTATATATATATATATAATTATATATATATATGTCTTCTCTTTTCTCTCTACAAATACAGAAATGGCCTGGTGGTCCAAACTGTCCCAGAGTTTCTCATCCTCTAACCACATGGATAGGTGTGCAACTTACACTCATCACAATCTGTCTGGATTTTATCTGGCTGGAGCTAGTTGGAACATTTTCTTTTCTCCCCATTCATTGAGTTTTTGAGAAACTCAAAAGGCACATCCCCTCCTGAGGTAACATGAAATAAGATGGTATGATTTTACTAAAATTACCCCTCTACTTGATTCTCTTCCTCATTGCACCAGAATGACAGAATCTATGCCCTTCATTTTCATTTCCCAAGCACTGAGAATCCAGAAAACACTCAGCAAGTGCTTGTGAAATAAAGGAATGAAGAAAGGCATGGACACTTTTGATATCAAGTATTTTCAAAAAGTTACAGCTATCAGGAAAAGGTATGAGATTAACAGGGAAGATGTCAGGTGTTCTCTTTTTAAAAATTTACTGAGGCTTATCAAGACCAACTAAAGAACATGATTAATTACAGGTTGGATGATGTCACATTTCCAGTTTTCCCCTTCTCTTCTTCCCTTCTGTTTCTCTGTAGGAATAAAACTCAAGGTCAGACCTGAGAGACACACAGGCTCCCTTACCTGTCAGCAGAAAGAAGCTCTCCTCTCAGGATCATCCCTGAAGGGAGTGCTTCATTACCTCTGTCCCTCTCTCTTGTTCCTTGTCTGGGTATTTGATGATGAAGCTGCTGACAGTCCTGACTTCTTGCCTGTGACCTGTAACTTTCTCACCAAGAAAACGGTGCCCAACTTGACTGTTGATTTAGTGGCTGCAATCACATTTCTCCTTATAAATGATCTCTTCATTTTCTGATGGTTTTGCTCACCATGAGCTGTGCCTGATGTAGGAGTTTTGGAAAATCGCATTATCGAATGCTTCTCAAATGTAAAAGAAAATCACCCAGAGATCTTGTTAAATTCCAGATTTTGTCCAATAGGACTAGCGTGAACCTGAAATTCTGCATTTCTAAAAATTTCCCAGCTGATGTTGCTGGTTTACTCACCAAACTGTGAAGGAGAAAAGACATGGGCATTTTGAGTCTCAAAATTTTGCATTGTAAACCTGAAACAATAACCTCCTCCCTGATGAATTCTACGGTTATAAAGAGGATCGAGGCATATAATAAAAATAAAAGGCTGTAAGAATTGGCAACTTGCTGTGTAAACCTAAAGTTCATGCTTAGGTTGACTGCTCTGATGCTCACCTTAGTTCAACTAGTCTCAACATCAAGAGTTACTCCCACAAGGAAAGGTAGAGGTTAAGACTTGAGGGGCACTGTCTCAAAATAAACTTCCCTGCCGGTATCTGGAGCTGAAACTCTCAATTGTATTATCATTTATAACAGACTAGAAGGAACACTAGGGAGTACCTACAGGAGTGAGTGGATTTCAGACCCGGCTGAAAGTCTGAATTGTCCCATGACTGCTGGAGATAACAGGACCCACCCTGGGCACGCTCACAATTCTCACTTAGAGAAATGTCCACAAGTCTGTGTGTGAAGTATGTGCCCCAGATGATTCTGACATTCTGACACAATCATTCTCGCTTTTCAAAGAAAAGAATTTGTATCTATTGAGCTCTAACTCTGTAATTTTGTAAATGAGAGGACCATGACTTGGTGAGTTGGCTGCCTCTTTGTTTTATTCCTTTAATGCAGGGAACCTGGGAACTAGTCCAATACTGGGGCTCTAAAATCCAGAAAATTGGAATGGGTAATTCTCACATAAGCTAAAAGAAAGGCCTAAAAATGAATGAAATGAAAAAGTCAAATAGATTCAAAGCAGCCAAGATGTAAGAAATCAGGATAAGGGAAATTTACCATACCCCATGGGAAAAGAATAAGAGATAATCGACAATTGTCAGAATTCAGCATTTTCCCTATTTTGGAGATGTCTCTAAATTTAATTAGGGAAATGGAAAGTCCAGATACTGGCTCTTTTTTGGGAGAAGATCTGTTCAATGTAGACCATTGAGTGAAGCAAAGACAAATAGATAAATTATTTTTATTGTTATTATAACAGGATTTGTGGGTTGATGATACATGGGTAGGTCGTTTTTTAAAAAACAAGATGACTTGCACTCTACAACATCTTTCTACTCATCATTAGCTCTCTGGTCTTCCCCTCCGGTATTATCCTCATGTAACTTATTTTTCCATTTATAAACCCATTTTCTGTTTTGATTTCCTGTTTGGCCAATTGGTAGAAATGAAATTTCATTCGATTCAAAAAGTCTTTCTCTCATATACAGACATACCTTGCAAATATTGCAGGTTAGGTTTCAGAACACAGTAATAAAGCAAATGTCACAATAAAGTGAGTCACATGAATTCTTTGGTGTCCCAGTGCATATGCAAGTTATGTTTATACTATACTGTAGTCTATTAAGTGTGCAATGGCATTATTCTAAAATGAAACATAGATATCTTAGGTAAAAAGTACTTTATTGCTAAAAATGCTAACAAAGTGAGCACATCCTATTAGAAAAACGGTATGCTAGTCCTGCTTGATGCAGGTTGCCACTAACCTTCAATTGTAAACAAACAAACAAAAAAAACAACAAAAAGCATTATCTGCAAAGCCCAGTAAAGCAAAACACAATAAAATGAAGTATGTTTGTATTTGGGTCAGAGGCAAATTCTGTGAGATTTACACAATGCCAACCCATGGTGAGGAGAGGAACTTGGCTTGTGGTCATTGTCTCTTGTCCATGTTGGCATCTGTGAAACACCCTGTTCCCCTGTAGTCTTCCATTTTTGGTCCCTACAGCTCTGTGCTGAATCCTCTTCCTCCCAGAAGGTTATCTGTGCCTACTCTTCTTACAGCTGCTTCTGCTCCCATCTCTAGTTCACAGCAAATGTGTGGCCACCTCCAGACCACTTTTGGGCCTCAGGAACCTCTGAGAGATTCTAGAAATGCTTCTATTTGGATATCTTACACAGTCATTTCTACTCTATACCTTCCATGAAATGGAGGATGGTGTATATTTAGAGTCTTTCTGGGTCTCCAAGTTCTACTTTAACATGTGACATACAGGACTTCTCACACATAGCCAAACTCATTTGAGCATCTTATTATCCCCTATGCCTCAGGACTTCTAGTGGGGTTTGGGGGTGTTTTTGTTTGTTTGTTTTTGAAGGGAGGGCATTGGAGCAGAACGGAGAGGCAGAAAATCTGACAAATCACTCACTTCTAAATAATGTTTGTTCATATGCTTAATTATTTAAACCTTTGTTTTCTGTTTGCATTCTGCTTTAATGACTCTCTTTTAGAGCAATGGATGCCTCTGAAATAGCTAGACAAATGTAAAAGAGTTATAAGGTATCTTGAAAAGACAAATGGGTAAATTTTAAAATTTTCATCTGACCACAGGTATAAATGAATATAAAACTAGAATAATACACACCACGTTGCTGGTTTTCTTTCAAGAGTGGAATTAAGAATGGTTTTTAACTTTTTTGATTTTGTATTGTATCTGATTATCACCTGAATTTTCTACAATTTTGCAATTAGCATTACTTTCATTTTGGCTTAAAGAAATAGGCATTAAAATATTAGTCTAATGAAGTATATTTAAAAATGTGGACAGAAGCTGACTGTAGAACTTTAAATCTCACACTAACAAAAAAAGACTTTAGTCTGTGAATGGAAAAAAGGGATTGAGACTTAAAGCAATTCAGATTTTACTGAATTGGAGCAATTTAACAAATTGGAGCTTCCAATAATTCCTTTTGACAACAGGGTTGTCAGTGGATTGGAAGGGTAGAAAACAGAGAAAAAGAGAATAAGAATGAAGTCAGTGCTGTGGCTGATTAAGGAAGGAGCAGTAAGGATGTAGAAGAGTGAAGTAAAAGAAAAAGAGAGGCTCCTACTAAAACCCCTGCCAGTTAATTAATTCATAGTACCATAAAAATAGGATGTCAGAGCTTAAAATGCCTTAGAAATCAACCAGTATAAGCTGATCATATTTCAGATGAAATAATGGCGGCGGAAGGAAACAGTCATTCACTTAAGGTTATGAAAACATCCATGAACCTAAACCACATTTTGTGCTCCTAAATGTAAAAACTGCCCTGCTACACTTGGCATCTGGCATCTTTCCTGACATAATGAATATAACTGAATAAATATATTAAGTTAGCTTTTACTGAAAATCTTTGATGATGTGGCAGACACTATAACAGGCTCTTCAGATTTATTATTTCTATTTTTCACAATTATCCTTCCTTGTAAGTGAGATAATCCACTGTGATGGCCCATTTCACAGACGCAGAAGCTGAGGCCCAGAGAAAGTAAATAACTTGCCCGAGTTCACACATGCCAAAGCTACAATTTAAACCTTGATTTGTCTGATTTTATTAGCAATCTCAGTTCAATAGTAGGGGAATATATACAAACTATGGTGACAGAACTTACCAAATATCTTAAAGGGTCCAATCTCTCTTCCTTCAAGTCTTCAGCAGTGACCTGCCACTTGAAGGCTGAGACAGGGAAAGAATGTTTTAGTCCCTTCAGTACCACGGTCAGTTATTTAGCTCTTTGATGATACACTGTCACCTCTAAGCCACATGGGCTAGCCTTAGGTCTTCTTTGATGTATGAGAACATTTGGAATTCAGTGTTTGATTTGAAAACCATAGTTCTTCTCATAGAGCCTCTAATTCCCATATTATAGCATGCATTAAAGACAGCTCTTTTATTTTTTAATTTTACTTTAAGTTCTGGGATACATGTGCAGAACTTGCAGGTTTGTTACATAGGTATACATGTGCCATGGTGGTGCTGCTGCACCTATCAACCTGAAAGAAAGCTCTTTTTGAGGGAAGGTTAGCACCTGAAGGTATTGGCAAAATCAGAAGTGCTTAATAACTGTGCTTCAACCCCTGTGTGCATACACACACTCACATCCACATGCACTCACACCTACACATGTAAACACATGCACAAATACATACCCACAGCAACAAATGCATCTATATTGTAGTTCAGCCTAAGCCATTGTAGAGGAATTGGGAGTCTTCAAATGCTACCTGGAAATCTCTCTCTTCGCTCTCTCTCGCTCTCTTTTTATCCCTTCCTACCTCCCAAATAAAATACTCATTTAGCACTTACTCTGAAAGACTAAAGGGCATCCCTGTTACAAGGTATTACTCCTGACATATTTGAGGCAAGTAAAGCCACACAACTCTCCTTACTTGGCTTCCTCAGTTTTTGGGAAGACTTGCCCAGTCACCTAGGCACCTGGGCTCTATAATGTCCTGCCATTGCTGTGCCTAGGAGATGTCTACCTGGAGATGGGACTTCTGGGGTCTATTGGTCCATATGCTAGCATGCAGATAAGTGCTGGTTCCCAATAAAATTGCCACCAGTCACTGGATACAATGAGAAAAAGGAAATCAATACAAGTAGTTAATTTTTCACAATAAAAATTTAAATTAAACATATTTAACTTAAACAGCCATTTTTTTCTGAGATTATGTTCTTCTTGCTGTCGTTAAAAAGTCTTTCTTTGTAGAGTGATGGCAATAGCATTTGGATATTTTCCCCCCAAATATCCTTACACTGAAGAGGAAACAGCTAACCCTCTTAGTCCTCCATTAAAATAATAATATGGGTTCATAAAATACAAATATCTGGGAATGCAAGTTTCACCTAACCATGAGGAGGAGAAGGAAAAAGAGAACGAATAGAAGGAGCTTAGAGACCTTGTTTTCATATAGCAGAGATATGTCTGTGAAAAGAAGGATGGAGAAAGGAGGAACATTGGTAGAGAAGATTCACAGTGTTGTGGTGAATGCATTCTTGTCGTTGTTAAAAAGTCTTTGTTTGTGGAGTGACGGCAATAGCATTTGGATTTTTTTCCCCAAAAATATCCCTACATTGCAAAGGAAACAGCTAACCCTCTCTTGTGGTGCCCGTATATTTATTTTGTGGCACCCAAATATTCATTTTCTCAGTTCATTGTTATAGAAAGTTCTAAGGAAGATAAAATTATCTCTGTAGTACAAGTAAGTAAGCTAACATTTAAAAATTAAAATGAGTCGACTAAGGTGACACAGGTGGTAGTGACAAAACCATAACTTGTACCTAAGAGCAAGCATTTGGTTTTCCTCCCCTGAAGATTGTGACACTTTCAAGTAGAATCTATCAAGTTCCAGCAGCCTGGCCAAATAGCATACCACAGCACTCATGCATTGCTACCATATATGGCAAAAACACTATGATATAACACCTTTGAGATGTTTTCATATATTCACATTTGAGTTGCTCTGATCTTAGGACATTGAACAGCTTTGTAAAAAAAAAAAATCTCAGTAACTATAATTTACTTTGTTTTTTTTGACACCTGTGTTGTTATCTGTTTTTTAATTCTAAGGAATGAGTCCTCAGTTATATCTGTCTGCCATTGCTTAAGTCAACTAAAGGGAATACTTCAGAGAAAAAAAAAATAGTCAAAATTAGAATGCACAGGAACATAGAATATTTAGAGGTGATAAATACCACAACTAAGTGTTTGTAATCACAGTTTAGAGACCTCCAGAGAATTAGATTCCTGAGCATTTAGAATCTTTAAATCTAGGTTGGAAGATGTGTCTTTGACATTAATTCTCATTTAATAAAATAACTGCATTTACATTGTGCTGTTTTGCTAAGAAAAGAGAATTGTGCCATCATGAAGTAAAATTTATTTTACATATTGACATAAAGGGAAAGGCCTAGGTCTCTTAAAAGATACAGGATAGTTTTATTAACACTAAGTGCAAAGGAATTTATATGACCCAATGTTCACTCATTTATTTTTTGAGTTATCTGTTTAATAAATGTATGTTAAATACAATTGAACTGATATGTTATTATGTTATATATGTCCTGATAAAGGACAATTGATCCAATTTGTAGTTGGAGGATAGCAGAGGAGGTTGCCTGGGGAAGGTAACACTTAATCTAAACACAAAAACATAAGGGGTGAGTTGGAATGAGGCAGGCATTTCCAACAAAGGGAATACAGAGGACAGATGTGGAGAGACGCAGAACAGCATGCTGTAGGAACTCCAACAAAGTAAACATGACACAAACCATAGCTGAACTATGTCTGGTAAGGACTCAAGGCAAACTGGCAATGTGATGTCCCTTCTTTAAATACATGTTTCTCACTTATTTATTGGTTAGGGAGAAAATAACTTTATTTATTAAATCATTCATATCTCTGTTAAAAATAAGAGAGTTGGTGGTAAGAAGTTGCTTGGCAGCACAGTGAGGTACCTCTGATGAAATTATGACCAGGTGGGCACGAGTTAGTACTGCATGTAACAAGAGACCTTTGTCTATAACACCATGGGAGGACGTGAAGAAGGGATCCTTTGAGGGAACAAGCCAGAACCTACCAAAGTGTAAACACCTTGAAGCCAATAGGCTATCCCTTAAAAATGACAAACACCAAGGAAAACACAAAAATAACAAAGAGAAAAAAGAGTACTTAAATAAAGATGTGAATGCAGTCATGGAATACCTAAGACAGAATTCACAGATGGTTCATAATGGGCAAATTATAGCCACAGACAGTAAGGAAGTAAGGGAGGAAATTGCAGTTGCTTTAAAGAAAGACAGTCAAAAGAAACTACCATCAGAGTGAACAGGCAACCTACAGAATGGGAGAAAATTTTTGCAATCTACTCATCTGACAAAGGGCTAATATCCAGAACCTATAAAGAACTCATTCAAATTTACAGGAAAAAAACAACCCCATCATAAAGTGGGCAAAGGATATGAACAGACACTTCTCAAAAGAAGACATTCATACAGCCAACAGACACATGAAAAAATGTTCATCATCACTCACCATCAGAGAAATGCAAATCAAAACCACAGTGAGATACCATCTCACACCAGTTAGAATGGCAATCATTAAAAAATCAGGAAACAACAGGTGCTGGAGAGGATGTGGAGAAATAGGAACACTTTTACACTGTTGGTGGGACTGTAAACTAGTTCAACCATTGTGAAAAACAGTGTGGCGATTCCTCAAGGATCTAGAACTAGAAATACCATTTGACCCAGCCATCCCACTACTGGGGATATACCCAAAGGATTATAAGTCATGCTGCTATAAAGACACATGCACATGTATGTTTATTGCAGCACTATTCACAATAACAAAGACTTGGAATCAACCCAAATGTCCATCAGTGACAGACGGGATTAAGAAAATGTGGCACATATACACCATAGAATACTATGCAGCCATAAAAAAGGGTGAGTTCACATCCTTTGTAAGGACATGGATGAAGCTGGAAACCATCATTCTCAGCAAACTATTGCAAGAACAGAAAACCAAATACCGCATGTTCTCACTCATAGGTGGGAAACGAACAATGAGATCACTTGGAGACAGGAAGGGGATCATCACACACCAGGTCCTATTGTGGGGAAGGGGTCGGGAGGGATAGCATTAGGAGATATACCTAATGTAAATGATGACTTAGTGGGTGCAGCACACCAACATGGCACATGTATACATACGTAACAAACCTGCACGTTGTGCACATGTACCCTAGAACTTAAAGTATAATTAAAAAAAAAAAAAAGACAGTGGATGGGAAGGAAGAAGATTAAAAAGACAAATGGCAAACACAAATGCAATGGTGTGTTTCCATTGCAGAAAATCACATCATGGAATTGCAGATTGCCTTGCTGACCTTGAAAATCAAGATACAGGCACTGGAATGTTACAGATGTGGGTCCACAGAGCATGAAACAACCAAATGTAAGGCGGAAGTACACCCGGGTCTTAGTGAATTTCTTTTTGCAACATGTTTTGTTTGCAGAGAAATGGGGAGCCTGTCTAGATCTTGTCCTGATAATCCCAAAGGACTCTATGCTGATGGTGGTGGTTGCAAACTTAGTGGCTCTGTGAAACAGTTAAAGAAAGATTGCCCTTAAAGTCAGAATTCAGATCGAATGGACACAGTCAGTTGCTGGGCAAAGGGAATGAGTGCAGACTATGAAGAACTTTTGGATGCACCTAAACTGCAGAAACCCAAAACAGAAATACCTAAAGTTGTTAATTTTTGGTAGCAACTAGCACTATCCTTAGTTACCACCTCATTGTTACTCCCTAAACTAGGCCCATCTCACAAGTTAGAGTTGGGCTTCCTTGTAGCCAGGACTATACTGTAGATATCAGTATGATCTGGGTGTGGTCAAAAACAGTTTCCTTTATTCTGTTCATCAAATAATACTTCTACCACTGTTCGGAGAAAATTGAAGAAAAGAATAAGATGATTAAATGGTTTATCTAAGAACATGTTTTAAGAGGCAGAACATAGATATAACTAAGTGGTTATATACCTGATTGTAACAGTCATCTTTAATAAAAGCAAAATCATGCATAAATATAAAATACCCCTAAACAAAGGGGCAGTTTTCATTATATTCTTAAAAAAAGACAGTTATTTACATATAAGTATGTAACAAAATATTTTAATTTATATGAATTTGATGGTAAAACATCTTTGTCTCCATTGATGGATATTATTTATTTGATAAGAGCAATACCAATAATTGTTTGTTCAGTTACATTGGATTATTGTTCAGTTTTCCCAGATTAACAGGCACCATTATTTTCTCATTCATTCTGGTTATGCATAATAATTCTTTATATACTGGCAATATGTCCCAGTATTCAGTTGTTTTTCACCTTCTGACTACAGTGTTGACTGTCTTCTTGGAGAGATGACTTTGCTCCCCAAAGAACTACATTGTTATAGACTCTTTCTTTACAACTCATCTCCAGTCATTGAGATGCAATAAAAAAATGGACTTTGGGTTCCAGCTCTGCTACTCATCTGTGAGGCCTTTAGAGAGTTATTCAACTGTCTGAACTTTAGCTTTTAGGTCTGTAAAACAGAGAAAATGATGTCTTCCTTATAAAGATCTTAGAGTTTAGCTGAGAGAACTGAAAAAAAACATCTAATATCACAGAAAGCAAATTCTAGTTCCCTTCCTGCTTTGTACACTTAACAAAATATCCAGACTTCTTGATTTCCTTCTTTTCTGTCAGAAGTAATAAGGCTCAATCATATTCACCAAATATTGTTTTGAATAATATTTTTGCCTCTTCTGAAAGGTTAAATACAAACACAAAAGAAGATACAGGACCCTAGGCTATGAGCAGATCTGAAGAATAGTTCCAAAATTGAACCGTGCAATAATGCCATCTTGGAAATCTGTGTGCAGTCTGTCTTAGCGTCTATATTGAAGTCCAGTTCCCATTTGGGTAATTGATTTTACATATTTATTGGAAGACAGTCAGGGTATCTTAATACAGGCTGTTGTGATTCCTCCCTGAGTCCTACTAAAGTTGCATTACATAGAGGCCAGAGGGAAGTGCAGAATAAAAATAGGTTAATTTTTATTAGCCCATTCGGGAGCTGGGGTTTTAATTCTGTGTTTTCAGTGTGGTTATTCATCTCTTATTTCTTTACCTATGTTACCTTTCCATAGGTCTCTTTTGTATCTCTCAAACTCTTGAACTTCATCCTGTGAATTTGTGGAAGTAATTTAAAGGTGGGCCTCAATGACCTCAAATGCAGCCAGCAGTAAATTCTAGGACATTCTCTTGAAGCTAAAGTTTGCACTGTTTTCAAGTGAAAAATACTTTTTTGGAGTCATTTTTAGGAACTAAACAGGATCTTGTTTCTGATTTTCTGCTGATACACTGGCAGATTCACATTCTTCTCTTAACTTCCTCCCTATTTATCTTCCTATTGCTCCACCGTCTTCAGAATACCATATTCCTTCACCTTACATTGGGCAGGGCAATGGGAGCTAAGGTTGTTGATCCAAGAGGAACACAGCTAAATGACACAAATGGGTTGTACCCACAAATCCAACATCACAGTGTTGTAATCAATACAGGGTTCAGTACTATGCATGGTTTCAGACATGGTCACTATGTCCTGAGGATTGTAGAGGCCAAGAACACCAGGGATTGGAGAGTTCAGGAAATATTTAATGGAAGAGGTTGCATATGAGCTGGACTTCCATGACTTTTTGTCTTTTATATGTTTGTCTGATTATAACAATAGCACATGCTTATTGATAAGTATTTGGAAAATGCAGATGCATATAAAAAAGAAATGAAAACTATCATAAGCTCATCAGTCTGAGATAACCACTGTGTTTGTGTCTTTATTATAGATAATAAGTATTTTTCATGTTTTAAATGTTTTTAATTTTAAAACATTAAAACAAACATAAAATATTTAAAGCATTAAAATTAAAATTTTAATTTTAAAAACATTTAAAAATTCTATAAAGTTAATTATTTTGTAAATAAGTCATTATTAATTTACACAGACTCCATATGATTATTTCATGTATTCATCTAACAAATATTTACTATGTGACTACCTATGTGTTAGACATTCTAGGATTGGAGGTATAATAATATACAAGCTAGAAAAGTCATTGTCCTCGTGGAGCTTACATTCTCTGGGGAGGACAGTAGCAAGCAAACAGTTCCTGTGTGTGTAAAGGGGGTTGTAGGTGTGCACACATGTATATCAAGTAGTGATGAATGTATAAGGAATAGAGGTTAGAGAGTGATGGGAGATACTTCAATTCTTTCCAACTTTTTAGTAGTAAAATAAGTGCCTGGATATCTACTCTTAGCAATAGCACTGTAGTCCCCCCTTACCGGCAGTGTCACTTTCTAAGGTTTTAGCTACCTGCATTTAACTGTGATCTGAAAATAGGTGAGTACAGCACAAAAAGATATTCTGAAGGACAGAGAAAGAGAGCCCACATTCACAAAAGTTTTATTACAGCACATTGTTATAATTGTTGACAATGTTATTATTTTTTGTTGTTAATCTCTTAATGTGCCTAATTTATAAATTGAACTTCATCCGAGGTATATATGCATAGGAAAAAACATAGTATCATGGTCTACATAGGGTTCAGTACTATCTGTGGTTTCAGGCATCCAATGAGAGTCTTGTAACATATTCCCTGAAGATAAGGGGAAACTACTGTAAATGAAAATATCTGTATTGTTTCCCCCTGAACAATACTGTATGTTTCTCTTTAAATCCTTGCCTATTTTTTGGCCCAAGATGGAATATCTTTGTTTTAGTTATTTTTTTTTTCCACTTACTATTTGTCAGGGTGAACAATTTCCTTAGCTATTTGTATTTATTTATTTTTGAATTTCCTATTCCTGTTCTGATATAAGTCTACAAAATTTCAACAGGTGAACATGGAGGAAAGACATTCCAGCAGGAGGAAATGATATGAGCAAAGATACAGAGGTGGGACCTCCTAAAGTGTGCTGTGGAACGCTGTTGATCCTAGATGGGGGTGGCCATGTTCATGTAAATGTGCACACAAGCTGAGATACACAACAAGATTCACTGATTTTGAGGTAAAATGTAGTCTTGTGTCTGGTGGTTGATCAGTAGCATTGATGATTGCTAAATATTCTGGATCCCTTTCCTTTGATTGTCCTTCTTGTGAGAGGATGATGCATCTACCCTTTTGAACTCAGGGGTGAGCATGTGCACTCCTACCAATGGCATGATGGTGGAAACAGCAGCCAGAACTTTGAGACCCATTACATCATTCCCCATCTCCTCTCTGTCTCTTCCTTGAGTTTGGAAATGTTCCAGATAAAGACTACTTTTTCAGCCTAAATTTCTGAATAAAGGTGACTAATTCGTCTTCAGGGAGTTTGTGTACTATGTTGTCACAGAAAGATAGAAAAAGATTTTCTGCATATTCTAGTCTCAATACCTACTGAAAGACCTGCATAAATGCATGCTAGAGAAGGAACTGCCTTGTTGAGAAATTTCTGTCTTAACTGAACAATTTTTCCTCGGTTTCTTGTGAGCACTCACAAAGCCACCACTAGCTTTCAGGAAGTGACCACACACCATCAAGAGGATCAGCTGCTCAGGAAGGCAGGGCTGGATAAGGTATACATGAGCCTGGGAGCAGGCTTCATCCACAGAGGCAGGAGGAAGTGGATTTGGTGCATTGCAGAAAGCAAGGACACTTTTAGCTAAAATGTGATGGGCGTCTACTGTGCTATATACATTATCTCATTAAAGACTCACCCTTTCAACTGGGATGAAAAGCATTATCCCATGTTTATGAAAGAGGAAACAAGTGTCAGCTCCACCTCCAGAATCTGTAAAGGCAATATTCAAAATAAGCCAGAGAAATAATTTCTGAAAATTAGTAATATTGAATCATATATACCAAGTAGCAGGTTGGAATAAATTTGGTGAAAAGATTTTTGTTGAACAGACTGCAAAAGGAGCACAGCAGAAGAAAAGAGCAGGAGCATAGTGGGAGCTGCAAAGCAGCTGCAGATGCAGGAGTGTTCACTGGCCCATGGGTGCCTCATCCGACTCCCATAAGAAGTCCATAAAAGCCACATTGGCACTCTCTCCCACATTGGTGCACTCCTCCACACTGATGCAGTCTTCCACATGTTTTCAGTTATTTTTTCCCCTTCTTGCTCTTCTATTTTCTTATTCTTTAATCCAGCAAATCCAAAATATAAAGGAAATATATTTTCTCTCTAGTCCCAAGCAAGGATATTTATCAAAATTTCAGTTCCCGTTACAAAAAAAAAAAAAAATCATATGGCAACAATGGACAATGGGGACTGCTAGGAGGGGGAGGGGTAAGCACTGAAAAACTGTTAGGTACTATGCTCACTACTGGGGTGACAGGATCATCCATATCCCAAACCTCAGCATCATGTAATATACTCATATAACAAACCTGCACATGTACTTACTGAATCTAAAATAAAAGTTAAAATTATTTAAAATATCAGTAGATAACATGATTTATCCTATAGACCTAAAGTCTTTGTTTCCTTTAGGCCTAAAGCTATTGTATAAAGCCCGTAGCTAACTCTAAGCCATATTTAAATGAACTAATAAAATAAGCACAACATTTAGCTCTTATTTTATATCTATCATCTATCTATCATTCTATCATCTGTCAATCATCCACTGAGCTAGGGATTCATGAGGCTTCAGATGACCCCTGCCATCTGAAAATGAATATTTTCTATAAAATATTGGTTATCTAGGTCACCATTTTTACACTGTGGAGTCATGCCTCATAACTCATTAGTGAGGGATAAAATCAATATAATGGGTAGCAAACAGTATGCACACACACATAAGTAGGGCAGAATATAAAATATTGTGTTTTCTCTTTCAACAACACATGTCAAAAGAGAAAATGCAATTTTATAAAACTCTTACTTCAGTTTTTTATGTCTGCTAATGTAGTAAGTGCTAAACCAAAAATGTTTAAATGTCCCCATTCTACAGTAAGGGTCATATATTTTCTGAGCTAATAAAATAACTTTTAAAAATGTGCATGCATGCATATGCCTTGTAACTGTAAGTAAATTATTTAACATCTCAAAATGTTTACTCATAAGTAAATATCAATGATACAAAGTCATCATAAAGGACTGTTATAAAGAATAAAATGAGAACATGTTGCAAAAGTCCCTCAAATGGCATCCAGCAAATAGCAGATAAATTGTACCTATTGTTCTTATTATAAAATTACATAAAGCATAAGATTAGAATCAAAAAGTTGTGACAAGATAAAAAAATATCCTTTAGTCATCTGCATTGGAGAGCGCTCGTGTGCAAGCTTAAATTCTCTGGGCCTCACCTCTTCACTATTCTCTGCTGCAGGGATTTGCTTAGCACAGGTTTGTATCAGCTGCACCATGGCCTCCCACTCCTGCCCCATGGTCTCTCATGTGCCATAGTAGGAGATGTCTGAACAAACCAAATGGCAGGAAAATTAACCCCTATGTGTCCAACCTTGTCCACTGGGGTCTGGGAACTAATAAATAATTTATGGGAGCTCAGAACATGATACCTCAAAACATGGCACTTAGCAATTGAAAAAGCTACAGGAGCTAGAAGGTCACTCTGACCACCCCCACTTTTCTGTATAAAGCATAGTTATAAAACATTATTTTGATCTCTCTTGCCTGAAAGTAAGTCATCAGACCCTCATTCCAGAGGAGTACTGCATCAAACCTGGAGAGAAGGAATGATACATGGAGAAGATAAGAAGAATTTGAACATTTCAGGGCCTTTCTGGGTTCCCTCCCCACACTTTTGGTTTATTATCATGAAGTTACACCATGTCTTTTATACACTGACATTTCTACAGCACTGTCCATTCTTCATTGAACCTAAGTATAAAAATGCAGTTTTTGGGGTGGTCTTTGTGTCTTCATTTCTGAAGGCTCTCATGTCACATAAAACATTGTTAAATAAATTGGCTGTGCTTTTCTCTTATGAGTCTGTCTATTGTTATAGCATTGTAAGTAATGACTTACAGTGAGTGAGGAAAATATTTCCTTTTTCGTTCCTACAAATTTATTCCCCCTTTGTCCCTTAGGTGGCCAGTTCTGAGATTCATGTCACCAGTTTCCTTAAAAGTTATCTCTGGGCCAGGTGCGGTGGCTCAAGCCTGTAATCTCAGCACTTTGGGAGGCCGAGACGGGTGGATCACGAGGTCAGGAGATCGAGACCATCCTGGCTAACACTGTGAAACCCCGTCTCTACTAAAAAAAAATACAAAAATCTAGCCAGGCGAGGTGGTGGGCGCCTGTAGTCCCACCTACTCCGGAGGCTGAGGCAGGAGAATGGCGTAAACCCAGGAGGCGGAGCTTGCAGTGAGCTGAGATCCGGCCACTGCACTCCAGCCCCAGCGACAGAGCGAGACTCCGTCTCAAAAAAAAAAAAAAAATAAGTTATCTCTGAATCAAGCTTTTTTGCCTGTCACAGTAGACGATGTGATCATATATCTTTGGATTGCCTTTCTCTCCTTCCTGCTTCTCTCCCCTCACCCCCTGTAGGGGCAATAAGGTAATAACTTTTTCTCATCTGTCATAAGGGTCACGGATGACAGTCCTGTAACAAAAGATAGATTAACAGGAAAAAAAAATAACAAGTTTATTTAACCAGGGTTTTATGTGACCCCCAATACCCAGGAAAAACTGTGTGCTTTTATTCTAAGTCTAATGAAAAAAGTGAAGAGTTGTGGAGAAGCATGATTGGACAAAGAAAGTAGGATCTAATAGTAATCAACTGTGGGGAGACCAAGCAAGGCCTGTTTGTTCAGATGATTCTTGGGTTCTCTATGTGGCATTCTTTTCTCAGGATGTGGGGCAGGAACTCTCTAGAACAAGACCCTCATGACCTACTTTCAGGGAAGGTAGGTCAGAGAGTGATGTTTCTAGGTTTTATGGTTCACTTTGAGGGAGAGGAGTTCTAGTTTCTATAATCTGAGGTGGGGAGAGAAATTCTTGACACACCTTAGGGGAGCGTGGGGAAAGGAAGAAGGGAGAGCATGAGAAGGTCAGAATGACCTTTCTTCTATAGGCCTTCCAATCTCCTTCCGTTCAAAATACTCAGCATGCCATGACACCACATTTTGGGATATTGTGTTCTGATCCCTGATATGATCGTTTATCTTCCCTAGAATGACTTTCCAAATAAAGCACACGTGGTCCCAGACTTACAATGATTCAACTTATGATTTTTGACTTTATGATGGTTTGAAAGCCATATGCATTCTATAAAAACTGTACTTCAAATTTTGAATTTTGATCTCTTCCCAGGCTAGCAATATACTGTACTATACTCTTTCTCACTGGGAGCCACTGCCCCCAGTCAGTCATGCAATTATGAGGGCAAACAACCGGCACTCTACGGGGCTCTATGTTGTTAGATGATTTTGCCCAGCTGTAGGCCAATGTAAATGCTGTGAGCATATATAAGTAGGCTCGGCTAAGCTACAATGTCCTATAGGTTAGGTGTATAAGATGCGTTTCTTAGTTACATATTTTCAACCTATGATGGGTTTATCTAGACATAACCCCAGTTAAGAAGCTTCTATACCTTCATGCAAGCCTCTGTCTCAGTCTCTGCTTCTAAGGAGATCCAAGCTAAGAAAGTCTCCAATCTCCTTTTTTCATACCTATTTCTTCTTTCCACTGCTAGTGTTGTTATTAGTAATTAGAGAAGATGAACCCCAGGAAGCAAAGCTGTTAGAAATGTTATGATACACCTAAAATACTGTGGTCTCCATTTTCAGCCTCTAATGTCTTTTGTAAGGGAAGGAAGTAGACAGCAAGGGACCTAAAAATGTCTTTGACCTTACTAATTTGGAGATTTCAGGAAATATGTTTTTTCTAAGAGAAAACTTGACAAATAAGTATCACAAAGAATTTTTGATGTCAAGATAAATAGGACTAGCTCCAATAAGGAGCATTATTCTTGAACAGGACATACGTTTGCCTTGTTTGTAAATACATGGCTGCATTTCTGCTCCACCAGAGTAAGGGACATATGCAAATCCTGTTTAATACTCCCTTTTCAAGAAGGCTGCTTATTTGCTTTTTATGTTTGTTTCTGTAAATTGATTAGAGATGAATTTGTTTATACCCCAAATAAGACAATAGAGAATTGTAATTATATTTCACCACAGGCCTCCAATTTCTGCCCTAGAGAATATAATGAAATGATGGAAACACCTCCTCTTTCTTTGGAACTGAAAGCTGTGCTCTAGGCTGTTGGCTTAATTTCTGCTATGCACACCCCACCAATCATCAAATGGGCCCTAGGATTAAGATCCCTACCTTCAGGCTGAGGGCCCATAGCTGCACAGTAATTGCAGAATGCTGCTTGCAGTTGTGTTTGATAAGGAATTAATGACATGTGAAACATTCCAACACATTTAAGATATCTCCTGCCTCATTGTAATTAAGGGAATCAAAATGCATTCTGATCTAGAATTGGAGGTAGCCTAAACCCTCCATCATTCTAAAACCCACACAGTAAGCTAAGACTATTATCTTATGTAACTTCTACTTTAGAAAATAAGGACATTGAATCTCAAAGAAGAAATAATCTTCTCAAAGTCAAATACTAAGTAGGTATGAGAATACATATTCATACTCATATCTATCTGACTCTTCAAGACCACGCTATTCCATCTCACATTAGCATTTGTGGAATACTTGCTATGTGCTGAGCTTTGTACTATGTGTTTCTATGATGCTATTTTACTAGCATCAGAATACCAATAGCTCCTGAATTTGTGTAAGGTAGCTGGCCAGCCCGCTCATAGACACATTCTCCAGCATCCCACTAGTTATAGCCAAATATCCAGGTTCTCACCAAGGGAATATGAGCAGAAGTAATATGAGCAACTTTTGCATCACTTCTTTAAAATAAAATTACTTGTTTTCCTTTCTCTCTCTTTCGCTTTTCCCTCAGGCAAGAAGCTTGACATAGCATTGATGAGCCCAAGTCAAATCTACGAACAAAACAATGTCTCAAGAGAGGGCAGAGTATCAAGTCAGAAGAATCCTGAGTCCTTAGATGACCTTGTAGAAAAGAGCCACAAACTTACTCTGGGCTACCTTTGTACCTCTGAACTATTATGCAGAGAGAAATAAATGTATTCAAATCTCTGTTTTTTGGGTTTCTTCATTCATGTAGCTTAGCCTATAACCTACATAACAAAACTCCAGAGGACGCTGTACACATTACAAAGGAAAATCTAGAGTCAATTTGCCAAAGTTTATGTAGCCCATCAGTGTCAGAGTTAGGATATGAACCCAAATCTTGCCTCCATTTTCAGAGTTTTTAAATCAAACAGTGTAATTGACTTAGAAAAGTGCTTCTCAAAGTTTAGCAAGCATTAGAACCACCTGGAAAGCTTATTACAGTGCAGATTCCTGAGTCCCTTCACTAGAGATTCTGATCAAGGAGGTCTTGGGCCAAACCTAAGAACTGGCAGTTCCAACAAGTCCCCATATGATGCTGAGATTGCCTGTCTAGCGACCATATTTTGAGTATCACCGACAGTAACTCCTTACACAGAGATAGAAGACAAAAAAAAAAAAAAAATGAGAGAAATATGACTTTAACATTCAAAGGACAGAAGCATGACTGAATCAAAGAGAGAAAGAACTGAATCATGATAATGCTGATAAAAATGATGATAAGAGCCAGCATTTATTGTGTGTCATGCACTGTTTAAAGTGTTCCATACATTATCAAATTTGATCCCCACACTCTGTGAGGTAAACAATGCTTCTCATCTGTGAGGAAACTGAGGTTTAAAGAGATTAGTTCCTGTTTTCATTCTCCTGGTTCCCTACTTTCTACTTAGTACTTTACCTTTAGAAATGCAAATATAGCTTTTTTACCTCCCCTTCTCTAGACACTGCCTACAGGGCAAGTACAAGTAAGTAAATGCTTATGAGCTCCAGAAAGGGAGACTCACCTGCTAGGAGGCTGCCTCAAGAGATAGCCAATTTCTATGAAACCCTCTCCCGTCAGGAGACTGCCTCCCGAGATACAAGACTTTCTCCTTCCTGGGGAGTTTTTGGCCTAGCTTAGTCCTGCCCACGAAGGTGCCAGTGGTCACCAGCTTGATGGCCCAGTAGATAAGGCATCAGAACCCTCTCCTTGCTCACCTCTTCCCCTGTCTTTTAAAAGCCCTTCTGTTCTGTTCCAAAAGCAAACTGGTACCCTTGAAGCAGGAAATCTATACTCTTTTCATTACCTAGCTTTGGAATAAATGACTTTCTTTACACCAGACTTCATTTTTGTTACTTGTACTATGCACAAGGTGAGCGAGTAACCTGCATTTTGGTTACATAACCTCAGAATAATAGCTCTTTGATACTTTCATAAAGTAAACACTCTTCATAAAGGAGTGCCTGAAAGAGATTCATTAACTCCTTTCCCTAGATATGCTAAAATCTAACCTCCTATTGAGCTAGACCAGCCAAAATCTACCCAGATGTCTCTAAGCCTGTTTTACCCATTTGTAGCATAGTAATGCCTTCCAGACACATTGTAAAAACTAAAGATGTCGAGTGGAGATGGATTCAGTAAAAAGGAGAGATTACTCATGTTAAGAAAGAAAGGCCTAAGGAAGGGAATGAAGATAAATCATTCCTGGACAGAGAATTCACAGCATATTGAAGGGAAGTAAAAGGCAACTTTAAACCTAGCATTTTTAATTATTCCATTTCAATGTCTCTTTTCATGCTGTGCCTATTAGAATAAAATAAAATTTTCAAGTCTTTCTGGCCCCCTTCTACCTGCTCCAAAACCTAATGGCACTTGTGACACTGGACCTCCTTTCAGCTAGTATGCTGGGCTGAAGCAGTTGTGGAGAACACTTTGATCCCAGCCAGAGTAAAAGCTGAGGACATTCAGTAATAATTTGTCTTGTCTAATAATTTGAAAGTGCCTAAGAACTAACCTCAGAACATCATGACCCCAGTGAATGCTTAAAAATAACAAGTTTAAGGAGAGATTGTGTGATCCATGTAATGCTGCGATGAAGTATTGACATCAGTGTCCTGAGCTGGCTGGGGGGACATGTGGAGGTGCCAGAGTATTTTCTACAGAGTAGCACAGCTGTGCAAGTGGCCAACCATGGCATTGTGCATGTTGGAACAACCCAACATGCTGACAGTATTCATCCCCCAACATCAGCATCTCAATAAATCCATCTGAGGCCGAAATCTAAAAATCAAAGACAACTCCAACTAAACTTGATTTTCTCCCCAAAAGTCAATCTCTCCTTTTTACATTAAAGCTGATTCTGGTATATCCTGAAGAGAGGAATGGTTCTGTACCCAGGAACTAAAGTCCTGGAAACCAAGCCTGGATGCCAGCAGTAGCAGGGACATCATCCATGAGCTGAAGAATCACTGTCAGGTAGCCACAGACCAAATATTACACTCTTGGGAATTGTCTTTAGCTCTAAAAGAAAATGTGTCATGGGCTATCTAAATAGTGGGGCTGCAGTATTTATGTCAGATTTATGCCTTGATTTTTTTCTAAGAAGATTTGAGGTTTACTAAAATATTGTGCAAAATGACACACTGAGGATAAAAGAGTATCAAGACTTTAGTGAGAAAGAACCAACTCCCCATTCAGAAAGCTTTCATATTGGTCCTAGTTGTTTGATCTTAGGACTGTTACCTATGTCTATTTCCTTACCTGTAAAAAAAGTTGCCTAATTACCAATTTTACGTTTGTTAGTAGGACTGCATTATAAAGTAAGGATGGAAATTCTCTATAAATTGATTTATCCTCCCTTCCTCTCTCAGAAAAGGAATGCCTTAAGATTTCCAGTCTTGCCCTTTTCTGAAAGAAGTCATCTTGGTATGAAGGAGTAGGAAAAAAAGCATCTTTCTAAAATATCCCTAATTTGACCTGTACTACCTGGAGCACTAACCCTAGTCCACATTTCCTTTTCCTCATCTGTACAATGGAATTCAAAGAAGGAAACTTTGTCATGTGTGACTGCATGAATGACCCTGCACGACATTATGCTAAGTAAAATTAGCCAGGCACAAAAGGACAAATGCCACATGATCTCACTTACATGAAATGGAATCTAAAAAAATTGAAGTGAACCTGACCTCAGGCAAGGAGTGGAGTGGTGGTTACCAGAGACTGGGAGTGGAGAAGAAGGCTATGCTGGTCAAAGGATACGAAGATGGAAGTTCACTATAAATTGATATATCATCAGTTTCTCTCTTAGAAAAGAAATGCCTTAAGATTTCAACTAATATATAGTAATCCAAGTCAAGGAAACATATTGAAATACAAGTGAATTGGAACTCTGTTAATATATGGATAGCATTGAAACTTCCCTGAAAAATTCTTCAGATGGGGGAAATAAATGTTTTGAGATTTATTGAAAAGCGTGCTGCCTATTGTACTGTATATTTCAAAATCTCTAAGAGAGTAAATTTTAAATGATTTCACTACAAAAAATGGTAAGTATTTGAAGTGATGGACATATTAAATAGCTTGATTTAAACATTCTACATTATATACATATAACATCACTTTGTTCCCCCAAAATGTGTACAATTATTTGTTGATTTACAATCAAATTTTTAAAAATTAAAAAATAGTACCTGTTTCTCAGGGGCTCCATGAAGACTAAAGATGAGACTATTGATATAAAAGTCCTAGATAAAATTCAGGGCTACTTATGAACCACAGTGTTTATTATTTTAACTATTTATAATAATTCAATATAAGATGCATTAAACATCCTGGGAATATATTAGTGTTATAAAAACTGTAACAGTATATTAATTCTCAGAATTTTCTACCAGCTCACACATTTAATACACACATACATACAAACACTCATATGTTGACACACACCTAAAACAGAAATAAACATATCCACAATTCTCTCTTTTTAGGTGCTTCTTTGATCCCCCAGAGTGGCCTGACCAATATTCCCAACCTTATGTCTTGGTACACAAGTGATTCAGAATCAGTTGTGAGTAAGGCACAAATAATATGACTCTCAAAAAATGTGGGCATTTCTGTTGCCTATAATGCAACATATACATACAGTTCTAAGAAACCTTAAATTCTACAAAATCACAAATTAAAATAATAGGACTATAGAAAACCTAGGAGTGGGACAGACCACTGAAAGACTATACAACATTTTAACCACAGCACTAACAAAAGTAATAATGAAATACGTAATGAAAATACAAGCAGAGTTAAAACATGATGTTAAATTCCTAATATGGAAACAGATAGTTAAATATGGCCATATATTTCTTTTTTTCTTTCTTTCTTTCCTTTTCTTTTTTTGAAATGGAGTCTCACTCTGTTGCCCAGGCTGGAGTGCAGTGGTGCAATCTAGGCTCACTGTAACTGCCACCTCCCGGGTTCAAGTGATTATCCTGACTCAGCCTCCCAAGTAGCTGGGATTATAGGCACCTGTCACTAAGCCTGGCTAATTTTTTGTATTTTTAGTAGAGACAGGGTTTTACCATGTTGGCCAGGCTGGTCTCAAACTCCTGACCTCGTGATCCACCCACATCAGCCTCCCAAAGCACTGGGATTACAGGTGTAAGCCACCGCACACTAAAGGTGATCTGATGGAATAAAGTTGAAGTAATGATAGATTCTACTAAGTTTGGAGATAAGGGAAAAACACAAAAATCAAAGGTAACTGTCCAATAAGTCCTCCAAAAATGGAGCATGTGGCAAAAATAAGCCAAGAAGAAATTATGGCTTTTATATCAGTTATCTGTTGCTGTATATCAAACCTCCCCCAAAACACCACCATTTATTTAAGTAACTTAAAACACCACCATTTATTGGTGTGTCTGTAGGTCAGCTGACTGGTTTCATTGATCTGGCTTGACTGATCTCAGCAGGAGATACAAGAGCCCTTGCATCTGTGATCAGTTAGCAGGTCAGCAGTAGCCTGGCTAATCAAGAAAGAACTCAGGTGTGATATTCTCTGCTTGAAAGAATTTTAAAATCTTCAGCAGGTTAGTCTGGACTTATTCACGTAATGGTCATACAGTTCCAATTGAACAAATGAAGTTGTGGAAGGTCTCTTGAGGCCTAGGCTTGAAACTGGTAGGCCATTAATTCTGCCCCTGTTGATTGTCCAGAACAAGTCACAAAGCCATTTTATATTCAAGGGGTGTGGAAATAGACTTCAGTTCATCATGATAGGAGCTACAAAGTCCAAAAACAACATTGTAAATAGGTATAAATAGAGGACAAGAGAAGAGAATTGAGCCCATTTAACAACCAATTAATCAATGAGAAATATATCTTGCATATGGTATTATCTTCTTCCTCCTTCTGGGTTCTGCTGTGGCCGCTTGGTGGTATAAAACACTAACGGGCTAGGAAAAAAAAAAAATTTAAAAAAATTACTTCCACATTTTCCTGGCATTATTCCTCTATTTACAATCACACATGGACTAATTCAGATTACAAAAACATATGTTGTAGCAGAACAGACCACCATCATTTATAAATTATTTATTTCGCTAAAAATATTTTCAGGAGAGTTTCAATGTTATCTATATATCAACAGCTTTCTCGCTCACTTGCATCCCAATATGTTTCCTTGACTTGGAAACAAACAAGTGAAGTTATATCTACAGCAGAGTTTCTCAGCCTTAGTTAGCACTGTTAACATAGTGCGGCCCAATAATTCTTTGTTGTATGGGATTGTTTTGTGCATTACAGGATGTTTAGCAGCATCTTTGCCCTCTACCTGCTAGCATGGCCCTCAGGTTGTAACAACCAAAAATGTCTCCAGATGCATCCAATGTCCTCTAGAAGGAGGCATAATCACCCTCAGTTGAGAACCACCGTACTAGAGAATCAGCAGTGTGCATAACCTACAGCCTTTTGCAGCTAAGTCCCAACTATTAGTCAATTTCAAGATCTCAGGTAAACATCATCTGTTAATGTGTCTCAATAAAAAAAAAAAAAGAAAAGAAAAGAAAAAAAAGAGGATTATTGCGCTTGGGAAGGGCAGATTGTTTTTAGAGGAGAATGATGATTCTCCACTCTGGAGATTGCCTTTTATAAAAAGGGAACACTCCTGACATCCTTGGCCTTTTTTTCACGCTAGCGCTCTTCTATGATGATTGAATTTGAGAGAGGAATCATGTTCATGTTCCCAGTTCATGTTCATTTACTTTTCCCTCAGGAGAAAACTGCTCACACACCCCACTCAACTCCTTCACTCTTTAGGGTTTATAGGGTCTGGCTTTATTCCTGTGAAGTATGGAGGGGTGAAAGACAGTTTTTACAAAGAAGTATTATAATATGCTACATTGATCAGGACAATTGGGACACAGACGGTGAAATATGGTTTGGGGCAAAACACATGCGAACTACCTGAACATTTTGATATGCCCAAGGTAAAGACTTCAGTGGCCTGCAGGAAACAATGCAGCCAGTTTTTATAGGTATCAGTTTAATTTTTAACTGTTTTAACCATGGAGTTAGGCCTAAGGTAAATGGAAGTGGGAATTTGCACATTATGGGTTGAAACAGTTTAAGGAACCTTTGACCTCAAGCAAGTGGTTTATGCTTTTATAGAGGGAACTAAACATGCTCTGCCTTAAGGAAACAATGTACCTATCTGCCTATTTTAATGAAAAGCAGGTGCCCAGCAAAAGTGTGTGTTGTGGGCCTCAGTAACTCACGAAATGGATAGACCTCAAGCCCAGGAAAGGTACAGGCAAAGGACCTCAAGGAAAAGTTTTAGGTCTCAGGTTCAGCAAAGACAGAGGATAAGGGCACTCAGACATCCACAAAGGCACCAGCCACAATGACCACAGATATAGGCCAGAGGAACCTCAACCAGATGATAGTAGCCTGAGAAAATGTGGATCAGGATGGGTTAATTTCATATAAAGAACACCTCCCCTTCATAGGGGGAGGGCTTTTAAGCCTAAGCAATTCTGTGCCACAAGAACATTGGATCAAGTCTGAAAATATTATATTTACAAGTAGAGGAGTATTGGTGGTATATAACTAGACACAGCCCATACTCATTTTAGCACTAGGAGATGGAAACACTGGGCTCCAAGGGAAAAGAGAAATGGCAATAAAGAGGTTTTCCAATGTACTCAGATGGTAGGGAAAATGCATCTCCATTATGACAGGGGATATAAATGTGTATTTCTAAATTTGCAAGAAAGCAGCAATGTCTGAAATGCAACATGTAAGAGAGGAGACTATCTCGGTGATTTCCTCCCTCCCCATACAGTAAATCAATAAGGCTAAAATTAACCTCATTTTTGAGTTTACAAAGCACAGGTCATAGATTTTGGACAAGGTACCAAATGACTGACATCGTCTCTAGCCCAAAACAAAAAAACCTTTTCTCCATTTTTCCTCCTTTATATAGATGCCATCAAGTCCCTGCTGTAATTCTTAGCAACATTAAGTACATAATTTTATCTGGGATAGTTTCTCTAGGGTCTGGGAATTGGATCATTTTCCAAATTTATTGGGTGTGAGCCAGTGCTGTGATGATCACATATGTTCTGTTACCTCTTTGGATTTCTCAAAAGAGAGGCTTATAAGAGCTTTACGTTGAAGAAATAAAGCTTCTAAGGTCCCGAAGAACTCACAATCATTCCTGTGGAAGCCTGCCTAGCTTCAGCTACTGAAGGAATCCTAACTCCAGCCAGGCATGGATAATCCCTCTGGCTGAGATTAAGCTGAATATTAACTTGGAGAGGAAATAATGAAGGCAGTCAAATAATTTGATTTTCAAATTTAATTCCTTTGAACTTTAATGTCATTGGACTTCAACTTACAAAGAGATTTATATTTTCACCTCTATTTGTCACCCTATTTTGAGAAGCATTTGTATCTAAATTTGCAGCACTTCTATCTTGGCATTTTATTACTAAATTATTGTAATATTGTTATTTTATCTCTTTAAATAACCCATGAATTGACTATGCTAAGCAAAATAGCTGAATAAATTTGAGTGGAAAATAATTGCTTTGAAATGAAATCAATTAATGTGTGATTTGGACCAATTTCAGAGCCTTCTGGGGTCAATAGCTGTAACTGCCCACTGGTGGGTCTAGGATAATATATTTAATAATAATTAATTTTAAAATATCTTCATGACAGTGAAAAAACAAGACCATCCTTAGAGATGGTGGATCTGCATGCATGAAGGAGATAGTGATTCCACAGTTTGGTCATGAGCTTAATGCAATACATTAAGAGAATGAAAAGTTGGGCAATGTGAAGGGTGAAGAATGCCTCTTCTCCACTGCCAGTATTTCCTTCCAGGTAGAGGAAGTTGTTAATGTAACGCTACTGACCTTCCTGCCTATCAAGCAATCTTCTCCAAAGAAGAGGAAGTGACTGATTTCACTGGAAAACTGAGAAGGAATAAAATGAGTGAGCTCATCTCAGCTTCTTCTTTTCTCTTTCGAAAATAATGTTGTCTTCAGAGATCATGTGCTGAAGTCTGCTCAGTCTTTCAATAGGTATAATAGGAAATGCCCTGTCGTGGGTAGGAGGGTTGGGGATGGCATGGGGGATGTGTTGGATGTGTATGGGACACCACCTTTAGCAGTCCAGCTATGCCTCTCACCGGGTGGATATGTCTTCTTATTCTGAGGTTCTTCATTGAAAGTACATTTGCCTGCAAATAAAGCCACATTCTCCAATATATTCTTTTTCAGTAATAAAGTTGATATATGGTCTCTTGTTTGTATTATTTGCCTTATTTTCAAATGGTTTATAGCTTTAGAAAAATAAAGAGATGTTATTTATTGTACATTCATAATTTCCCCAAAACATACATTTTTTTCTGTTACACATTTTAATTTTACTCTTTATGTTATAAATTTGGTTTCCAGGTCCTTACTGGTCTCAGCCATTTCATGGCCCAACAGTAAGGGTGTAAAACATGGTGTCTCAGAGGTTGTTAATTGTCCTCCATATCCATTTTTGTTTATTGCTTTTGTTATTAGGACTCAAGGTTCGACTGGGCACATAGCACCTAGCTAGAGACTACATTTTCCAGCTTCCTTTGCTTCTAGGTGTTGCAGTATGACTAAACTGCCGTCAAAGAGAAGTGATCAGAAGTAATATGGACACTTCTGGGGCTCTCAGAAGGAAGTTGTATGCCATAAACATCTTCTTTCCATAGACTGGAACACAGAAATAGCGGTGGTGAGTCAGCTTCAAGTGTACAGATACAGACAACAATTCTAGAAGTATTACTTAAAGTTGCAGTACACAAGGAGCTTGCACCATAGTGGAGTTCAAAATACTGCTTTCTTCATTGAGAAAGTCTAGCTAAGAAAAATAACCATCTGGACAAAGCAGTGTGCTTAGTTATGCTATTGACTTACATATCAACAGAAGTTTCTTATTTTATTGCAGACTTGTAACAAAGAGTTGATATTTTGAGCAGAATTCATTAAGAAAATGGCATGGTAATTTGACCAAAAAATATGGGCCCCCTAAGCTAAATAATGTGTACACCTGGACAGAGTGTGGAATAATAAGACATTGGAGATTCAGAACAGTAGGAGGGTGGGGGGCAGGTGAGGAATGGGAAATTAATTAATGGGCACAATGCACATTATCTAGGTGATGGTTACACTAAAAGATTAGACTTCATCACTATGCAGTATATCCTGTGTACCCTTGTCTTTAGGCTCTGATTAATCAGTATCTAAGGATATGTGTTAAACAGGCTCTTTGACTCACTCTTGATCTTTTTCCTATGGTTTTTGACATGAGTCTTTGGGGACAAGGGAGAAGACAAAAAGTTACATTACATTCAAATTACATTAACAATAAAAAATATGATGTAAAGGCCTTTTCCAACTTGATATTACTCAATTCCAATAGAAGATCCTCATCTTACACAACCATCATCATCCTTTGGCACAGTTGGCTAATCCTTCCCCAAATAACCACACACATCTCCCCACCGACAGAGTATGTGAATGAAAACTTACATATCCAAACATATCCTTAATTCCTAAAGTAAATATTTGTTAACTACATAAATTATCACGATGAAGTTGGCAGTAGGGTGACCATTTAAAAATGTTTTCTTCGAACGCTACATGGTATATAACTGTATTACCTAAACAAATGTTAGATGTGAAGAATGAAGTCTAGGGCATTGAGGAAAAATGATTTCAAAAGCTTCTTAATTTATAATTTAACTTCTATTATTCAATTGTCAAAATTTTGGAACATCCAAGGAGGCAAGTCAAAATAATGCAACTTGAAGATCAAGGATCCTGGAAATAAACCTCAGAGCTACAATGTGTCAGGTCTGTGTCGGGAAATTATATTTATCTAAAATAATCTAGAATTTTAGTATAGAACAGATGCATTTCTAACACATATCTTACTTTCCATGTTTAGTTTTCTGTTTCTTTACCCCATTCCATTAATTAGCATAGCCTAGCAGAAAGGTAACAACTTTTAGAATTGGCAATTTTGTTTTTCTTTCTGTGGTGACACAACAATGGATTCTGGAGATTTTAAGCTCCTATATATACAGCAGTGACCAGAGAAGCAGAAAGAGCCCCATATTTGAGGAGAGGTAGAGTTCAGTAAGCAGGTAGCCAAGCCATATAGAAACCTGTATAACCCACGTCCAAATAAACAGGTAAGTCCTGTTCAGTGGGAAGAGTAAAAGTTGTGAGACCAATGACGGCAGAGTCAAGAGATTCAAAGTGAGAAGACTGACATGGAAAAGTCAGGCAAAATGGGCTCAGAAGTAGAACTAGTTTGAGAATCAGAAACAGAGCTGGAGCTAATGTAAAGCAAGTAAGCACTCAACTGGGGAACAAAATTGAAGGAGACACAATCTCAGTAATCTGGAAAATAATATTTTTAATGTGGTATTTCAAAAATTAAAATGCAAAATAAATCCATAAAGAACAAAATATCAAAATTTTAAGTAAAATCAGGGCCCAGCCCTGTACTTGTGCAGGCCTACCTCACTTACCCCCCCGCCCCCAATCTTAGCCCTATTAGATTCTGCCTTTATTTCATATTATAATATTTTGTTTTTCAAGGAGAGTTTTGTACTAATTTTGCTTTTTAAAAATATTGCATTAAAATATTAGTTATCTTAATTTTGGGGTTCATTCGTTCTCTCTTACATTTTGTGCCCGAGTGCCTCACATACCTCACCCAAGTTCCTGCCCCAGGCAGGGAGTGTATATGCCTACCTTAGCCAAAGCATAGACTTTCTATGTTATCCTAGAAAAGTCTTTCTTATGTTTTCTCTAATTCTTTAAAATGAGAGACTTAAGCTGAGGATCTCCAATATCCGCTCCACTTCTGACGTTCTCCCGGCAGTTGGAGAAGGGCGCTAGGGTGAAGGAGTGATGGTTGGGGCATTGTATAAACATGAAAATATAATTAAGCTGGGACTTGCAGAGGAAGCAGAGCTGATGGGTGAAGAGTTAGGGAGTTTCAAGCTGACAGCTGACTTCAGATGTTACCACTGAGCCTTTCATTTGGGGCTTTTGTTACTCCTTTTCCTCTTGGATGCTGAGACAAACATTTACACAATGCTGGTGTGAGATGGCAAGGGACAAAAGGAGTCCCTGAGAAGCAGCTAAATGTCACTCTAGAGCTCTGGGATTTAAAAAACAAACAGAGCACCTGAGGGTAGGAAGTCATGACTGCTCTCAGATGGGTACTGAAAAGGCCCATTTTACGTCTCAGGCCATGTTCCAATGGGGCAGTCTTCAGCATTGCACAGTTCTTCAATAATTTCTCACTCCAATGATGATTCCTGCCTGATTATCAGCTTGGTTTTTCAGCTGAGTAGATTTCAAGCTATTGAAAAGCAATACGGGAGCAAAGACTAGGCCTCAGAGCTGAGCTACAGTGGATTTAATTGGCTGTGAGACGTTCCGGCAGAGAACGGGGAGGCAGGCAGCACAGTCCCAGAATGCTGAAGTGTTCATGTAGCTGTAATGAGGCAGGAAGAACATTGCTTCAAGGGTGTTTCCAGATGGGTTTATTTTGTTGAAATAAAGTCAGTAAAGACAAGAGAGAGCCCTATAAATTGTGTTTTAATGTTTGGAAATGGCAAGGCTGCCACTAATATGTCTGCAAATTGGAGGGAGCCTGGACTAATGTGCAGCTCAGAATGTACAGGGAAAATGGCCTCCCTTCTCGTCACTTTTTCTCTCCTTGCCACTCCCACTCTTGCCTTTATAACCAGGTAACAGGGATACAACGTGTTTATTTAAGGCCATTGGAAGCTAACAGCTTTTTTTACTGTATTTCTATAGATACAGAGTGAAAGGCAAGAGACGCTGATGATAGACAGAGGCATAACCAGGTTCTAACATATGGAGGAGTGAGTGTGGGAACAGGATATTGTTGGAAGAATAAGCTTAAAAATTTTAGAGAACCACCTTTGATTATATCTTTCTATGTCTATGCCTCACAGTCTTACCTTCACTCTACTCTCAAACAATAATGTTGTTTCTGCTGAATGTGGTAGACAGAATGCCCATGTTCATTGCTATGCCCTCTTGAAATCTCACTAAAATGCATGTAAAAGGGTTTTTTTTTTAAGCTATTAAAAAGGAGGCAACAATCCACCTGAATTGACTCCACTATTCTGGTAGAGGGAGTGTAGACACATGAATAGTTGTTAATGTAGCTGTACACAGAAGATGGAAACTTTCCTTCAGAGAAAGTTCAGTAAGAAAGATGATTCACCACTCTGCATTACAGAATGCCATGGAAATAGGAAGAGCCAGTTATGTCTTAAGGCTTGAAAATAGTATGGAGCCAAAAATAAAGGAAATGATTGAAAATATTTATAAGGTGCCCCACACCTCAGGACACCTTCCTCAGCCCACATAGCAAGGTGATTACACCTCCTCTACCTTTGCCAAAAATAGAGTTTGTTATCTATAAAATTTGAACACAAGACTATCTGTCAGTTATAGCTAATTGCAGAAGTGAAACAGTATTGAAGATGGGGAGAAATAAGTGAAAATTTTTAGTCAAACAGTGGGGAGAATCAGAATATACTCACTTTACAGAGCACTGACATCCAAGTTTATAAGCCCTGGTATTAGGTGTGATAGAGACTATGCTGATTGAATAGAGATATAAAACATATGCTTGCTCCAATTAGATAGCAGTTCATGTTTTTTTCCACATTAACAGATTTAAAGGAATCCTCTCTGAGGTACGATAGACCCACACCTACTGACCTCTGGAAGTTCCTCAATAAGCAGCTAATTCCCCTAGTCAATCACTTTATGGTGAACAACTTCTCTCTTTGCAAAGAAGTTTCCAAACAGCTTTTTGAATATTTTTTACCTACATATTTGAGGTAACCTCTTAAGTCAGAGACCAAAATAATATATTTTTTAAAAAAGTAAAACGAAATACTAACATAATATGGTTTGGACTTGTGTCTCCACTCAAACCTCATGTCAAATTGTAGCCCCAGTGTTGGAGGAGGGCCTGGTAGGCAGTGATTGGATCATGGGGTCAGGTTCCTCCTTGCTGTTCTTATGATAATGAGTGAATTCTTATGAGATCTGGTTTTTCAAAAGTATGTAGCACCGCCACCTTTACTCTCTTCCTCCTGCTCTGCCCATGTAAGACCCACCTGTTTCCCTTCCATCATGACTGTAAGTTTCCTGAGGCCTCCCCAGCCATGCTTCCTGTACAGCCTGCAGAACCATGAGTCAATTAAACTTCTTTTCTTTATAAATTGCCCAGTCTCAGGTATTTCCTTATAGCAGTGTGAGAATGGACTAATACAAAAGGAAAGAAAGAAAATGTGGGGAGCTAAATAAACAAGCAAATGATCATTTATACCTCCACAGAAATAAGATAACATATTTTGTCAATTAAATAAAAGACTACTATAATAATTATCAGAGAAGAAAATAAGAATGTTAGTTCTCTTGATTCTTGCCATGAAGGAATAGCTGTGTAAGACTTGCCCACCTGAGGCAAATAACTCTGAAGTGGACGCAACGCATGAAGCTGTTGTCTTCAGAAATCAGACCATAGGTGGCTCAGTATTGTGAGCTTTGAAATGAGAGAAGCACAGAGAGAGAGCACATGTGCCAATGTTCTAGGCCTGGGGGTACACCCCTGTCTACGGTGCTGGAGACCAGGCAGAGTATGGCAATCTTGCTGAGTCAAAGAATCAGTTAGTGAAGAGAGCTTCTGAAATGATTGAAATTTGGGCTATGTTACCAGACAGGACGAAACTGCAGTGTGGAGGGTACTCAGAAGCCTGTCTGTTTTCCCCACGAGACCTTATCAATGACTGGCTACACACGTGAAAAATGAGAACCTGTGAATCCCAAAAGAGAGAAGCTGATGCAGGGCAGAAACCTAAATGAAAATGCCATAGGTCATTCGATGCCAGAATATATTGGAGGGCCAATCCAGGTTAGAGTGAAGAAGTCTTGGTGAACACCTTGCTCATTCATTTGAGATCTCAGAAGGCTCCACATTAAGAGTAACCCCATGCCCTATTTTGAGGGATTTTCCCTGTGTCTAAAATTAAAATAGATCACCCAAACAAAGAATAAACCCAAGCCTGACATGATCAATAAAATCCATCATTATTTAACAGTATTTTAAAAGAAAAAAAAAGCACTTTTTAAAAACATAACTCAATACCCTTACAATGTATCATCAACAATTGTCCAAAATAAAATAAAAATTTGTGAGATAGTCAAAGAAGTTGGCAAATGAGATCCATAATTAAGCAAAAGAAGTCAGTGGACACAGATATCAAAATGATCCAGTTATTAGAATTTGCAGAAAATGAAACAAGCTGATGTAAATATGTTCTCCAGTACTTAAGGAGGCTACAATGAGAAAACATATGACAAAGCTCCCCAGAAAAATAGAAACTAAAATAACAAAAGAACCAAATGGAAATGAAAACTACAACTTTGAAAGAATTGAAAACCATAACCTTGAAAGGAAAAATATCATAGGTGGGGCTTAACAGCAGATTTGATATTGAAAAACAAAGGCATGAATTGGAAGTACCCAATCTCAAGAAGAGGCAAAATAAGACTTTTTAAAAAACAAAAACCTCAGTGACTTGTGAGGTGTTAAAATAGTCTAACATATTGCAATAAAACCTCAGGAAAAATAAGATAGAGAATAGTTCAGGAGAAAAAGTATTTGAGAAATAATTTCCGAATTTTCCCTCAAATTTAGCAAAAATTGTAAACCTACACACCCAAGAAGCTCAGAAAACACCTAAAAATATAAACACAAAAAATCATAGTAAGATTTTTTTTTTAAATCTGCTGAAAACCAAGCCTGCTGAAAAGCAGCCAACGGGAAATGATACTTTATATACAGAGGGATTATTATATAAATTACAGCTGTCTTTAAATAAGAAACAATGGTGATCAGAAAAAGGTTTAACCACTTGAAAGCATTCAGAGACAAAACAGACAAACAAACAAAACTCTTTAGATCAACGAATTCATTTCCTAAGCTACCATAACAAACTACCACAAACTGGGTGGCTTAACACAACAGATGGCCACGGTTCTGGAAGCAGAAATCTCAAACCAAGGTGTTGGCAGGGTTGACTCCTTTCAGAAGGAATGATGGAAAAGCCATTCTATGCCTCTCTCCAGCTTCAGGTGATTGCCAGCAATCCTTGGCATTCCTTAGCTTATAGACACATCACTCCAATGTCTGCCTCCATCTTCACATGGTGTTCTCTGTGTATTTCTCTGTATCCCCTCCTCTTCTGATAAGGAAGTCAGTCTTGGGATTTGGGGCTCATCTTAAATCCAAAATGATTTTATCTGCAAATCCCCAATTAGTTGCATCTGCAAAGAAACTATTCCCAAAGAAAGTCACATTCTGAGGTTCCAGGTCACATGAATTTTGGGAGGATACGACTCAGCCCACTACAATCCAGAATTTTATATTCAGCCAAAATGTTTTTCAAAGATGAGACAAAATTAAAGACATTTTCAGGTAATGAAGCTGAAATAATTCTTTGCCAGCAAACTTGTACTATGAGAAATAAGGAAACTTTTCAGATAGAATGAAAATAATACCAGATAAAAAAATCAGAACTACAACAAGAAATGGAGATGACTAACATGGTAAATATGTGGGTAACTATGCAAGACTATGTATGTTTTTTCTTCTCCTAATAATCTTTAATAGACAACTGACTGCTTAGTAACATTTTATTGTGAAGTTAATAACATATGCAGAAATAAAATACATGACAAAAAGTGTGAATTAAATAAAATTATTGAGAGATTCTTTCATTTTTCTATAAATCCTTAATTCTAAATATGCTGTAATAAATTAAGGAAGTATAATTCTTAGAGCAGTCACTAAATATATAACAAGAAAGCCAATAGCTCCTCAAAAGAATAATAAATTGATACATCCATATCAAGACTGATCAAAGAAAAAAGAGAAACAGCACAAATTAGCAATGTCATAAATAATATAGGGTATCTCAATAGAGATTAAAATGGCATTTAGACTCCAAATAATCCCATTGCTGTGAAAGAAATAGAATTAACAAAATAATTTCCCCCCCAAAAAAGTCTGGTATATGTATATATATATTTACCTTCTCTTATGTATATATAAAATATATATGGAAAGTATATATATATATATCTTCTCAGAAAATAAAGAAAATATTTTACTAATTTTATGAAACCTTGTTTTATCAATTATTAAAATACTGATAAAATATTACTTATAGAACAATTGCCTCATAATTAGAGACACATATCCTTCATGAATACAGATGAAAAGACATACATTCTTCGTGAATACAGATTTTAAAAGTCTTTATTAAAATAGCAAATTGATTACAGCAATTTGCAAAAAGAATGATATATTTCGACCAAGTGAGATTTATCCTAGGAATGCAAGCTTGATATAATTTGAAGTTTGATGATTTGAAAATCAATCAATTTAATTTACCACAATAACAAAATCAAGAGCAACACGATCACCACACACAAAAAAAGCATTTTACGAATTAAGTACCAATTCATGAAAAAAAAAACTATCAAAAAACTAGAAATATAAGGAAACTTCCTCAATATCATAAAGGACAACTATGAAAGACCTACAAGAAATATTACACTTATATCACACTTAATGGTGAAGGATCAAATGCTATCCATCTATGAGCTGGGCAAGCATTGTCAGTACTCACTCTTAGAAAACATGGTTGAAGGTCCTAGTTAGTCATTGCATAAAAGAAGAAAAAAAATATGTAAAAAGTACAGAGATCGAACACGAAGAAACAAAATTATCTTTATTTACATATGACATGATTATTCACATAAAAGTTTTGAAGTAAACTCAAAGGAAATAAAACCACTAAAACTAGTAAGTTAATTTAGTTAGGTCTCAGGATAAGGGTTAATATACAAAAATCGATTTCATTTCTATATTCCTGCACCAAACAATTGGAAAAATAAATTTTATAAACTTTATTTTGAATATGGTAAAAACACTAAACCTACAGGGATAGATTGAATAAAAATGTTCAAGACCTTTGCAGACAAAACAAAACATTCCAGAGAAATTAAAGTATACCTTAATAAAGAGGGATTTGTACAATTTTCATGAATTAGAAGGGATAATTTTATAAAATGTAAATTTTCCCCAGAGCAATTGATGAATCTAGTGTAATCCTAAACAGGATTCAATAAGCTTTTAATTTTTTTAGTACAAATTAACAATTTACTCATAACACTTCTATGGAAAAATCAAGAAAATAAAAACTCAGAATAACAAAACATTCTTGGAAAATAAGAATAAATTCAGAGAATTCACACTACTAGATTACATAGACTACTGTAAAGCCAGTGAAGACAGTGGGAATTTGGTACAAGGTAGACATACAGATTAGTGGAAAGAAACAGAATAGACTCCAGAAATAAAATCATATATATGTGATCAATAGTGTTTCAACAAAAGCTATAAGGCAATTCAATGAAGGAAATAAAAACCATCTAAAAAATGTTCCTACAACTGGAAACCATTTTAAAAACAAATGAGCAATGATCCTCCCTCGTACGTCAAACTATATATAGAAATTGTTTTTTATTAATTAAAATTACATCATAATTTGTGCATATATTCACCTATTTTGTAGGTTGTCTCTTTGCTTTGTTCATTGCTGTCTTTGCTTGCAGAAGTTTTTTTTTTTTTTTAATTTGATATGATACCATTTGTCTGTATTTCCTTCACTTGCCCGTGTTTTTGAGGTTTTATTTTTAAAATCCTTGCCTAGAGCAATGTCTTGGAGCTTTTCCCTGTTTTCTGCAAGTAGTTTTGTAGTTTGGAGTCTTACATTTAAGTCTTTAATACATTTTTAGCAGTTAATTTCTGTATATGGTGAGATAAGGATCTAGTTTTGCTCTTCTATATGTGAATATCCAGTTTTCACAGCACTGTTTATTGAGGAAACTGTCCTTTCCCCATTGCGTGTACTTGACATCTTTGTTGTATATCAGTTGTCTATGGATGCTTGGGTTTATTTCTGGGTTTCATATTCTTTTCCATTGGCCTATGTTTCTGTTTTTATGACACAGCCATGTTCTTTTGGAGACAACTGACAGCATAGGAGAATATATTTGCAAACTATACATCTGATAAGAGGTTAACATCTAAAATATATAAAAAACTCAAACAGCTCAACAACAAAATATTCAACAAAAAATGTGCAAAGGACCTGAACAGACATTTTTCCAGAGAAGACATACAGATGACCAACAGAAATAAAAAAAATTCTTGACATTACTAATCTCCAGTAAAATGCAAATCAAAACTACAATGAAATATCACCTCACACCAGTCAGAATGACAATTATTAAAAAATCGAAAGATGACAAGTGTTAGCAAGAATGTGGTGAAAAGGGAATCTTTACACACTGATGGTGAAAATGTAAGTTAGCACAGTCATTATGAAAAACACTATGGAGTTTCTTCAAAAAATTAAAAATGGAGCCACCATACGATCCAGAAATCTCATTACATTTGGGTATATATTAAAAGAAAATGAATATATATATATTATATACAATGTATTCTTTATACATTATATATATTTATACATTATACATTATAAAGAATACATTATATATAATACACACACACACAATGGAATACTATTCAGCTATAAAAAATAAAATCCTGTCATTTGTGGAAACATGGATAAACCTGAATAACATTATGTTAAGTTAAACAAGCCAGTTACAGAAAGACAAATATCACACGATGTCACTAATATGTGGAATCTAAAAAGTTGTTCTCACAGAAGTAAGAGAGTAGAATAGTGGTTATTAGAGGATGGGGAGAGTTAGGGTGAGGGTGGGTGATGGTTAGATATTGGTCAATGGGTAAAAAGCTACAATTAGATAAGAAAAATAAGTTCTGTCAGTCTATTGCATAGTCTAATGTATTGTGTTGTAGAGGACTATGTGCTCGCAAAGGAGACGTTCCCGGTAAGTCCTGTTCTTGCAAACGAAGCAGGGCATTCCCGATAAGTCCTGCTCTTGTAAACGAAGCAGGGTGTTCCTTCCCTGTTTGCAGGGAGGACAAAGGAGCCAGCTGCAAACGGTAGACCCTGGGGGCTTGTTTATGTGTAAACATCTTGAAAATCTAGAAAGTCAGGGAAAGGTCAGAAAGACAACAATGTGTCATGTGACTTGGTAACATTCCACAAACGACTGTATAAAATAAAGCGGAGTGTGTTGTTTGGGGCGGCCATCATGTTTGTCTTGTCTTGTGTTGTCTTGTGTGTTCATTCCTTTGTTTAGGAAACACACGGACCCCAACATCATATACTTCAAAATACCTAAAGGAGAGTTTTTGAATGGTCTCACAAATAAATAATGCATTTCTCACAAAGAAATACTAAATGTTTAATGTGCTGGATATGCTAATTACCCTGATGTGAGCACAATTTATACATATATCAAAACATCCTGTTGTTCTCCGTAAATATGTAAAATTATTATGTAAAAATTATAAATAAAAAGATAAAATTACACCATAGAACTAAATATAGGGACTAAAATTATAAACCATCCAGATAAAAATTTAGGAAAATGTCTACAATTTGGGTGCAAAGATTTCTTAGTATACAAAAAGCAATACACATAAGAATTAATTTTTCTCATTCTGTCACAATTTAAAACTTTCATGAAAGATACTGTTAACAATTAAAAGACAGTTCATAGTCTGAGAAAAAGTACATGTAATACTTATATTTGAGAGGTAATTTGTATCCTAAATAGCTAAATAATTTCTACAAAGCAATAATAAGTTGCCACAAGTTTTGACAGATAATTCATCAAACAAGATATTTAAATGATCAAAAATTACATGAGAAAATCTTTAAATTATAAATTATTAGTCAAATGCAAATTAGAATAACAATGCAATACCACTTCACAATAACTAGAAATATGAAAAATAAAAATAATGAAAACATCTAGTGTCAGATACGTAACAACAAGAATTCCTATAGATTTCTGGTGAAAGCATAAGGTGATAAAACTATTTTAGGAAACTCTTTGGCAGTTTCTTATAAGTTTGATTATACTCCTAACCCCTAAAGCCTGAAATTCTACTCTAAGTAGAAATAAAAACATATGTCCACAACATATATGTACAATATTGCTTATAAAAGCCCTATTTACAGTAGTCAAAAACTAGGGTTGGGGTAAGATCTCAAATGCATTAAGTGGAAAAATAGATAAGTTGTATTGTATTTAAATAATGGAATGTTACTCAGCAATACAAAAGAATGAACCACTGTAAATGAAACAATATGGATGAACCTCAAAAATATGTTGAGTAAAGAAGACAGACACAAAAGAGATCATAACGTATGTTTCCATATATATGAAATTCACATACAAACTAATCTATGGTTATGTAAATCAGGAGAGTTGTGACATGTGGGCATGAAGAATGACTGGAAGTGGGCACGGAAACTTTCAGGAGAAATAAAAAATTCTATGTTGTGATCAGCATGTTGGTTACATGTATACATAATTGTCAGATCTCATGAAATTATACATTTGATATCTATATTTACTGTATGTAAATTGTACTTCTATTTTTAAAAAAATTATATTTATCCTTAACCATAAAACACACAAGAAAGAGCTTTAGAAAATTAAATATATGACAGGTAAAATTAAAATCTGACCAAAAATTGAGACAATAATGAGTAGGTATTAATTCCGAGAGGGGAACAAAAAGAAAACGATGTGAAAAACAGAAGATACCAGAAGAAGAGAATTAGAACAGTGGTTCTCCAAGGATATCTAGCAGCAGTAAGCCATAATTTTGTTAGAAAAGGAAATTCTCAACCATCATCCCAACTTAATCAGTGACTGAAAGTGAAGCCAGCAATTTGTGTATGAAGAAGCCTAGGGTGATTTTAATGCATGATATAATTTGAAAGGTACTGAATTTGAGGTTCAATCTATGAAACCTATCATCTGACTAATACACTTTCCAGAAAGAAAAGAGAGATTATTGGGAAGGAAAGTATCAAGGAATAATGTAACAGTTTCCTTTCTTTTCTTTTCTTTTTTCTTTTGAGACAGAGTCTCCCTCTATCCCCCAGGCAGGAGTGCAGTGGCATGATCTCAGCCTACTGCAAGTTCCGCCTCCCAGGTTCACTCCATTCTCCTGCCTCAGCCTCCAGAGTAGCTGGGACTACAGGCGCCCGCCACCATGCCCAGCTAATTTTTGTATTTTTAGTAAAGACGGAGTTTCACCTTGTTGGCCAGGATGGTCTCAAACTCTTGACCTCGTAATCCACCCACCTGGGTCTCCCAAAGTGCTGGGATTACAGGCGTGAGCCACTGTGCCTGGCCGAAATAACAGTTTCTGAGTAAACAAACGTGGTCTCTAACAAAAATGCAAAACAATAAAAATATAAAAACAAAAACCCGAGTCAAGACATATCATCATGAAAATTTTGAATATCAAATATTAAGGAAATATGTACAACCTGCCAGAGAGAAAAATCAGCACTGAAACTGAAATTAGATAATTTTAAATGCTCAATATTAACACCAAAAGCTTGACAGAAATGGAACAATACTATGAAATTCTAAGGAAAAATAATTTCTTATCTATGATTCTATACCTCAACCCCTAAAAAAATCAAGCATAAGGATATAATAGAGGCATTGCCATTCAAGCAGTCTCAGAAGTGTTATTCCTTCATCTCTCTTTCTCAATACGTTATTAGAAGATATGCTTCTCATGAAGGAAAACATAACCTGGCAGAAAGGAAAATATTCAAGAGATATAAAAAGAAAGGGACAGATAATCCTCAGGATGATTCTGGAGAGAAGTTTCAGGGTAAATCTTCCACTTATCCTGCATAGAAGCTGTGTGAAAGGCATAGACAGCAACCACTTAAGATTGTAATATGATGACAGAGGATTCCAGAAGGAGTTATGCAGTGAGTTTACCAATATGATAAATAGTACTGAGAGGTTTTGATGATTCTGTTGAAGTGCTTGGGAAAAATTAATAAAGGAGTTCAAAATATTAAAGGAATAAAACAAATAGGCAATTGTCAACTCTAGGAAAATAATCAAAATTTATAAGGGAAAGGAGATGAGAAGTGAATATAGAGCCATCTAATTCAGCCTCCATAATGATACATAATAAGACTAATGTCTTGAGAGAAGTAGTACTGACCTAAGGTTTTAAAGCAAGGTAGTTTCGGATCAGGACCAGAATTCAAATATCTTGTCTTTTTGTCTGGTTATTACACAACACTAGCTTTGTGGGTGCCACAGTGCCAGTGAGATCAGCTCTTTGGGGTTTTGTTGTGGCTGACACATTTTGGTAGAGCATTTTATCTGTGCTCTTTATACAGATTCAGGTTGAGTATCCCTTATTAGAAATGCATAGAACCATAAGTATCTTGGATTTCAAATCTTTTTGGACTTTGGAATATTTACATATACATAAGTGAGATATCTTTGAAATGAGACCCAAATCTAAACATGGGATTCATTTATGTTTCAAATACACCTTATACAGACAGACTGAAGGTAATTTTATATAATTTTTTTAATAATTTTGTGTATGAAACAAGGTTCTGTGTTTTGACTGTAACTCATTGCATAAGGTTAGGTGTGAAACTATCCACTTGTGGCATTATGTCGCCATCAAAGAGTTTTGAATTTTGGTGCAGTATGCATTTTGAATTTTTAGACTAGGGATGCTTCATATGTAGTACACACTTGACTTATGCTGTATGTTGTCTACCAAATAATTGGCAACATATTTCATTCTCAGTTCAAAATATTTATTTGTTCTTTCAACAGTCATTCAATGAGGGTTTCTTAAAGCACTAGAATTCCAGCTCAAGTTCTGCAAGAGATGACAAGTAACAAATGTAATCAAGAGGAAAGAGAAGTTCAAGGTGATGTGGTTGCCAGATGTATGAAAAACTGACTGCCAGGGTGGTCAGGGAGGGTTTCAGAGAATTTAAAATGCATTTTGTTGGAAACAGATAAAATTAATATTTACTGCATTGATATGAATTCTATTTTTTCCCATAAAATCTAGAGAATACTAATGATATGATAAGATGGAAACCTAACTAGGTTTGGTCAACTTGGACTCAATCAGGATTTTGAATTAAATAGAATCATGGAGTAAGCAAAATTCCATCCTCGAGGGATAACTCTTTGTTTTGGTTCAGTATTTTACAAATTACTTTTATATCCACTCTCTCATTTAATGCTCACGATAATCCTGCAGAGTACTGTTATTCCTATTTTATAAATGGGGCAGTTGAGACCAAAACTACGTGATTTTTCCAGGTTTCAAGGCAGGATTTAATGCCAGGTACTTATAATCTCAACCCTTTTACTTTCCTCATAGTCACCTGTTTCATGCAAGCTCCCATCCTTCAGTATCATCCCTTCCTGCCTACCCACCTAGCATTTCCAAATGTCAGAACTTATTCTGCCTGTCTGCAGGTCTCTACAAGAGAGCCCAGAATCAGCTGTTAACTCCTTCTGCCTCCACCTTCTCTGAAATTTGTCTCCCTGGCATTTATTTATTAAGAAAAAAGTAGTCAGAGTCATTTCCGGAGACATGTTGGTAGTCTGAGAGGCTACTCCAGATGGGTATCTATTGACAGAAATATTAAATGACCCTGCAATTCTGTTTCTCCCTCATGTATTTTAACTGCTGTAAGACAGATATAGTTCCCACTTAATATGTGCAAGACACTGTATTAAAAGCTTATATTCATGCATTATTAATTCTTTCCTTTAACAGCTATTTACTGAGCACTAATGATATGCAAGGCACATTGCCAGATGCAAGGAACACCATGTTGTACAAGATAGGGTCCTTGTTTTTATTAAAATTTATAGTCTCATTTAATCTAATTTAATCTTTTAACTAGACCCATCTCTATCAAGATGTATGCATATTAATTTCTATTTTACAAGTCCAAAAACTGAGCTGTGTAAAGGTAGATTGATCTGCATACAGTAACATAAATACTAAATAAATGTTGTAGTCCAAATGCAAATCTAGCTGCATCTGATACAAAGCCATGTGCTCTTAAGACCCAATCCTTGATAAGCAACTCAAAAAGATTATTGAAATAGCAAGATTTCCAGAAAACTAAAAAGGGTAAATAAGGGTGAGAATGCAGCAGGGCTCATCTTGATAGTAATAATTGCCATCTTGGCCTGGGAATATTAGATATTCATCTAAGTCTTTTATATATGTTATGTCATCTAGTTCTTCAAGACAACTTCATGGTGTAAGTATCATAGATTTCATCCACAGGTTAGAAAATTAAGGTTCAGTGGGGTTAAACAATGTTTCCAAGTCAGACAGTTGGTAAGCAGCACATCTGGGACTTAGGTATAGGCCTCCATAACTCCAAATCCTTTTGTTCTTAATTACTAAGGCACACTGTCTTTTCAGTAAGAGATTTTGCTTTGAGACTTTTGCTCCATTCGTGTTGTTATGCTTGGCCAGATTAAAGCTACCATGGGGCACACTCACTCTCTCTACTTCCCTTTCTTAAGTTGTCTCAAACAGTGTGACATTCACCTCAGAGATAGGAGAGGAGATTCTCACCTCAATCCTGGCCTGCCATAAGTGGGATCCCGTCACTGGTAGAGTCACTTTTGCTCTCTGGGCCTCATCCGATTTTCAATCTGGACACCAAGAGTTAGGGCACCGGTGAGGAGAAATGTTTAGACTGTGACCTACTGATTAATGAAGCTGACAATCACACAGCCACCAGAAGCTTCTCACTCTTCAGTTGAAGCAGGTAAAGACAGAGTCATTGTACTGTTCAGATACTTGTAAGGACCCTGGAGGAGGTGACTTTCAGCATTTGTGTCAGGAGACAAGGCCAGTACAGGAGAAAACACCACACTGGAAGGGAACACACTGGGACCAGTGTGTCCGGAATTGGTGGGTTCTTGGTCTCACTGACTTCAAGAATGAAGCCGCAGATGCTGGCGGTGAGTGTTACAGTTCATAAAGATGGTGTGTCCGGAGTTTGTTCCTTCAGACGTTCAGATGTGTCTGGACCTTCTTCCTCTGGTGGATTCGCGGTCTGGCTGTCAGGAGTGAAGCTGCAGACGTTCGTGGTTGAGTGTTACAGCTTCCCAGCAGATTCGTGGTCTGGCTGGCTTCAGGAGTGAAGCTGCAGACCTTCATGGTCAGTGTTACAGTTCATAAAGGCACGGTGGACCCAAAGAGTGAGCAGCAGCAAGATTTATTGCAAACAGCCAAAGGACAAACGCTCCACAGTATGGAATGGGACCCCAACTGGTTGCCACTGCTGGTTCCGGCAGCCTACTTTTATTCCTTTATATGACCCCCCCCACCCACATCCTGCTGATTGGTCCATTTTTTCAGAGCGCTGACTGGTCTATTTTATAGAGAACAGATTGGTCCATTCTGCAGAGAGCCGATTGGTCTATTTTACAGAGAGTTGATCGGTCCGTTTTGACAGAGTGCTGATTGGTGCATTTACAATCCTTAAGCTAGACACAGAGTGCTAGACAGAAAAGTTCTCCAAGTCCCCACTAGGTTAGCTAGATACAGAGTACCAATTGGTGTATTTACAAACCTTCACTAGGTTAGCTAGATACAGAGTACCAACTGGTGTGTTTACAAACCCTGAGCTAGACACAGAGTGCTGATTGGTGTATTTACAACCCCTTAGCTAGACATAAAGGTTCTCCAAGTCCCCACTAGGTTAGCCAGGTAGAGTACCGATTGGTGTATTTACAAACCTTGAGCTAGACACAGAGTACTGATTGGTGTGTTTATAATCCTTTAGCTAGACATAAAAGTTCTCCAAGTCCCCACCAGATTAGCTAGATACAGAGTGCTGATTGGTGCACATACAATCCTCCAGCTAGATATAAAAGTTCTTGGCGGGGTGCGGTGGCTCAAGCCTGTAATCCCAGCACTTTGGGAGGCTGAGACGGGTGGATCACGAGGTCAGGAGATCGAGACCATCCTGGCTAACACGGTGAAACCCCGTCTCTACTAAAAACTACAAAAAACTAGCCAGGCGAGGTGGTGACGCCTGTAGTCCCCGCTACCCGGGAGGCTGAGGCAGGAGAATGGCGTGAACCCGGGAGGCGGAGCTTTCAGTGAGCTGAGATCTGGCCACAGCACTCCAGCCTGGGTGACAGAGCGAGACTCCGTCTCAAAAAAATAAAAAAGTTCTTCAAGTCCCCATCCCGCTCAGGAGTCCAGCTGGCTTCACCTGGTGGATCCTGCACTGGGGCTGCAGGCGGAGCTGCCCGCCAGTCCCCAGCGGCGCCTGCACTCTCCAGCCTTTGGGCGGTTGATGGGACCTGGCGCCAGGGAGCAGGGGGCGGCACCCCTCGGGAAGCCCACCATGGAGGGGGCGAGCTTGGACATGGCGGGCTACCGGTCCCGAGCCCTAGCCCAGGGGAGGCAGCTAAGGCCCGGTGAGAATTCAAGCGTGGTACATGCGGCGGGCAGTGTCTGGGAGACCCGGCGCAACCTCCGCAGCTGCTGGCCCTGGGGTTAAGCCCCTCACTGCCCTGGGCCTGGGGCGGCACCAGCCAGCGGCTCCCGCTGCAGGGCCGCCCAGCGGCGCCCGGCGCCTGCCGGAACTCGCACTGGCGGGTGAGCACCACACACAGCCCCGGTTCCGGTTCCCGCCCAGGCCTCTCCCTCCACACCTCCCCGCAAGCAGAGGGAGGGGGGCTCCGGCCTCAGCCAGCCCAGAGAGGTGCTCCCAGGGTGAAGTGGCGGGCTTGAAGGGCTCCTCGAGTGCCGCCATAGTGGACGCCCAGGCCAAGCAGGCGCTGAGAGTGAGGGCTGCTAGCACGTTGTCACCTCTCATCAGGATGGTTGGTAAGTAACAGGGAGGAAGACTTACCTCCTTATATGGAACTTACCGGATTATTTTTCCTAATAAAGTTTCTGTTAAAAAATAGTTTTAAGCTTGAATAGCTAGCGTATCTGGTAGCATATTTTTCTGGCTTCTGGGTGGGGACTACAGTGAAGAAGAATTATTAACAATTAACAAGGCTCCCAAAAGCAGTCTGTACCCTTTGTCTTGTGAACAGCTCCTGACACAGAAATTACATGCCCAGCAAATTACAACCATCCAGGTAGGACAGCAATAAGGCTCTGAAAAGCTCCTTTGTACTGAGAAAAGAGGATTATTCCTCAATTATTTTTAGTCAAACTCCTCCACTTACACATCCTGTCCTTCCTCAATGTCCCAGTGGGTGCTGGAACAAACAAGCCGAATCTGATAATAGTAGTGTTCCTTTACTACACTGGTGGAAAAAATTGATTTTTAAAAAAGCTCAAAGGGGACTTCTTACTCAGCATATACAATTTAAAAAGAATTTCAAAGGACTTTGTGTCCAGAAGGTATTGTGTTGCAAAGAGGGTCCCTTTTGAACTCCCAAAGCACACACATCTCAGGGTGCTCTGGGCCCGTTTTCTCAGGTGCAAAATGAGATGGCTGTCCCAGAAAAATCTTATCCTTATAGTTATTTCCAGGTCTAACATTCTGTAGGGATAGTAATACATTAAAGTTTATTTACCTCAAAAGGCCTGTAGATAATAAACTTTCATTAAATACCAAAAATAATCCAGAATGAAACTTTAATAGTTATCTAATCTCAGGTACCTTGGAGAATATCAATTAGGAACAGGGATAGAAAATTGGAACAAAGAAATAACAGCCTTGATATTAATTGTCCTTGCTTATCTGTCTAAAGCAGGGCTGAGGAACATATTTTATTTCATCAATTTCTTTTGTTTAGAGTAAGTACATGTTCAATAGAATAGAAGTGAATGTCATTTTATTTTCTACAAATAACATCCAAGGATGTGACTTCATGATTGCTTTTTTGTTTCTGTTGTTTTTTGCCATTTAGAATAACTAGAACAAAGGGAAAAGAACCAATTGAGAATGATTAACAGCATAAAAAGCAATGCTGAGATTTTGTTCTAGCTGATTCAAAATTTGAAGATTTGGAGATTTATGCTTGCCTGAAAAATGCTGCAGTGAAACACTAAGAGCCCAGAACAGTTAGGATGACGAACTGTGAAATCACTCAAAGAGGGACTCATCAGCAGGTGTTAGGGCTGAGATGGATAAAAGGAAAAGATGCATAGGCCGAGTCCTATTATTCACATCTTCTAGAGTTTATGGTTTACTAATGAAAGCTTATTGCATTAAACCTGGCCTGCAAAAACCCAGGACTGGAATGAAATGGCTATTTTTCAAGGCCATGCAATAAAACCCTGATTGAAAGCAGACATACTGAGACTAAAATCAATAACACAGTAAAGAGTACATCACAGTACCTTTTACATATTGCTACATAGTTCATGCTCAATAAATAATACCAGAATAGCAGCAGCAGCAGCAGTAGTGGTAAAAGCAGTCATATTAGAAGTGATGACCATAGCAGTAGCTATTATTGTTATGTTATTAAGTGGGAGATAGAAGACAAGTGCACTGCTGGGGACAATCTCCTCTTCCCCTCTTGCTCTCCAGTATCAAATAGTCAAGAATAATGGGAACTTTAGTGGGAGAAATAAAGGGATTTAGAATCTGCATGCCAGGTCTTACTGCATTTACTTATATATACTGTCTTATTTATATACTCCATATGGTAGGTAGTTTCAGTTGCATGTTATGGATGAGAAAACAGGGTCAGGGAGTTGAAAATATTTCTGCAAATTCGCACAGTTGCTAAGTGGAGCAAGTTAGGATGCAAAGCCTGATATGCCTGGTCTCAACCCATCATAGTGTTCCGTATCTGTATATCCTAAAATTTCAAGGACAGAATGACCCCGGTCTCTTACTTGTTTTACAATACAACAAGGCTATTAGGTAGGTATTATTGTCCTAATGTAAGAGACCAGAAAAATGAAGTTCTGATTGGCAAAATGACTTTCTCAAAGTCACACAGTTCAAAAGTGGCAGAGTTGAGATTGGAAGACAGATCTATCCTCCATGATTGTTACAACAGCCACACTCTGGTTGTAACACGCCATATTAATGGTGGTGGTCATTGCCAATTTCTCCCATCACCCATACCTACCCTGCTGGCAAGGCCTGCTTTGTACCCTGACAGCCATGTGTTTTAGGGAGGATCCTTCCTCAATCCTTTTTATTGATGGGCCTTATTACATGCATATTGATTGGGATAAGAATAGGTGGGGAAAAATTTGAGCCTCTCTTGCTTTGCAATAAGGCCAGGTGGCAGAGACCAGGGAAACAAGAGGTACAACCCTCAGAGCAACACTGGAAATGTTATTAGAAATAGTACTGAGCAGTAAAGGATGGCAGGGCTTCTGTGGGAAACAAGACAGATGTGGATGTGGCAACCTCTGGAAAGTTGTGGAGATACAACATCCAGGAATTTCTGAAAGTGAAATTGACAAAGCAAATTAGTAATCAATAATAGATCAACTTTAAAGTCGAAGTACCAAATACACCCAGTTGCCTGTATTTTTTTTTTTTTACAATTTTTTTCAGTTATAAAATCTCTCTACAATGTTGAGTCTTGGTGATAATTTTAATTGCTATTATTTTTCTTAAGAAGTACATGGCTGGCTAGATCATGGGGTAGTACTCATCTATCTAACCAGCTTTACAGTGAGGGAAAGGAGAAGCTTTAGCTTTTCTCTTCTGTGGTTCTCAAATGTGCTGAGTAAACTAAGTGAGGAGTCTTATAGGTAGAGACTTAGTTCCTCAGATACTCTTTTTTAGTTCACTAAGTAATGTAGTGTGGAGTCAGATTGCTTACTTTTAATCTCTGATCCACTGACTACTCATTGTCACCTTGGGCAAGTTTTCTGAACCTGTCTTGGTCACTCCAGTATAGTTTGAATTGGGATTGAATTCAATTCAATCCCAATTCAAAGGATTGAATGAGATAATCATGAAGGTAAAGCACTTATCACATAGTAAGTGATCGATAGGTGTCAGCTTACTATTTTGATCATTGCCCTGCAGAGGTTCTGGGTGTGGAAATGTGTTAATCATGCTCTTGTGGTGATTTAGATGTTTGTTAGACCTACTAAGGGGGATGAGACTCCAGGAGAGGAAAGTGAGTTATGAAAACATTACAAATCAAAGCTAATATTTGCCTCTGCCAGTAAAGACAGCACCCAGTCATCCTAAAAGGTTCGTATTGGCTGCTTTGTGTTCCTAAACTCTTGGCTTGGTTAAAAAAATGTCTTGAGTCTTAGAGAAGAAAAATGTGTCAGGCTGGGCTTTGGAGCCTTTGAGTGAGGACAATCTGAATGCTTTTCCTTTCTCCTCCAATCTCTGTTTGAAGTAAAATGTTAAGACTTTAACACTGGCCACTTGGGAGGTCTGGGCTTGCACATCAGAGATAGAAATCCTTGTGCTTTCAGCCGTCCTTCCACCATATCCACTATCTCCCAATGGGGTAGTCCTTGTCTTCAGCTAATATATTGGCAATTTGCAATCTCCATATAGAAAAAAGCAGCAGGGAAAAGGCAGCTTTGATTTCTGCACCTGAGCTGTCTGCTGAAAGCCAGCTTCCTTTGCCTACTTGGTAGCTAACAGAATTCTGGCAACAAGAATAGCTAGCTTGTTTTGCAGCAATCTAAACTTTTATTGTCTAAACAGTCAGAGTATGGTAGAAAGTATGCTACATAGAAGACTTTAAAGACAAGTGTTCCAGGCTGTCCACCCTTGCAATGATTACTTTAACATCCTGAACCTCAGTTGTCTCACCTGGTAACATTAGAATGAGACAACCTATTTCAACAGGTTGTATTGAGGACTTATATTCTCAATAATGTAAGTCAGAATATCTGCCTAAAGAACCTACTCAGATGCCTATGGAATCTAATGAAAATGATTGAAGACTTGAAATAAAGATAACTTTTCCTTGTGGTGAAAGGAAACATCTTCTGATTAACTTATTCCTGGGGGAACACAGGCTGGGGCATAGATGGTCTCTCCCAGCTAAAGATCCATCTTGCTTCCTAACAGACCTTGATGAGTCCATGGTCACTTTCACCTCCACCTTCCTGAGATGCCACAAGGGGGAGCACTAATACTTATAGATGACCTCTCAATGCGCACTTCAGTCCGTTTTTGCCCCACCAGCTATTTCCTGGTGTAAAAATGTTTTCTTCTTTAAGGAAGATGGAAGCAGGTAGATGGAAGAGGAATAAAGAGGAACTTAAACTGAGCGAGGAAAATATCATAGTTTTGGCTTTGTTCTGACACTGACTTGCATAAGTCCCCTAACCCCTTTTAGGACTCAGTTTTCTTTATTTGCAAAATTTATTCAAAACTTGCCAGGCACTAATCTAGGTAATAGTGATTCAGAAATGAAGAGATTTAGTTCTGCCTTCAAAGAATCCACAGCAGGATGGATTAAGCAGACTTGCAAACCAACAGTTACAAAGCAAAGTGATAAATGTTAATAGAGAATGATCAGACGGTTGGAAGAAGGTGCCCCTAGGGTTTCTTAAGAATCATAAAAAGCTTCACAGACAAGGAAAAGCTTCACTTTGAACTTGAAGGAGAAGCAGCAGCTTGGTAGGTGAGAAAATGAAGATAAGCACTGCAAGCAGAGAGGATGAAATACACAACCATGGACATGAGAGAGGAAAGGTTAGTTGACTCAGAATACATTTAGGGGTAGGATCAGAATACTTATCCATTGGTCTGTGAATACTTCTTCATATATGATATTGTACATATGTGCATATATGCACTTTTCAGTGGAGAAAATCCATTAAGTGGTCTCATCAGATTCTCAAATTGATAAGGGATAAATAATGTATAGACACACACATACACACACACACACACACACACACACACACAGAGAGAGAGAGAGAGGAGTTATATAATTTCTAAGGTCATATAATCCACTTCATCATTCTATTATATTTATTCACAATTTTAAAAATGTGCATATAAAGCTACTATTCATGTGTCTCAAGGACATCTGTCTCCAGTTCTTTTCTTATTATGCTATGATTCATATTTTGCTGATTATTATGTACCCTAGTCTTACACTGGATCCTTTAAAGCCTCCCTTGAAATCTGCATTTGTTTTAAGACCCCTGCTTTTAACAGCCTTGGACAATTTCAGCTCTGTCTCTATATGTTACCCAGATCTTTTTAAAAATTAAAAAAATATATATATATATATATATACACACGCACACACACTAAATTGTCCAGTGATTTAATAAATAGATCTAAACAGCAGAGAGGAAGGTCACCACAATTCCATGAGATTTCCTCTTTTTCAGACTGATATGGTTTGGCTATGTCCCCATCCAAATCTCATCTTGAATTGTAGCCTTCGTAATTCCCACTTGTGGGAGGGACCTGGTGGGAGGTAATTGAACCATGGGGGCATGCCTTTCCCATGCTATTCTTGTCATAGTGAATAAGCCTCATGAGATCTGATGGTTTTTTAAAGGGGAGTTTCTCTGCTCAAGTTCTCTTCTCTTATCTGCTGCCATATGAGACATGCCTTTCATCTTCCTCCATGATTGTGAGGCCTCCCCAGCCACATAGAACTGTGAGTCCATTACACCTCTTTATTTTGTAAATTGCCCAGTCTTGGGTATATCTTTACCAGCAGCGTAAAAACGGACTAATGCACAGACCTTCACCTTCCCCTATCAACTTTTTTCTGCCAGCTAATAACCCTGCTTCTTATTTCACTTAGCCAATCTGTACCTGTATACACTTACTCTGCTAGCCCTCCTGTTATTATCAAAAGTCAACTCTTAAATTTAGTACTGCAGCACCCACTTCTCATTTAAGGATATTTCTCTAGCATTGTCCACTCTTTTCCCACATCATCTTTTCTCTCTACTGAATTCCTCCAATTACCATTCAAACATAGTGAAATATCTCTGATTTTAAAAGAAAATCCTCCCTTTATCCTTCCATCTCTCTTCTACAGTAACTCTGTTTATGTTTTCCTTTATGGCAAAACTCCTCAAAAGAGTTGTCTGTATCCGTTGTCCCCATTTCTCATTTTGAATCTACTCCTGACATGTTTCTGTCTCTAGCAGAAACTAGGGACAATAACAAATTCTCAGTTCTCATATTAGAGCCATCCCTTGGTATCCATGGGGGATTGGTTCCAGGACCCCTGCAGCTACCAAAATCTATCATGTTCAAGTTTCTTATATAAAGTGGTATAATATTTGCGTATAACTTCCCACATACATACTTTGAATCATCTCTAGATTACTTATAATATCTAACACAATGTAAATGCTAAATAAATAGTTGTTACATCTTTAGAATTTGTATTTTGATTGTTAAATTGTTATTGTTTATTTAAATATTTCAATCAGAGTTTGGTTGGTGGTTGAATCTGAGGATGAGGAACCTCCATAGATGAAGAACTGACTGCATTTCACTCAACAGCAACATTGATATACTCAATTATTCTCATTTTTTAAACAATTTTTTTATTTTTGGGAGGACATTTCATTTTACCCATTTCCCTCCTACCTCACTGACCGCGTCTTTTTTGTTTTCTTTGATGAATTATTTTTATCTTCACCTCTAAAAGATGAAGTACTCTGCAATTCATAATTTTTTCCTCTTCTGTTTTCCTAAGTGATTTCTATAAATTGGAAATACACTAAACTCTTTTCCTAAGTGATTTCTATAAATTGGAAATACACCTTCACTTGGATGATTAACAGGTAACTCAGTTTTTAAAATTTTTCCACCTATACCACAAACCTGCTCCATCCCTAGTTTCTCTTTTTTTTTTTTTTTTTTTTTTTGAGACAGAGTCTAGCTCTGTCGCCCAGGCTGGAGTGCAGTGGCGTGATCTCGGCTCACTGCAAGCTCCGCCTCCTGGGTTCATGCCATTCTCCTGCCTCAGCCTCCCGAGTAGCTGGGACTACAGGCGCCCGCCACCACGCCCGGCTAATTTTTTGTATTTTTAGTAGAGACGGGGTTTCCCTGTGGTCTCGATCTCCTGACCTCGTGATCCGCCCGCCTCGGCCTCCCAAAGTGCTGGGATTACAGGCGTGAGCCACCGCGCCCGGCCCCTAGTTTCTCTATCTTTGTAAATGGTACCATAGTTGACCAAGTTCCATAGATCAAATATCTTAGAGTCATCTATGACTTTTTTCTTTCATAGAAATACACATCCAATCTGTCAGCACATCCTCTCAGCTTTCTCTTTGAAATATACCTAGAGTCCAATTCATTCTCACCATTTCTGCTGCCACCACACTGCTCTAAGGCATAATGGTCGCCAGGACCCCTGCAACTTGCAATAGCCTTCTAGCTGTTCTATTTCCATCCTTTTCTCCTTAATTCCAAGCAATAAATGGAATCCATTAAAATGTAAATCATATAATTCCCTGCTATCAACACTCAAAATGCCTCCCATCTCAAGTTCTTAGAATGGCTCACAGGGAAAGATACAGCCCCTATATACTTCTCTGAACTCATATTCTGTCAGCCTTCCTGTTTCTCCTATTCTTTGAATACCTCACAAATGCACTCCTACTTCAGTCTCTTTATGTTACAGCCTTCTCTACTAAGATGATTTTTAACAGAAAATTTATGACACTCACTTTCACTTCATTCAGTCTCTGCCCAAATATAACCTTCCTTATGAGTCTTGTATGACTTATCTAAAATAGCACTTCAATTTTCTCTTTTTTCAGTCCTAGAATTATCCATATGATAGTACTTAATGTAAATGTTTGTGGTCTATCTCCTCCAAACACACAGGTCTTTGAAGCATGAACTTCTCTCTAATTCAGCTCTGTAGACATACACATAGACCAGTGCCTGGTGTATGGCTATCGTTTAGTGAGTATATATGAAATGGGTTAGAGAGAGCAGAGGTAAGTGAGTCTTTGAGACAACTTGGATTTAGGTCTTACCCTCAAAGGGTCTCTAACTGAAGATATTGACAAGTAACTTTAGCCATCTGTATCAGGGTATATAAAATGAAAAGACATAGATGAGCTGAATAGATCAAAAAAACAAGACCCAATGATCTCTTGTCTACAAGAAATACACTTCACCAATAGAGACACACATAGACTGAAAATAAAGAGATTAAAAAGAGCCAATGAAAACCAAAAAAGAGCAGGAGTATCTATACATATATCAGACAAAATAGATTTCAAGACAAAAACTGTAAGAAGAGACAAAGAAGGTCATTATATAATGATAAAGGGGTCAATTCAGCAAGCTGATATGATAATTATAAATATATATGCTCGCAACACTGGAGCACCCAGATATATAAAGCATTTATTATTAGAGCTAAAGAGAAATAGACTCGACTACAAGAATACCTGGAGACTTCAGCACTCCAATTTCATCACCAGACAGGTCTCCCAGACAGAAACTCAAAAAAGAAACATCGGACTTAATCTGCACTATAGACCAGATGGACCTAATAGATATTTACAGAACATTTCATCCAGTGGCTGCAGAACACACATTTTTCTCCTCAGCACATGGATTATTCCCTTGGACAGACCATATATTAGGTCACAAAATGTGTTAAAACATTAAAGAATTAAAATAATATAAAGCATCTTCTCTGAACATAATGGAATAAAACTAGAAATCAATAACAAGAGGACTTTTGGAAATGATAAAAACATAAGGAAATTAAACAACAAACTCCCAAACCACCAGTGGGCCAATGAAGAAATTAAGAAGGAAATTGACAAAAATTTATTGAAACAAATGATAATGAAAACAGAACATATGAAAACCTAAGAGATACAACAAAAGCTGTATTAACAGGGAAATTTATAGCAATAAGTGCCCACATCAAAAAAGAGGAAAAATTTCAAAGAAATAACCTAACGATGCATCTTAAAAAACTAGAAAACCAAGAGCAAACCAAACCCAAAATTAGTAGAAGGAAATAAATAATAAAAATCAGAGTAGAAATAAATGATTTTGAAATGAAGAAAGTAATACAAAAGATCAAGAAAACAAAAAGTTGGTTTGTTGAAAAGATAAAATTGACAAAAGTTTAGCCACACTAAGAAGAAAGAGTGAAGACCCAAATAAGTAAAGTCAGATGAAAATGGAGACATTACAACTGTTACCACAGAAATTCAAAGGATCATTACTGGCTGCTGTGAGCAACTATATGCCAATAAATTGAAAAGTCTAGAAAAAATAGATAAATTCCTAGACACATACAGTCTACCACGATTGAACCATAAAGAAGTTAAAAACAAAAACAGACCAATAATACGTAGTAAAATCTAGTCCATAATAAAAAGTCTTCCAGTAAAAGGCTTCATTGCTGAATTTTACAAAACATTTAAAGAACTAATACTAATCCTACTCAAACTGTTCCTAAAAATAGAGAAAGATTATTTATTTATTTATTTATTTATTTATTTAGAGACAGAGTTTTCTCTGTCACTCAGGCTGAGGTGCAGTGGCACAATCTTGGCTCACTGCAACCTCTGCCTCTTGGGTTCAAGCGATTCTCGTTCCTCAGCGTTTCAAGAGCTGAGACTACAGACCTATGCTCAGCTAATTTTTGTATTTTTAGTAGAGGCAGAGTTTCACCATGTTGGCTGAGGTTACAGCAAGCTGAGATCATGCCACTGCACTCCAGCCTGGGTGACAGAGCAAAACTCCATCTCAAAAAAAAAAAAAAAAAAGTATTCTATGTTTTTCTATGTTTTTTTATTTTCAAATTTCTGACTTGAAGTGATCCACCCACCTCAGGCTCTCAAATTACTGGGATTACAGGCATGAGCCACAGCCTGGCCAAGAAAGAGAGAATACTTTCAAACTCATTCTATAAAGCCATTATTAAATGGATATCAAAACCAGATAAAGACACATCAAAAAAGAAACTACAGGCCAATATCTCTGATGAATAATGGTGCAAAAATCCTTAACAAATACTAGCAAACTGAACTCAACAACACATTGAAAAGATCATTCGCCATGACCAAGTGGTATCCCAGGGATGTAAGGATGGCTCAACATGCAAATCAATCAATGTGACAGATCATATCAACAGAATGAAGGATAAAAATCACATGATTATTTCAATATATGCTGAAAAAGCATTTGAACTAATTTAGCATCACTTTATGATAAAAACCCTCAAAAAAAAAAAAAAACAGAGTCCAGAAGGAACATATCTGAATGTAATAAAAACTGTATATGACAGACCCACAGCTAGTATTGTACTGAATGGAGAAAAGCTGAAAATCTTTCCTCTTAGATCTGGAACACAACAAGATGCCCACTTTCACCACTGTTTTTCAATATAGTATTGTAAATTCTACCTAGAGCAATCACACAAGAAAAAGAAATAAAGGACATCCAAACTGGAAAAGAGGAAGCCAAACTATTCTTGTTTGCAGATCACATGATCCTATATTTGGAGAAGACTAAAGACACCACAAAAAAACTATTAGAACTGATAACCAAATTCAGTAAAGTTTGGCAAGGATAATGGCCTCCAGCTCCATTCGTCTCCCTGCAAAGAACATGATATCACTCTTTTTTATGGCCATATAGTATTCCATGGTGTATGTGTACCACATTTTCTTTATCCAGTATATAGTTGATGGGCATTTAGTTGATTCTATATCTTTACTATTGTGAATAGTGCTGCAATGAACATATGCATGCATGTGTCTTTATAATACAATGATTTATATTTTTGGGGGAACAGAAAAATACTTCATGTCCTCATTTTTAAGTGGGAGTTAAATGATGAGAACACAGGGACACACAGAGGGGCATAACACACACTGGGCCTTTTGGAGGGTATAGAGTGGGAGGAGGAAGAGGATCAGGAAAAATAACTAACGGGTGTCAGGCTTAGTAACTGAGTGATGAAATAATCTGTACAACAAACCCCCATGACATAAGCCTACCTATGTAATAAACCATAGCTTGTACCCTTAAACATAAAATAAAAGTTAAAGAGAAAAATGTTAGTTAATATTTTTAAAAATTAAGTAAAGTTGTAAGGATACAAAATCAACATACAAAATCAGTAATATTTCTATATCCCAATGGAAAAATTCTGAAAAGTAATAAAAAATGTTTTTCCATTTATGATAATGAGAAATAAAATTAAATATCTAGGAATTAATGAAAGAAGTGAAATATCTCTACAAAAAAAATATAAAACACTGATAAAAATCGAAAAGAATACGAAAAAATGGAAAGATATTCTATGTTAATGGATTGGAAGAATCAATATTGTTAAACTGTCCATATTACCCATAGCAATATACAGATTCAATTAAATCCCTATCAAAATACTAATGACATTCTTCACAGAAATGGAAAAAAAAAAATCCTAAAATTTCCATAAAATCACAAAAGGCCCAGAATAGCCAAAACTATCCTAAGCAAACAGAACAAAAATGGAGGAATTACATTACCTGACTTCAAATTATGCTACAGAGCTATACCAAAACAGCATGATCCTGGCTTAAAAGCAGACACATAGACCAAAGGAATAGAATAGAGAACCCAGAAACAAATCTAAACACCTACAGTAAACTCATTTTTGACAAAGACACCAAGAACACACATCAGAGAAAATACAATCTTTTCAATAAATGATGCTGGGAAAACTGGATACCCCTATATAATAAAAGAAGGAAACTTGATCCATATCTCTCACCTTATACAAAAATCAAATTAAAATGAATGAAATACTGAAATCTAAGACCTCAAACTATGAAATTACTGTGAGAAAACATTAAGGAAACTCTCCAGGACATTGATCTGGGCAAAAATTTCTTGGGCAGCACCCCACAAGCACAGGCTACTAAAGCAAACATGAACAAATGGATCACATCAACCTAAAAACCTTTTACATAGCGAAAGAAACACTCAAAAAAGTGAAGAGACAAACAACAGAATGGGAGAAAATACTTACCTACTACCCATCTGACAAGGGATTAATAACCAGAATATAAAGGAGCTCAAACCACTCTAATAATCTGATTAAAAAAAATGGTCAAAAGATTTGAGTAGAGATTTCTCAAAAGAAGATATACAAATTGCAAACAGACATATGAAAAGGTGCTCAACATCATTAATTATCAGAGAAATAGAAATCAAAACTATAATGAGCTGTCACCTCACCCCAGTTAAAATAGCTTTTATTCAAAAGTCAGGCAATAACAAACGCTGGGGCGGATATGGAGACAAAGGAACCCTCATATACTTCTGATGAGAATGTATAGTAGTTCAACCACTATGCAGAACAGTTTAGAGGTTCCTCATAAAACTGAAAATAGGGCTACCATGTGATCCAGCAATTCCGTTGCTGGGTATATACCTAAAAGGAAGGAAATCATTTTATAAAAGAGATATCTACATTTCCATGTTTGTTGTAGCTCTGTTCACAATAGCCAAGATTTGGCAGCAACCTAAGAGTCCATTAGCAGATGAATGGATAAAGAAAAAGTGGTACCTATACACAATGGCGTACTATTCAGCCATAAAAAAGAATGAAATCCTGTCACTTACAACAACATGGAAAGAACTGGAGGTCATTATGTAAAATGAAATAAACCATTATGTAAAATGAAATAAGTGAAAGACAAACATCTCATGTTCTCACTTGCTTGTGGACCTAAAAATTAAAAAGATTGAACTCATGGAGATATAGAATAGAAAGATGGTTGGCAGAGGCTGGGAAAGGTAGTGTGGGGTGGGGTGGAGGTGGAGATGGTTAATGGGCACAAAAAAAATAGAATGAATAAAACTTAGTATTTGACAGCACAATGGAGAGACTAGAATCAATAATGATTTAATCGTACATTTATAAATAACTAAAGGAGTATAAATGGATTGTTTATAACACAAAGTATGAATGCTTGGGGGATGAATATCCAATTTTCCATGATGTGATTATTACACATTGTATGCCTCAACAAAAATATCGCATATACCTCATAAATATTTACACCTACTATGTAGGTGGCTGTGTAGTATTCCATCATATATGTGATATATATGATATGAGATATAAATACTTATGTATATAATTATATATATTATATACAATCACTTTTTTAATCCAATCCATCATTGTTGGCCACCTAGCTTGATTGCATGTCTTCGCTACTGTGAATAGCACAGCGACGAACAAGTGAGTGCACGGGTTTTTTTGCTAGAATAATGTAGTTTCCTTTGGGTATATACCCAGTAACGGGATTCCTAGGTCAAATGGTAGCTCTGTTTTACGTTCTTTGAGAAATCTCTAACCTGCTTTCCACCGTAGCTAAACTCATTTATATTCTAACCAACAGTGTATGTGTTCCCTTTTCTCTGTAGCCTTGCCAACATCTGTTTTTTGTTTTTTGTTTTTTTTTTTTGACTTTTTAATAATAGCCATTCTGACTGGTGTGAGATGCCTCATTGTGGTATTGATTTGGATTTTTCTGAAAATAAGTGATGTGGAGCATTTTTTTTATATGTATGTTGGCTACTTATATGTCTTCTTTTGAAAAGTGTTCAGTCTTTTGCCCACTTTTTAATGGGGTTATGTGTTGTTTGCTTGTTCAATTATTTAAATTCCTTATAGACTCTGGATATTAGACATTTGTCAGATGCATAGTTTACTAATATTTTTTCCCATTCTCTAGGTTGTCTGTTTACTCTGTTGATAGTTTGTTTTGCTGTGCAGAAGCTCTTTCATTTAATTGGGTTCCATTTGTCAATTTTTTTCTTGAAGGTGATTTTGAGGATTTAGCCATAAATGATTTCCAAAGACCAATCTACAGAATGGTGTTTCCTATGTTTTCTTCTAAAGACGGAGTCTCGCTCTGTCGCCCAGGCTGGAGTGCAATGGTGCAGTTTCTGCTCACTGCAGCCTCTGCTTCCTGGGTTCAAGCAATTCTCCTGCCTCAGCCTCTTGAGTAGCTGGGATTACAGGCGCGCACCACCATGTCCAGCTAATTTTTGTATTTTTAGTGGAGACGAGGTTTCACCATGTTGGTCAGGCTGGTCTTAAACTCCTGACCTCGGCTGGGTGCAGTGGCTAACGCCTGTAATCCCAGCACTTTGGGAGGCCGAGGTGGGCGGATCACGAGGTTAGGAGATCAAGACCATCCTGGCTAACAGGGTGAAACCCCATCTCCACTAAAAATACAAAAAAAAAATTAGCTGGGCATGGTGGCGGGCGCCTGTAGTTCCAGCTGCTAGGGAGGCTGAGGCAGGAGAATGACGTGAACCCGGGAGGCGGAGCTTGCAGTGAGCCGAGGTCGCGCCACTGCACTCCAGCCTGGGCGACAGAGGGAGACTCCGTATAAAAAAAAAAAAAAAAAAACCACTGCGCCCCGCCGTTTTCTTCTGAAATTCTTATAGGAAAACCGTTCTTTACGGAAGAATAACAACTAGTAAATGTAGAAGTTTTCAAAAGCCATTTTACAACCACCACAGTAATAATTGAGTCAGAGAAATCATTAATTGGTATTAAAATCAGCAGGTGAAAGTTAATTGGGGAATAAGATATTCAGGTGATTGTCGAAAATATATAATGTGAATCAAATCTTGGGATAACAAATCTGGCAAATCTAAATTGGGAGACATTTTACATAATTGGCTTGGATACTCATTTTTCAGTTCAATGTTTATGTATAAAAATACAATTGATTTTTGTGCAATGACCTTACACTTTTTAATTTGACATTGAGTTTGCTAAATTCATGCACTGTTTCAAAAATATTTTTGATCACAATCAGACGATTAAGTAAAATAAAATAGATGAAGATTTTATAGATATTCTTTACCAGTTTGAGAAAGTTTGCCTTTTTTTTCTAGTTTTCTGAGTTTTTTTTTTAAATCGTGGTGCATGTTAACTTTTGTCAATTTTTTTTTTTGCATCCATTAAGAAGGTATTTGATTAACATGGTGAAACACATTGATGAACCTTTGATTCCTGGTATAAAACCCAATTTTTCATGATTCATTATCTATTTTATATATTATTGGCTTTGATTTGCACTGGTAAAAAGTAATACAGAGATAACCTGTGTACCTTTTACCGGGTTTCTCCATTGACATTGAAATAATCCACCAAGCTTACTTAGCGTTTCCAGTTGTGCTTGTACGTGTGTGTGTGTCTTTAGTTCTTGCAATTTTATTATGTCGAGTTTGTGTATCCATCATTATAGTGAAGAACATTTCTTTCACCTCAAGGATCTGTTGTGTTGCTTTTTTTTTTTTTTTGAGACGGAGTCTTGCTGTGTCTCCCAGGCTGGAGTGCAGTGGCACGATCTCGGCTCACTGCAACCTCTGCCTCCCAGGTTGAAGCGATTTTCCTGCTTCACTGTCTCAGCCTCCCGAGTAGCTGGGACTACAGGCAGGCGCCACCACGCCTGGCTAATTGTATTTTCAGTAGAGACAGGGTTTCACTGTGTTAGCCAGTATGGTCTTGATCTCCTGACCTCGTGATCCACCCACATCGGCCTCCCAAAGTGCTGGGATTACAGGCGTGAACCACCACACCTAGCCGTTGTGTTGCATTTTTATAGCCACATCTACCTTCCACATCCCCAACACCTGGCAACCACTAATCTGTTTTCCATATTTTAATTTTGTCAGTTCAATAATGTTACATAATGGAATTATACAGTATGTAACCATTTAGAATTGGCTTTTTTTCACTCAGTATATTTCCCTTTTAATTACTGAGTAATATTCCATGGTAAGGATGTATCACTGTTAACCATTTGCCCACTGACAATTTTCAGTTTGTTTACAGTTTTGGGTTATTACATGTAAGTGTTATGAATATTTATGTATAGGTTTTTGTGTGAGCATAAGCTTTTATTCTATGGCATAAATGCCCAAGAACACAAATGCTGGGTTTACAGTGGTTGCATGTTTAATTTTATAAGAAACTGCCTACTCTTTTCAAGAGTGGCTGTAACAGTTTACATTCCCAACATCAATGTTTAGATTCCAGTTTTTCTGAATTCTTGTCAGTATCTGACAACATCATAAACAAATTTTAGCCATTATGACAGATATCTTCCGACATCTTATTGTAGTTTAAATTTGCTTGTCACTAGTGGCTACTGATGTTGAACATATTATCATGTGCTTATTTGTCATCTGTATATCCTCTTCGGTGGAATGTCTCTATTCATGCCTTCTGTTCATTTTCTAATTGGATTTTTTTTCTTTTACATTGAGTTTCAGCAGTTCTTTGAACTTCCACCTTTTCTTTGATTGGATACCTACGATATTTCTGCTGTGAGGCAATATTGCCTTGTTCTTCTATGAACACTCTTATTCATGTCTTTGTTGTGTATAAATTTGCATTTATGTTAGTATACACATAAGAGTAGAATTGTGAGTCACAGATCTGCATGTGTTTAGCATTGGTAAATATTGACAAATAGTTTCACAGTGGTTGCACCGACTTTATACTTTCATCAGCTGCATATGAGAGCTCCTTGGCAATATTTGTTAATGTCATTTCTTAATGCATTCTTTGGATGTGTAGTGGTATCTCATAGCTTTTAATTTTCATTTCTCTGCTGATTAACAATGTTGAGGACATTTCTCTTTTTTTTGTTCAGATGGATCCTCATCTTGTACTCTCTCAAAGATGTTTGCTCATTTATTTTTTTAAAAAGTGATATCTTCTCTACTCTATCATTAATTTTTTCATCCTTTTAATGATGTCTTGATGAATAATGTTTTTAAATTTCAATGAATTAACTTTTATTAATCTTTTTATATAGTTAATGCTTTTTCTTCACAGCCAGTCTTGTACTTGCTTCTTTGAAAATAATGTGTTTTTACTCTCTAACAACGTTTAAGATTTTTTCTCAGAATCATTGACTAATACCAAAATCTGTATTAGTCAGAGTTCTCTAGAGGGACAGAACTAATAGGATAAATGTATACATAAAGGGGAGTTTATTAAGGAGTACCGACTCACACAATCGCAAGGAGAGGTCCCACAATAGGCCATATGCAAGCTGAAGCGCAAGAAAGCCAATCCAAGTCTCAAAGCTGACAAACTTGGAATCCAATATTTGAGGGCAAGAGGAGTCCAGCATGGGAGAAAGACATAGGCCAGAAGTCTAAACCAGTCTAAATGACATAAGACATTTTCTTGTGTTTTCTTTCTGCAATTTTCTTTATGCAAGGATCTGAATACCTCATATTTGGTTGACAAAGCGTCTTGAACTCCAGTTTTTGGGGGCATCCCATTCGAGCAAGAGTACTGCAATTTCTCCTCCTGCTTTATCCCCTGAAGCAAATTAACAAATTGCAGGCAGAAAAATAGCTGTTCTGATCTACGACTAACCTCAATGCCTTTTTTTTTTTCTTTTGGGATAATGGCTCCTTAAATCCTGTTTGCCTTGATTTCTCTCTAATGATTTCAAACCACTATTTTTAAAAATCCAGGTTTTGTAGTTGTCAGTCCCCATATGAGCAAAAAATAGTAATAAAATAAAATAAAATTAAAATTAAAATCCAGGTTTTATTGTTGTTCTTAGTTGTAATACTAGTCAGATACAAACTACTCCTTCATAGCTAGAAGCAAGATTATGATTATTAATGTTAATAATCAAATCATCTCAAATTTTGACAATGGGAGTCCTTTGGATTCTGGATCATTTTGATATGTACCCTCAGTTCGTGATACTCCTTTACTCTCTGCCTCAACAAAATGTTTCAAGGTCACTTTGTACTTACTCTGCCAAAGACATAGATTCAGTTATATCTCTAAGGATTCCAGTTATTTGTAGTGAATAATGATGTTTAGAAGCCAAGATCTGGGGAAAAAGTATATTTATGGCTACCAGGGTAACATTGGTTCTGAATCTTTCCATGGCTTAATTGCATGTATTTAATCATTAATGATAACAAAAATTCAAATACAATACCATGGCATTTGTCCTTGCCTTTTCCCATTCCATATTTATCCTTTCTTTCATCCTACAGTACATAAACCAGTGTTAAAATGTCTATACTAATGCCATCACTGATACAACTTAATAAAGCTCACAATTTCTGTTCATTTCTTTTTATTCTTAGCACATTTTATTAAGAGTGTACATTCAAAATATGATTTTCTTAGATTAATTTTTTTCTATATAAATATGTTATCAATCAACATAGAGTTAGGGTCACTTGTTTCTCTTTTGTGTTGAATTTTGTTGAGCATATCAATGGAATCAAATGATTATTTACTTGAGAACTATTAATATAAGGATTTATATTAATAGATTTACTAACATTAATATAAGGATTTATATTAATAGATTTACTAATATTAATATATGGATTTATATTAATAGATTTCTTAATAGTGAGTCTTTCTTTAATCTCCAGAACAAATATGATTTGGTGATGATGTATTATTTCCTTGACACCTTGTTGGCAGGTTTCATTTACAAATACTTAGGATTCTTGAATCAATATTCATAAGGAAACATGATTTCCTCATTTTTTGTGTGTATCTTTATCAGGTTTAGTTATCAACATTACATTTGTTTCAAACTTTTTCTTATTCTATTTTATTTCTATGCTTTGGAACAATTTAGAAAAGAATGATTTTTAAAAAATTGGTCAAATTTCCCATATAATCATCTAGTTTGAGTGATTTTTGAGCAGGTAGTTCTTTGAATTCTTTATCATTTTATATGTCAGTCAGTTCGTTGAAGCATTCTATTACAACCAGGGTCAATTATGACAAATAGTATTTTTGCATAGTATTTTCAATACATTTCTATAGATTTCCCTGTAATAATCTCATAATTTTGTTCATTTCATTGTTGTTTCCCCTCTGCAGTATTTCATTTTGTAGATAATTAAATACTTTCACCTTTTATTCTTTGAATAATTACATAATAGTGGTTTGTTCATTTGGTAGCTTTACCCAAAGAGCCATAATTGCATTACCTTGGCTTTTTAATATATTTTATTAATTTATAATTTGAGTACAGTAAAGTGTACCCAATCTATGTGTACAGTTTGAGCACTCTTGAAGTGCACTTTTGTAAACACATCATAATCAAGACATAGAACATTCTCACCTCCACAAAAACTCGTTTAGGCACATTTGTAATAAATCTCCACTACCATTTGTGTCATTAATCTAAAGAAAACCACTAATCTGCTTTCTATCACAACAGGTTTGTTTTGCTATTCTAGAATGTCATATAAATAAAATGATACAGTATTATGGTCTTTTGTGTCTGCTTTCTTTCACTTAATATAATGCTTTTGACATTCATCAGGTTGCTCTATCAGTTCATATCTTTTTTTTTAAACTTTTTTTTTTTTTTTTTTTGAGACGGAGTCTGGCTCTGCCGCCCAGGCTGGAGTGCAGTGGCCGGATCTCAGCTCACTGCAAGCTCCGCCTCCCGGGTTCACGCCATTCTCCTGCCTCAGCCTCCCGACTAGCTGGGAGTGCAGGCGCCTGCCACCTCACCCGGCTAGTTTTTTGTATTTTTTAGTAGAGACGGGGTTTCACCGTGTTAGCCAGGATGGTCTCGATCTGTTGACCTCGTGATCCGCCCATCTCGGCCTCCCAAAGTGCTGGGATTACAGGCTTGAGCCACCGCGCCCGGCCTCATATCTTAATATTATTGTAGAGATATAATAACTTGTATATACTTTTACTGTGTATTTCATATATCTTCTTTGGGAAGTATCTGTTTCAATCTTCTGTTATTGTTATTGGGGTATTTGCCTTCTTATTAATAAATTGTAAGAATACTCATTTCAAAAGGTATAAACAATCACAAAGATAAATATGTGGTGACACTGTAGATAAACTGTTATATAGTTATATAATATTCTATTGTGTGTGCATTGTATATGTATATAGAGAAAATATAAAATACTTTCTGCTAGTCTGTGAGTTGCCTTTTTATTATATTAATGGCATTTTTTGAAGAGTCTTGCCTGATATTCTACCTCTGCATCCCATTATCTCTAGCCTTTTCAGTTACATGACCCAAGATATTTCCCTGCAAAAACTAGCATGAGCTGGGGTTTTGCCCAGCAGAAAGAATCCTGAGCAATGCCTAGTGAGCTCAAGGCAATTTATCAACAGCTTTCCTAGTGTCCAGATGTTAAATCAACAAAAGTATTAATTACCATTTCAGAACCCAAGCTCAGAACAGTGGAGCAGTTGGTTCCAGACCACATAGCAATTGCAATGTTGATTTTTATTTTCTCTGGGAGGTAGATGGTATATTTTTCTCCATAATGTTTACTTCTCATCGTTTATCAATTTGATATTTTTCTAAGCCACTTAACAGTTTTATTTATCAATTTCGATGCATACCTTCACTTCCAACTAGACTGAGTTCTTTAATGGCAACGCATATTTCCTCATAATTAGTAAATACTAAAAGTAATCTGAGCACACTAAACTTACTGGTTCTCTTATGTTCTATCAGAATAAAACAAACAACTTTACCTAAATTTTCTGTAAACTCATTTGGTAATTATTTTATCTTCTTCATACTACCTTTTACCGAATCAAATACCACATACCAATTATATATCTGCAAAATCTAATTCTTCATCTTCACTATTTTTCCTTAGTCCAGACACATCATTTCTTGCTTAAGTGGCTTATCACTTCTACTTTGATTCTCTGCTTTTTGGCGGGTAAAACTTTAAAGACATATCTAAGATATAATCCACATTGCAATCAGCAATACTTTACAAATATCTGTTCAATTTATTTATTTATTTGCTATGCGCCAGTACTCTGCTGTGCTTTGTGGTTGTTAAGATGAAGAAAGAAGAGCTCCTGGCCTTTCTTTTATAAGTAGAGTAGACAAACTTCAGAAAAATAATTAGGAATCAAAGAAGCAAGTATGAGTCAATTTATTTGGGAGCATATAAATGGCACTGAATACTTGAGCTGAACCTTGAAAGAGGAGTAGAAATTTGTTGGTTGTGTTCCTTTGTTTTTAGTTGGAGTCAAGTTGAGAAATAATTTAGATTGTGTCCTATAAGCAATGAAAAAGAAAATTGGTCATTATTTTTATTTTTAAAAGATAGTGGCAATTTATAGACTGCTTGGAATTCGGAAGTTTTGATCATGTGACTCTTTTTTGTATGACTATACTGAGTATTTGGAATTTAATCAAGAAAACTTGCCATTTTAAAAAAACTTCAGACAGTTTTTTTTTTTTTTTTTTATAACAGAGCAGCAAAGCACCATAAATCAGACCTATTTATGCTGCAGAGATTTGCTTAACAGGTTCCTTAGGCCAATGTAAAGAAGCTAGGCACCTAATACCCTGTATAAGCAGAACTGTGGTATGGGGATAAATGCAGAAAAGTGTGCACAGGAACTTAGGAGCCTCTCGAGAGGGAGGGTGTCCTTTCTTCTTGAGGTTCAGGTTTTACTCAAGAATTGATTCGTTTACAAAAGATCCACTGATCCAGAAAGGACTGAAAGGGAGTGTACCGAGAGGGGAAGGAGAGCCTGACTGGCGAGGTAGGCTCAACAATAGGACCTAAATAGACATGGACATGTGGCTGACATTATCAATTCCTCCTTAGCCTAGAGGAGAACTTTAGGCACAGTGACTGGGCCTTAAATGTAAACTAAAGAACCATGACCTTTTAAGTCCAATCTAGAGCATCTTTAAATGAAGGGAATGCTCGTGGGAGTGGGATCCAGACCAGTAAAGGTGTCTTTGCTGCAACTGATCAGGAAATGTTCACTGGTGCAGCACCAGTCCTCAACTGCACCATTGATAGTAAAAGCAGCAAGGTAAACAAAACACTGGCATTTGCTTGTGGCCAGATCTGATTCTTAAGTTCTTGTTTAGCCTAGAAGCAGTTGCAGCTGTTTTCAACTGAATCATTCCCAGGGGTTCTTAGACAATTGCTGTGTATTGAGAAAGCCCCAAGAGAGACACTCTACAACCTTTGCTGTGTTAATTTTCTTGGGCTACCATAACAAAGTACAAGAGACTAGGTGGCTTAAACAATAGAAATTTATGTGCTCACAGTTCTGGGGGTTAGAAGTTAGAGATCTGAGTATCAGCTGGACTGATCACTGTGCATCCTCTCTCCTTCACTTGTAGATGGCCATCCTCTCCCTGGGTCCTCACATGGCCTCTGCAGATATCTGTGTCCTCATGTCCTCCTCTTATAAAGTCACCAGCCATATTGGATTACGGTTCACCCTACTGACCTCATTCTACCTTAATTACCCCTTTAAGCAGCGTATCTCCAGGCCAGGTGAGGTGGCTCACACCTGTAATCCCAGCACTTTGGGAGACCCAGGCAGGCAGATTGCTTGAGCCCAGGAATTTGAGACCAGCCTGGGCAACATGGTGAAAACCCATCTCTACAGAAAATACAAAAATTAGCTGGGTATGGTGGCTCATGCCTATAGTCCCGCATAGTCCGAGCTACTTGGGAGGATCACCTGAACTCTGGGATGCTGAGGCTTTAGTGAGCCGTGACTGCACCACTGCACTCCAGCTTGGGCAACAAAGGGAAACCCTGTCTCAAACAACAACAACAACAACAACAACAACGAGCCTATCTCCAAATACAGTCACATTCTTAGGTGCCAGGCATTAGGGCTTCAATACATGAATTTTGGTGAGATGATAAAACTCAGCCTATAACCCTTACCATGTTGCACGAATGGAGACTTGAGTGAATTTGAATGTTAAAAGGATATATAGCCCCTTAAAAATTATTTTATTGTCAAATCTTTACTCATCACCATTTTAATCAAATCTAATGCTGTAGTAACTTGCTTCAGAACTTTGTGTTAAACAACCAAATAAATATAGAAGACACAGCTGGGTTCCCTGTGTGTTCCTCTCCATTCCCATTCATGTCTGTCCCTCCAAAGAAGTTTCCAGTATGTATCCTAAAACATTGGTAGGATATTTTTATTCTTTTGTTGTAAGCTTATCTGTACTCCAAGATGGTGAAGTAGATCATACCAGTTACATCTGCTTACTATTCTTATATAAATGTTAACTTCAGAATAAATCCATACTCTGTAACATGGCATGTTCCTTAAATATCTGTCCTCACCTGCCTTTTCGGTCCCACTCACTGCCCTTCCCCTCCATAATAGTGAGCTGAACATGCCACTTGCACATATGTATCTCCATTCTTTCCACGTGCTCCTCTCTTTGCCTGGAAAGACCTTGCCTTCTTGCATCTGTTTTGTTAAATAATAATTAGATAATGCTTCCGTCACAATACACATTATATCAATTACAATAAGTTTTGTTACATGTTTTACCCAAATGATTCAGAGTACCTTGAATGTAATACGTAAACTTTTTATAGGTCAATGTCTAGAGTTTGGCATATAGAATGTTATTAGCTCAACTAGAGCTAGTTAAGAAAAATGATTAATGAATAGATCAGTTGGTTGCTGAGGATGAGGCTTGGCAACACATGCCTATGCCATGAAATTGAGAAAAATGTTAATTACTTACTAAATCTGAAAATCATGTGTCTCTGAGTCTCTGCTTCAACAACAGAAGAAGCACCTAGATAAGGGGAAAATATAAATATATTTTCTAAAAATTGTTTCTTCCACTGAGACTTGCATACCGCTGCTGTCTTTCCTCTGTGATTGTGGTATGTATGAGTGACAGGCTTCAGGATACCTAAGTGCAGCCCACATTTGAAACCTGGCAGCTCAGCCTCCCCTCATCCTGCTGGGAGCTGTTACAAGCTATGGGGTGCCAGTGGGTTTTATTCTTGCCTTATTAAAATGGAGAACTAGACCCCAAAAATTAAAGCTACCTAAACCCACAACTCAGAAAAGGAAATTGGGGTTTAGGTTGGCATATAATAGATTTCTTCACACAAATTCTAAAATTTGCAGGCCGTTTTATTACAACCATATTCAAAATCTACTGTAAACTAAACTCCTTCCTCTGAATAAAAAAAAAAAAAAATACCATTTCTAACAAATCATAGATCATAGACTTCCCAGGAAAAGGCAGAAGTCTGCTTCTCTCCAGGTAACAATTCTCCCAAATACATCTATCTCTTCATGAGAGATAGCCCCCACCTCTCATTTGCTAAATTGGGCAGCCAGTTCCTGCACACAGCCTTGCTCCTCCACCACCTCCCAGTGCTAATTGCTTCTCTAGGATGTGTTGAGAAGCTGGAGTGGGAGGAGCTGGGTAGCATCCTGAAATAATTTCTGAGGACTCTCTTCCTGTACTCATTATTCCTCTCTGACACTGTCAGCCTCCAAGTTTCCTCAGAGCACCTCAGATCAGTCGTGCTAGAAGATGGCGGCATGAGCCACCTCCCTTCTGAATGATATAATGGGAGGTTAATTCCCAAGCACAGTGCCTGGGGAAGCCAGGGAGTGTGCAAGGGAGACTGGTAATTCCCAGATAGATCTGTGTCAGCTGTCTTGCCCTAATTACCGAAAGCAGACAGAAGCCCTCTAGGTGAGTAGACCCAGCAGTATGCAGGCTGCCTAGGAAGTTTTCACTAGGGATCAAGCCAGAGTAGAGTGCAGAGACCTCATGAGAAGCTTTGCCTGGAATGAACCAAGGGTTCATAAAATAGGCCACTGGGTAGGTTTTCTTTTGTGACCCTCAGAATGCCTTACCCAGGGCTCAAGGCTTATTCAGCAATCAGTCAGTGTCACATGACTTGACTCATAGGCTGAGAACAGAAATGTCTTTACAGAGGGTGATATAAGAAAATTTGACTTGCTAAAGCAATAGCTAAGTTAAGGGTAGCAACATGTACCTGAAACACATATAATATATGCATTTTTAATAAAAGATCTCTCACTGCCCCCCCACCCCCACACACAAAGCAATAAACTAAATTCTTTTTTCACTGGAAAATAGAAAGCCTATGCAGACGTAATGAGTATGAGACACACTGACTCTCTAAAGAGATCAGAAATAATGAAGGACCATCTCTGTGAGACCTTTCTACACTGGAATGCACATTGTTCCAAGACTGTTTTAACTCTTTCATGTGATCATGCCTGTTCCCTCGAATAAATGGCAGTGCTCCCAGCTAGATCATTATTTGTCTCATCTACTTTTGCATAGTCCACAGTGTCTAGTAAAGAGACAGGCAAAATAAGGTGCTAAGTCAGCATTCCTGGACAGGAAGGAAATAAAGGGGTAAAGAAAACAAAGGCAGGATGGAGGCAGGGAAGGAGATAGGGAGGAAAATTAGGGGATATTTTAGAGTTTCCAGATTTATAGAAAAATTCACTGTCAAAAAATTCACTGGGTCAAATGTAGGTTAAAATTTGGTTTTTACTGCAGTGAATTCAAAGGTCCAGAGACCACAAAGTTAAAAAGCAGAGAACAGCTTTTGTACACGGTTCTTTTTCTACAGTGAAATTCAAATAATATTTAAATACATTCTGCCCTGCGTTTTACGGCCTTCCATCTAACACTGGCTGTATTCACTGAACAAAATAGTTCTGGGTCCAGGAGCAAACAAGCAAAAATCCTGAGCTGCATTCTTCAAATAGTACATTTGAATATGTTTTTCATATTTTTAATTATGCAGATAGCTAAAGGAAAGCCAGTGCTGAACTTGACCTACCTTGCTTAAAACAATGAATTACCCTTTATGTAAGTATCCTTTTTTGATAAATAGAAAAAACTGTGACATTGTCAATGGTAGCAAATACTGTACCCATGAGAGAGGTTTGTCCCTCTGATGATTTCCTCAAAATAGGAAGGAAGAAGAAAATCCATATAGCACCTTATAAGTTCTTTATTCTAACATTTTAATCTTTCCCTAACAGTAAAGGGAACACAGGAGAAACTCAACCTAAATCTACTGGATCCTTATCTAAGTCCCTCCCACTTTGTTTCTATTTCTGTTTCTGTGTTTCTCTGGGGCATGATTGTACACATGCCTACTCATGCATGCATGCACCTACATACACATGCACTTTCCCCTGGAAGATGAAGGAAAGGAAAAGAGTGTATTGTATAATTCCTAGAAAGCTAATTTTATTTTTAAGAATAAAAAGTTTTACTAGAAAGAATAAGGTGACAGAATTGCTTTTTGAAATATTTATTGCTTTTTCCCCTAGAATTTACTTTTTTGTCAATTTTTCATCTAGCTCCTTGTAGCAATCTAAGAATATTCTTCTCTGGTTCTTGTTCCAGTTAAGATGAAATAACCACCCTCTACTCTGTTTCTCTCATTGAGTATAGCTGCAAAACCTGGAAAGAATGTGTAGATCAACTAGTTGAAGGCTCTGAAATATAATTAGTAACAGGAAGGTTGAGCAAGAAGACCAGAATTCAAAGTACCACCAAACTGGTTAAATTTTTTTTTTTTTTTTTGCCTGTCTTCCTGCTGTCTGGTTCCAGATGGAGATGCAGTTGTAGAAATATACAGCAAAAGAGGGCTGAAATTAGGTTGAGGAAGTGAGGCTGAGTAGTAAAGTGCAGAGCTGGATCCTGTCTACTTAAATTGCAACATTTTGTTCATTATAAATTTTCACATTAATTTTGATTTTGTAAAATATTGCATTAAAATTTTATTTATCTATTGAATTTGTTGATGCCTTCTTAATTTTTGTACCCAAGAAATGTGCCTCACTTGTTTCACGCTGGTCTTGGCCCTGCAATGGAGTGGGTTAACTAAAGCCCCAGCTTTCCTGCTGGAAGGCCAAAAAAGTGATCCCGAGGGAACTGGAAACTGACAAGGAGATTAAGGATAAAGAATAGCTGAGAAATGTGAGCCCATGCAAATTATACATGAAGTGCTAGGCAGCACATGCATAGATCTGATTCTAATCAGCACCTCCAAATCTTTGACAACTGAGTGGTGACATATACATCACCACTTAGGTCCACCATAGTAGGTGGAGCACAAGCAGAATGGAGAGAAGCAAAGGCTTTGAAAACGCAACTGACATTGGAACCATAGACAACCCCCACAGAAGGTAAAACTGAACTTGCAGCCAGAACCCAACCAAACAAAATGTCAACATTTTCTATGCTGTTTAAACAGGATACAATCCAAAATTTGTCATCATGTGAAAAACAAGGAGAAGCTCAACATACATGGGAAAAAGAAATGAACAGACACCAAGATGAGATGGTACAGATGTTGAAATTATCTGACAAAGTCTATAAAGCAGGCATTATAAAACTGTCCCAATATGGAATTTTGAAACCTTTTGAAACAAAAAATAGAAAGTTTCAGCAAAGTATTAGAACCACAGGAATAACTAAATGACAGTTTAGAGCTAAAAAGAATAATAATAACTAAAGGGCTGGGTGCAGTGGCTCATGCCTGTAATCTCAGCACTTGGGGAGGCTGAGGCGGGTAGATCACCTGAGGTCAGGAGTTTGAGACCAGAATGGCCCACATGGTGAAACCCCGTTTCTACTAAATACAAAAAATTAGCCAGCTGTGGTGACCCATGCCTGTAATCCCAGCTACCTGGGAGACTGAGGCAGGAGACTCACTTGAATTAGGGAGGTGGAGGTTGCAGTGAGCTGAGATTGCACCATTGCACTCCAGCCTGTGCAACGAGAGCAAAACTCCATCTTAAAATAAATGAATAAATGAATAAATAAATAAATAAATAAAGAATAAATAACTCACCTGTTGGGCTTGACAGTGAAATATAGATGAACAGAGAAGAATAGAAGAAAGAGTCAAAAAACTTGTAGATAGATCAGTAGAACTTTTCCAGACTGAATAACAGAAAAAAAAAAAAAGATTAAAAAGGTAACAGTCACAGAGATCAATAGGACAAAACCAAGATGTCTAATATTTGTACTATCAGTCCCAAAAAGTGAAGAGAAAGAGTTTGGTGCTGAAAATATAGTTGAATAAATAATGGCTGAAAACCTTCCAAATTTTTTGGTATACGGCCCTATGAAATTTAATGTATGTGTTGAATCATATAACCACCACTACAAAAAGGTAACAATAGAACTGGATTTCAACCCTAGGTCTTTTTTACTCAAAAGCTTACTTAGGTCCTGTTCATATGCTTCCTTAGATCTACATTTGAATTTTATCAAATAGATACTCTCTTTTTTAAAAAGTGAAGAAAAAAGTGTCTCATAATTTCCTCCATTCTCAAAAGTTCCTGAAACTGAACTATCAATGCTACATTAATGACTATGCTCCTGGCAGTTTCCCTCAAAGCTGCTTTCTAATATATGCAAATCTTCAGTGACCTAGAAGAAATTGAGGCCACCTTTGAAAATCAGCAAGGAATCTTTCAGTTTGTGGGGTCTCTTTACTTGCTGGGCATTTGGCTGACCAAAAATAAAAAGTGGGGTGGAGGTTAATACAATTTTTTATACCTCCCACTACTGCCTCCTATTACAAAAGGAAAAAATTATATGTATATATGAAATATATATATGAAATATGTCATATATAATATGTATTATATGTATTCCATGCATTCTGTTCATGTCCCAGAAAATTTTCAAATGAACATGAAAGTCATCAGAAAGCTGTGTGTCCAGTGAGAAAGATGCATTTTTAAAAACCAGTAGGAGCTTCACTCACACTGGGAAAGAAAAGTTAAAACCAAATAAAATTAGGAGGTTGGGGCTATGAGACCAGATCTGAAAATTTAATGAATTTTATCAAAAGCCTTAACTACACAGTGATTTGCCAAGGACAAATAGCTACTTTAGTTCTCAACCAGGTGCACTGTTAGAAGAAAGGACTTAAGCTTTTTTGTCTTTTTTTTCGTCATAGCAAAGTCACTGGCCAGGCAGAAAAGAAAATGTTTGAATAAATGACTAAGATGAGAAAGGCATTCTTATTTATGTCATTGCTGCTAATACAGCAAGAAAGATCATGCAGTATGTAGTATAAAGAGTACACATTTTGAAACCAGATAGAATGTTTTGCACATCTCACATTTTCCCTTTAACTTGTATGTGAACTTGCCGAGTCATTAAACCTGCCTTGATCTCACGTTCACGAACTGTGAAGAATGAAGATGTTATGCCTGCATCACCTGACTGTTGTAAAGATTAATGCATATAAAGCATACACCCAGCCACATCTCTAAGAACTTAGCTATTATGAAGAATAAGAGGTAGAAACTCAAGTCTGAATGACAGATAACATTTTTCTTGCATGTAGAGTAACAGCCCCTCTAATTGACCCTCAATCTTTATCTTGCTTTTTTGAGGCTTGAAGAACCAGACTAGGATGAACCAGGTCTCCTTGAGTTGACAACATTTCTGGGTAGTTTTCTGCATTCTAACAGCCTCAAGTTTTATGTGTAAGATGGAAAAATAGAACATGTCATACTTCAATCTACTTTGACACACCTCAGTGAAGCAATTAAGTAACTTGGAGTATTAGTTTGAATTTTAGCAAAAATCCCAAAGGGAAGCAAACATTATCTGGGAATGTGCCCAACATGGTTTTAATGCTGAGAACTGCATAGCTAATTCAGCTCAACTGGGATTTAGTAAGCTTCTACTGGATGTGACATAATGTCTTTCTTCCAACTGCCTAAACCAAATCCAAGGAGTCAGAAATCTCACTAGATATCCCAGTGTGATAAATCCAATCATGGAAAGATATACAAGGAACATAAAAGAGGCCACTAACTTTGTTCAGGGTGATAGATGTGCTTCGCAGGGAAAGTGACATCTGAGCACAAAGATATATACGGTTTTTCACATTTGAGGTGGGAACAGGTTTCTCAAGAAAGAACAGCTTGTACAAAGATACAGAACCCAGTAATTGCACAGCGTTATCAGGAGATCTCCTTAAGTCTAACATGGTCCTAAGACAAAGCCTTGGTCATGAGAATTCATTTTCCTAGAGTCAGAGTAGTCTGGTTCTAAATTTCACACAAGTGGATATAATGTAGGGAATAATATGTAGACAAAAACATCTAGGTAGACTATTTGATCTTGGGCAAACCACCCAGAACATTAGTTTCCTCATCTGTAAGTAACTGCTTAACACTGGCTATTGAGAATTTACTGATATTAAGATATCCTTTAGCATGATACGGTGGCATGTGCCTGCAGTACCAGCTACTCAAGAGGCTAAAGTAAGAGGCTGGCTTGAGCCAAGGAGTTCAAGGCTCTAGTGCACTATCATCATGCCTGTGAACAGCCACTGCACTCCAGCACAGGAAACAGTGAGATGCCCATCTCTTTAAAAAGATAATTAAATAAATAGTACTTAAACTGTACATCAATACAGATGTCAGTTATTATTATGGATATTTCTTTTGATATTTTGTAAGTCATCAACATTATATTAATCTTAAATACAATATTCATAAAACAACAGATACACAGTGCCATGAATAATATGAATATGTAATGTATGGCTGCCACAAAAATGTTCTTGGAGTTGAGATAGGTATGAAAAGATCTGGAGAGTTTTGAATCACTTTCAAAATGTTTAGTGACTAGGAAGAGAAAATCAATCACTTATATTATTACTTTCTATCTGCAAAGTGTAGAGGAAAAGCTTTATCATGAAAGAGGTACTGGGATAGAAAAACTAAAACAAGTCAACAAGGAGTACGGTGCTTGAATACATGGACTACTTAAAAAAACATGAATATGTAAAGCAGTTTTCAAGCTGGGAAAACTTGGCCAAAGGACTGTATGGAATAAGAAGTAAAAACCATACAGCTTCCCAGGAAGAATGAAAGAAAACAAAAGATGAACAAGGTAGCACATCTTCAGCATGAGAAATTTAACACTTAAACTGCAGCAACTGCAGTAGGAGGTACTAGAAACTTTGAAAGAAAGAACTACTGCAATGAGACAATTGAAAGGAGGCCCTGGTGATCTAATGATGAATACAACTTGTTTAGTTTAGTTTAGTTTAGCTTTGTTTTGCTTTGCTTTTGAGGGCCCTCATACTGCTACTTAAGTGTCATTTTAGAATGCATGTATTTTTTTCTTTCGTGTGTGTGTGTCAGGGGGAGGGGTGCAGTTTATGCATAATAATTTTGCTTTTGTGTAATTACTTTTAGCTCTCCTCTGGATTATGACTCCCTGTAAAATCTTGTCCATCATCTGATGAGTATGGTAATCAAGAACAGCTAAATATTGTTCATTGATTGATTAGTTCTTTCATTCTATGAACCAATCAAGCCTACTTTATGCCAGGCTGGATATTACAGATACAAAGGTGACTAAGGTAGCCACACTGTTTGTCTTCAGGATGCCTACATGGGAATGGAAGAAGATGTCTAACTGAGAAGACAGTTCCAAGAATGTTAATAGCTGCTCTGGCAGGAGATGTAGAGTGTTATAGAAATCATGTGGTGGAATTTCTTGCGTGGTTTGGAGTGGGAGTAGGTCAAAATGAGGATTGTCAGGGAAGTCTTCAGGAACTAAAGCAGTTCTAAATGGTGGTGCATTTTTTCATTCAAAATATTTATTGAGCACCTAAAATCATCATGAGGACTTAGGGGATATAGAAACTACCAAATCACCAAACCTAATATAGTAACACTTATCTCTAAGTTTCTTCAGTGATTCCTGTGTTCACTCAGTGAATATATAATGAGTATCAATGGCTTCTATGGCCAGGTACTAGGTATGAGTCCTGAACAAGACTGACCTGATCCCTTCCTTCATCCAGTTTAAATGTAGCTGATCTAAAAACTTCACTGTATCACTGGAGAAACACTTAAACTAAGAGGAACACTGATCCAAACTTAGAAGTGGAGATGTTTTCTTCCCTGAGACAAGCATGCACAGAAAGTGAGCTAAAAACATCCTGAGAAATCATTTTGCCCTTTCCTCTGCCTGCACAAAGGACACAAGCGTTCAACCAGATATTTGTGGGTGGAACTTGCCTTCCCAATTCCCAAAACTATGCATTCTCATTTGAAGGCCTCATTAGACCTGAATAGTCCTAATACATGAAGGAAAGAACATGGTTGAAGACAAGCAGATCTAGGTTGAAATCCCAGCCCTGAAGCTCCATACCTGTGCCACCCTGAGTAAATGCTTGATTTTCCTGGGCCTTACTTTCATTGTCTATCAAAAAAAAATGATGGAAAATAGGAAAATGCAGCTATCTTATGGAGTTGCTATGATTCAATTAGCTAATCTAAATGAAGAAGCACACAGCATATAGTGTTCAATAAATGTTGTTTTCTTATGCTGCAACGTCCTGTCCATCTGTCAACTCCTGTATGAAAGCATTCTTAATTTCCCTTGGCAGAGTAGGGAGCTCGGAGGTCTTGACTAGTGTTCTCATCTTCACACGAATACAATTTTTAAAAACTGTGTGTACAACATTTTTTAGACTGTGCATTTCCTCCATTAAGCTACAAACTCTTTGAGGGTGGGGAATTTGTTATCTGTACCTGTGTAGCCCCAGTCCTAGTTCATTGCTTAGAACCTTTTATCCGTTCTTCTTCACCTCTACCCCCTGAAAAATAACCCTGACTTTCCCCATTAACAGGAGATAAAAATAACAGGGGGTTAGGGAATTCCTTGGTGCATCCTCACAAATGAAAAAAAAAATTGCTTGGAAAATCTCTGCCTCAGCTAGAGGTACTTACCTGCAGTGCAAGTTCCTATAAATCAGCAGATGAGTGGCCATATATTTTTAGCAGCCAAAACAAGAAGGAAATGTGAATATTTACATAATCTGATGTGCAGAAGGAAAAGACAAACCAGAGGCATTAGGGAAGGACAATTATCTCTGATATTAAAACCAGAGAATCATTTCTCTGGGGCCTCACACAGAGGATGCTGTTTAACTTAATTAACAATGCCTCCAAGAGCATCTTTACTATAAATATGACACACCACAAAAAGACCATAACCATGAAATCTAGGGACATTCCTGCTGGCCATTTGCAATGTAGAGATACATTTTATAATACCTAGAGGAACAAATGAACAGCATAATCTTCAGACAGTCCTCCATAAACATTATTTTCTCAGAGCCAGTTCAACATGTATAGAGGGAGCATGTGCGACTTTGAGAATCTACTCCCTGAAGAGTAGAGCTTAGTGGTAGTTTCTTCCTACAACAAACATGTGGCCTGTGTGGAGATTTTTGATCTGCATAATTCATGACTATTTAGAAACATTCCTGAAGAATAATACCTGCTCTAAGAAGTGAGATTTAAGACATCCCATAAAAGGCATGACTACAGAATCAAGTGGATCCCATCCCTCACATTAGCAAGAGGTATTGAAATAATTTCAAGGTGTTCAAATAATTTCAGTAATTTCATTGTTCTGGCCTCTTTTTGGGTGAATGATATTTACAGTAAAGATGCTCTTGTAGGCATTGTTAATTATATTAAACATTATCCTCTGTTAGGCCCCAGAGACATGATTCTTTGGTTTTAATACCAAGAAATAATTGTGCTTCTCTAATGTGTCTGGTTTGCCTTTTTCTTTAAAACTTAAATATTCACATTTCCATCTTTGTTTTGGCTTCCAAAAACACGTGGCCACTCACCTGCAGATTTGTAGGAACTGGCACGCAGGTAAGCACCTTTGGCTGAGGCAGAGATTTTCCAAGCAATTTTTTCCATTTGTGAGGATGCTCCAAGGGATTCCCTAAGAGTATTGCTTAGTGTTTAAGAACTCAGGCTCTGGACTCAAACTGACTTTAACTACCATTAATTCTGTGACCTTGGGAAAATCACTTAACCTCTCTAAGCCTCAGCGTTCTTGTCTGTAGAGTGTGGGTAACAACTGAATCTATATCATAAGGTGTTGTGTGCATAAAATAAGAATATGTGTAAGAAGTGCTTAGTTCAGTGGATGGGAAGCAGCAAGCATTTAATAAAATGCTAATTATTAACACATGTTTTGAATGGCAAACTCATTAACTCTGCTAAGTAGTTATTTCTTTCAATTGAATTTTATTATGCTTCCCTCTGGATTATAATCTCTATTCATTCTTAATAGGGGTATGATTCAATACCTCTTGCTAATGTGAGGGATGGGATCTACTGGATTCTGCAGTTATGCCTTTTATGTAAGGTCTTATGCCTCACTCTTTAGAGCAGGTATTATTCTTCAGGAATGTTTCTAAATGATCATGAATCATGCAGCTCAAAGACCTCCACACAGCCACACGCTCCTTGTAAGAGAAACTACTTTGGCTTCTACCCAGAGTGTGTCCCCCAGATTTCGGAGTCAAATGTTACTGTTTCAGTATTTCTGTGAGACTATTCAATAATCATTATTAAGCACCTACTGTGTTTCAGGCATGGTGTTTGGTCCTGAGTCTGTTACATTGAACAAGATGAGATCCCTGCTTGCATGGCCTCAGGACAGGCTCTCCTGGAGCTCCCTGACACCTATCTACCAGCTCTTCAACACAAAGATGGTGAACCTTGGAGCATTCTAAGACCTTGGTCTGGCTCACTGTCAGCCTTGGGCCCAGGCCAGGAGGAAGGCCAGCTGTTTGCAGCAGGTGCAGATGTATTTTCCTGCTGGCTGTGCTGGTGTGCAAATCTCTGGATGCTCATAGTTTCCCTTGGAGGCTCTAGACTCTTTAAAACAATCTTGATAAAAGTAAGTCTTTGTGATTCTGTGAAATCAATTAAGCAAACATTCAATTTTATGAACACGGACTGAGCTCAGGAAGCAAGTGGAATCCACACGTCTGTTAGGGCCTTGGCATGTTCAGCTCCTCTTAAAGTGGTCTGTGTTTGAGAAGCAAAGACAAAAGTAACCCAGAGTAGCCACCAACAGAAGACGTGAGATTTATTTTTGTTCTCTTCCTGTAAGCACACTTTTGATCAGAACTGCTCCTCTTTGTGTCTCCAGAGAACAGCCTGTGTCTTACTCACATCCCTTATTAAAATCCTGAGATCTCTGGGTCTTATTAAGATAAGAATTCCTGCTTGCATCTACCTCTCTGTGACTAGATTCTTGTAACATTTTATGTCAGACAGACTTTTAGGAGTGCAAGGAAAACATCTATGTGTTTGAGTAACTTCTGTGTATCAAGCACTGAATACAATTATTAGTTTACTTAATTCCCAAAGTAAAAGGAAGTGATAGCTTTATTTTATATAGAGAGGTTTATTTTATATAGGAGGAAGTGCTGGTAGATAGGTGTCAGGGAGCTCCAGGAGATGTAGAGAAGTCAAGCAACTCGCCCAAAATCATAAAGCAAGTGAACAACTAAGTTGGGACTGGAACCTAGGTCTAACTCCATAGCCACATTTTCCACTATACTAGTGTTTCTCCATCTTGGCACATTTGGGGCCAGATAATTTTTTGTTGTTTGTATACCCTATATATTTAAGGATATTTAGCAGCATCCCTGACTTATACCAACTAGCTGTCAGTAGCACCACCCCTGGTTGTAACAGCCAAAATTTTCTCCAAATATTGTTCCACTAAAAGCTACTGACTAATGCTAGGCTAAGGAAAACTCTAGCAGGTTACCTAAGCTATCTGTTCCAAAAAATTCCAAAAATGTCAAATTATGTAAGGCGATATGTTAGGAACTGTGGGGATGCAAACGTATATAAAACATTCTACCTTTAAGGAGCTTAATAAAAAGAGTTTGGAAAGATGTCTAGATTGCTTGTGAGGACAATAATTTATTTTTTTAGGTGAGGAAATTATTAATGAACTGCTGTCTATTTACTAATCTGAGCAACATGATCAGTACCCTACAATGATATGATGAAAATGTGAACAGTAATCATCACAGATATAACAATAATCATACGATATTGACAGACTCTTACTGATTTTGCCAGTGAGGAAATTGAGACTGAGAGAAATAATGTATGCTGCTTTGGGTCATACAGCTGTGAAGAGGAAAGGCCAGGATGACCATCATTTCTCTCCGGTTCCAACAGCGTTCAAGGGGATCACAAATGGTGAACAGTCACAGATGCTGCAAAAGACCCAAGTGCAAGCAATTGGCAGGAGCCTCAGAAGTAAAGGGAAAAATAGCAAATTAGTCATGAGTTTCAGTGCTGAGTAAAATGAGAATATTAATCAAACAAGTTTGGAAAAGACGTCCCAGATGTCTAGAGGCATTAGACTGTTTATGTAACATAGATGAAGACGTCACTTTGTTCAATGATCATTTAAGAATCAAATTGCAATATGTGTTTGCCTCAAAAATAGCTAATTCTAATTGGTGATAGATTATAACAGAGGAAATAAGAAACATTGAGGCAATGGAAAGAAATGTTTTTTAACAACTTTTATTACCTATAGGAAGAGAAATTCAAATGACATTTTTTTTTCCATAGGCCCTGGAGAAGCACCTGGAACTCGGTTGAGCACAGGTGTGAGGCCTATTTTCCTCTTGTGATCAACTCACAGTGTGCTGGCAAGACCTGCCAATCCACTCCTCTGGGAGCCCATCTGTCCCTACGCAGAGGTGTCACTACAAGAAAATGGTCAGAGTCACTTTGCTGTTGTCTTCATATGGCTGCAAGTCTTTTTCTTTCTCTTTAGTGAGTGCAAGAAGACTTGATTCAGTTCGCCCTGAAATAGGGTCTTCGGTTCTTTTTAACTCTCTTCAATTTTGCTGTTCAAGAATTTTTTATTTCAAATTGCAACTTCCTTGGATTTTGCAGATACATATATCAACTTTGTTTTAATAGCTATAGTAGAGAAATGAAAACAGTTTAATAAATGAAGAAAATGAAAATGAAAGTATGAGTATTTGAAGAAATAGGTTTGGCAGTTAAATACTGACATGGTTTGGCTCTGTGTCCTCACCGAAATCTCATCTCAAATTGTAATCCCTGTAATCCCCACATGTCAAGGGAGGGACCCACTGGGAAGTGATTCGATAATGGGGGTGGTTTCCCCCATGCTGTTCTCATGATAGTGAGTTCTCACCGAGATCTGATGGTTTTTATGTGTTTGAGAGTTCCTCCTTCACATGCACTCCTCTCTTTCACCTGGCACCATGTAAGACTTGCCTGCTTCCCCTTCCACCATGATTGTAAGTTTCCTGAGGCCTCCCCAGTCATGCAGAAATGTTAGTCAATTAAACCTCTTTTCTTTATAAATTACCCAGTCTTGGGTATTTCTTTATAGTAGTGTCAGAATGGACAAATATAAATACCGTCTTAACAATGCTCTAGTTTTCTACTTTCTTTCTGTTTTGTAACTTTTGTCACTTAAGAAGTATCTCTAAGCTCCTCATGAAAGGTAGCACTTGTTTTTTTCTAAAAAGTGATAAGCACAGTAGCTGCTTATTCTGACTGCCTTTAATTAATCTGAACAAAAGAGCAACATGGAAGAAGAATTAAATTAAGAGTCAAGAGACTTAGTTTCTAGTCCCAGGTTTCCCACTAACTAATTTTGTAATCTTCAGCAAGTCACTGAGTTTCTCTGGGTAGGATTTGCCTCAATTTTACAACCCCATGCATAATCTATTTCTCCTAAGTCTACAGTAATGTAAGTACTATATAGTCACAGGGATTTGTCAAACCCTAGCTGTTAAACTTTATTTAAATTTATTTAACTTCATGCATTGAAAATTGTTGAACCTGGATGATGGGATTAGGGTGGTTTATTATGCACTCTACCTTTTTATATGTTGGAAATTCTCCAAAATAATTTTTAAGACTTCCAGTGAAAAATATTCTGTAAAATGTCTCAATCGAATAAACTGTCTCAAGGGATAGATCTATTCATGCCCTGCCTAAAGATGACTCCACTTATATCAAGAGAGAGACATGGTGGGGGTAGCAAGAAAACAAAACAATAAAACAATTTACAACTATATCTATAATATAACTTTATGATTAAAAGAAAATGGAATAATTTGGAACCTAATATATCAGAATCACTACGTTTTTGAGGTAATTGTATTGCCACAAAAACTATCTCTTTTGCTTCCCCTATGCACATTCCCACACACAAAACGTTGTTTAAGCTTTGAAACTACCGTTTAGGTTTCCAATTTTCCACAAAAAGAAAGTTGTTTTTGAAGTTTCTACAGCTTTCAAGGAAGGTACCATTCCCACACTCACTTTAGAATGGCCAAGGAGAAAAATGCATGAAAAGAAACTTCTTTTTCAGTAGGAACATGGAGAATAGTGGGCAAAGGAGCAAAAGAGCCCCTGTCAGGCAGTAAAGCCAGAGCTTAAGCAAGGACTTTCCCCTACACCTAAGATAGGGTGTTGATATGGTTTTGTTCTGTCCCCACCCAAATCTCATCTTGGATTGTAGTAATCCCCTAGAGTCAAGGGCAGGGCCAGGTGGAGATAATTGAATCACGGGAGGTGGTTTCACCCGTACTGTTTTCATGGTAGTGAGTAAGTCCCATGAGATTTATTGGTTTTAAAAAGGGGAGTTCCCCAGCGCATGCTCTCTTGCCTACCACCATGTAAAATGTGCCTTTGCTTCTCCTTTGCCTTCTGCCATGATTGTGAGGTCTCCCCAGTCATGTCGAAGAGTCAACTGAACCTCTTTCCTTTATAAATTACCCAGTCTCAGGTATGTCTTTATTAGCAGCATGAGAACAGACCAATACCAGGGTCTTCCCAAGCACGTGCTTAGTGGGATTTCACATTTACTGTGAACCAGTGTCCTGCTTGAAATGAGATTTTCTATTCTAGTTATTCTGGGCATGTTCGACCACTGTAAATGGCTATATTGGTAACCAGATAACTAGAAGGATCCACAACGGGGACTCGGAGAGGATACTGTCATCAATGGAGATTTCAAATTTTGATATGGGTGGAGTACAATGAGTCACTAAATGGGAGCTTGGGTTATCATCTTATGGAGATGGTGAATGTGTTCAAGGTATGAGAGAACGAATATAATAAAAATTTGATACTCAAAAAGATGGAATGGAGTAGAGAGTAGCTAAATGTTCACAAGTTCCACTTCCTCATACTGGACAAACAGAAAGATAACATTTCCAACTCCTCTTCTAGTTAAGTTGAAGCCATATTTCTGGCTTCTGGTTAATGACTTGTGGATGGAAGTGATGAATGCCATTCCCAAGACTGGCCTGCTGTTATCCATGTGATCTTGTATAGGGTCTGTCTGTCTCACCCATGCAATCGCAAATGAAGTATGATACTCTGAGATGAAAGGAACCTGGATCCTTGAGTTGCCTCAAGGGAGACAGCTGCACGAATGAATGTTCTCCCCATGTCAGAGTATAACGTGATAAATAGGCCTTATTCTGTTAAGCCACTGAGATTTAAAGGTTGTTTGTTGAAGCAACTAGAATTAATTACCTTAGATTTATGTTTTAGGTAAAAGTATACATCTCCAAACAGGTTTCCAAGTGATAACGCAACAATGTCGTATAATATGAGCTATTACGTACATGAAATTGTCTTTGTATTAACAGTTTGGGGAATTCATTAATTATATTCCTTTGCCTTTTTTCTCCACTTTTTATTCATTAGATATTTAACACACATTTTTTGAATGCCTACTATTTGTCAAATATTATTATTCTTGCTAGGAATTCCTTAGGAAATAAACAGTGTTTCTGTTCACATGATGCTTATGATCTTGTGAAAAAATCTTCTGGTTCTTGTAAATAATCATTTTCAGATATCTGTATCTGGAAAAAGATCTTTGGCTGTATGCTATGTCTTTTCCTGAGCCCCATGATTCTTGACTTTTCATTTTATTATCTCTTCAGTGATCTTTATATCAGCAGACCTCTGTCAGGGCCAGCATTTAACAGGCTTGCAGCATTTCCCTCATAGATCCAAATATGAAGGGAAAACTTTGTATTCATCTTCTAGCTCCATGTGTGATGCTCAGGTACAGGTTTGCTTTACAAATATTCACTCTCTTCTAACCAATGCCACAATAATGAGCTTTGTAAATTTCAATAGAAACTAATATTTTATTTATAATTCTTTGATCATTCAGCACAAGAGAAACCATACATCCTGGCATCTAATGTTCCTAACATCCTTCCTCCCTTAAACCCCAGTTTTAATATAGTCGCTTCCATTTGCAATGCCCCAAGATGCTGAGCTTTGAAAAGGTTTTTAAAGGTGAGGATGTGCTGAAGCCAACAGAGAAAACGTCCACCTGTAATCCAAAATTAGTTGCCCTCAGTTAGTGCATCCCTAGATATAGGCAGTAGAGCAGATCAACATGTTTTAATATTTTCTTTCGGGAAGAGTTAGAGCTTTTTATAGTAGGGAATAGAGGTAGCTAAAGAGACCTGAATATTGACCCTCCCACTCAAAATTATGGGATGTATGTCCTCAGACAAATCAATTAACCCAGCTAACATGTTTTATTACTCTACAAATGCGCATATTAATATTGAAGTCCTCATAGGGTTGCTGTAAGGATTAAATGAGTATGTGAAATGCTTCACATTAATATTGAGTTTCAGAAGGTGAACTCATAGTTTATAGCACAAGAAGGCATTTCTCAGTTTATGTTCATCATGGCATAAAGGAAAATGTCCCTTCGATTTGGTCAATTGTCCTTTTCAAATTTAGATTTCAGATTCAGTTTTCTGAATTTGTATGGGCTTTTTGATGGGAAGTTGGGAGAGGACGTATCAGGCAAGGCTTTGATAAGTTTAGAAACTCCTGCCTCATTTAAGGGAGAAATAACCTTAAAGTGAACCCAACTCTGCAAAGGCACTACAGACTGCTTTGTTTTATAATCACCAAAGTTTCAAGGGATCTTTGCTGACATACTTGATTTGAAATTTAAATGTAGGCATTGTAACAGAAGGTTGATAACAAGTTTACTTGGTTGTCAAAACCTTGTCTTAAAGATACTTCTGACTCCTTGGTGGTTCATTGCATGGCAGACATTAGTAGCAATTTTGCTACCAGAGGACTTATTGAGGTACTGTTTGTATATGCTGCCTGAGGTTATCACAGCTGAAACATGACCTCCAAATACTTCCAGAATTCTTGGAAATGCATAGTGATTCCAAGGATGGAATATATCCTGGGTCTTATCACCCTAGCTAAACATTTTGGGATAGATACGTTTTCTGCGTAGAGTTTTGTCCAAAATACACAACTCTATCTCCAATAAAATAAAAATATTTCAATAATATAAGGATAATATGAAAAATAATATAAACGTAAATATGCTGCTCTGCCTCAATCTATGTGATATAGTTACTAAGGAGAAAATAACGAAGTATAAATATGAAAACATGGGTCAGGATGCACAGATCTCACTAGAGACAGTGGAGCCTAGTGGTTAGGTGCAGGGGCCATGCACTAAAATATATCTGGATTTGACTGGTATGACCACCAGCAAGTGTGGGCTTGAATAAATCATCCGAAGATTCTGGTCCTTAATTGTCTTCTCTGAAAACTAGACATAAAACATTCCACTCCATGGATTTTTTTTTTTTTTTTTTTTGAGACGGAGTCTCGCTCTGTCGCCCAGGCTGGAGTGCAGTGGCCGGATCTCAGCTCACTGCAAGCTCCGTCTCCCGGGTTCACGCCATTCTCCTGCCTCAGCCTCCCGAGTAGCTGGGACTACAGACGCCCGCCATCTCGCCCGGCTAGTTTTTTGTATTTTAGTAGAGACGGGGTTTCACTGTGTTAGCCAGGATGGTCTCGATCTCCTGACCTTGTGATCCGCCCGTCTCAGCCTCCCAAAGTGCTGGGATTACAGGCTTGAGCCACCGCGCCCGGCCCTCCATGGATATTTTTAACATTCAGTTTTTCCTCTCAATTTCTCATTGAGGTATAATTTACCAACAGTGAAATACCCATATTTTATGTGTACAGTTTGATAAGTTTTTCAAATGCTTACAAACCCTTATCATGATTTAGCACATTTTCATTACCTCAGAAAGTTCCTTGGGGCTCTCTTCCAATTAATCCCTGCTGGTCCCACTCCAGTGATTTCTTTCATTATAAATTAGTTTTCTTTTTTAAAAAAAGACAGAATTTTTAAATGAAATAATGTACCTAAAGTGTTAGAATATTTTTTGGTATTTAATAAGTACTAAAAATGACTTTGGTCATTATTAGTATTTCTGCACAGAGTTACAGCTCGGATGACAGATACACTGCAGCCACTAGAGAGGAATATGATGGAAAGTTCAAACTGACAGGAAATGAGTTGCATATAAAACATTAAGAAGGTAAAGAAGATTAGAATACTTAAGTAAAAGCAAGATATTTTTAAAAGCTAATTGAAAGCCTTCTAGATGTTAGCATTATTAGAATCCTCTAAGATAGGTATTATACCCTCTCCACCCATTTAGCAAATGAAAAAAGAAAAACAAAACACAGAAAAAAGGACCATAGAAGTTAGGTAGCTTTCTAATATCACATAGCACCATTAAGTAATAAAGCCAGGATTCAAGTATCTTTCCAACTCTGAAGCTCCATCCATTCTAATAGACCATCATGAGCTCTATATTAAAAGGCACAGAAAGGAAAGAAAAATAACATTGATTGGGTCTTAAAATGGAAAGACATTAAACTTGGTGCTTTTTGCACATTATTTCATTCAATGGTCAATGATGTTATTTTTTTCCCCATTTTACTCTTGTGGAATATGCAATATAGAGAAGATCATCAGAGTTAAGATGTTAGTCTAGCTTCAAATGGCAGTACTTCACACTGTCTATCAAAGAAAATGAGAACACATGGACACAGTGAGGGGAACAACACAGGGTGTGGGTGGCAAGGGGAGGGAAAGCATTAGGACAAATACCTAATGCATATGGAGCTTAAAATCTAGATGATGGGTTGATAGGTGCAGCAAACCACCACGGCACATGTATACCTATGTAACAAACCTGCATGTTCTGCAGATGTATCCCAGAACTTAAAGTAAAATTATATATAGTGTATATATACACACACATATATATACCTATATATACACATATATAGGTATATATATAAAACAAAAAGAACATTTAGCTTAACCCATCATTCAGTTTACAAAAGCTCAAATTCTACAAAACACTCCACAAAAAGACCTACTGAAATCTCAGTATTTAGACTTGTGGTTAAAAGATGCGACCAAGGACTAAAGTTGAAAAACATGCATGGTGTGAATCAGGACTAGGCCGATGGACCCTTACTCATTGCATACACATTTTAAATAGCATGTGGATTTGTATAAAATATCTCATTGGTAATTGAGTTATATTTACTTTAGCTAATACATCAGCTATAATCTGAGTTTTTTGTTAACCACTTTCAAAATTCCTTTATTTCTTTCATATAAGAAGACATAGACTAATCTTAGGTAATAGAAATAAACCAATAAATATAAACTTATGCTATCTTTAAAAATTAACTCATTAAAACTCAGTAAATTTCCTGGCAATTGTGCAAGCTGAGAATTGAAACTGAGAAAATTTAGGATTTCTGAGCCCTATGAGAAGTCATTGCATTTATACTATAAATTTCTTTTCATTGAACTAATATTTGATTAAAACCAAATACCATGGTACTTTTTTATAATAAAAGTCAATACTTCACGAAGCTATTATAAAAATTAAACAACACAAATAAGCATTTTATATTATTAAGAGTTCTAACATGACAAGTCAACTTTCTCAATCAAGCTGTTCTAAATAAATTATTGCTGTTTGTGCAAGAGAATTGTGAAATCAAATAAGCTTTTTCAACCAGTTAACACCAAAGGATCTTTGATTCCGGCACCAATGCATCCTCATTTGATGAAAATAAATATTTTAAGGCAATTTGCTAGGTTCACATCAAGCTCTCCTGGGTATGGCACCAGGAAGCAGAATGAATCTAAACTATTTTCAGAATTTCCCCAAGAATTAAAAATATAAATGCTTTCAACATGGCATGCAATGTTTCCTAAGTTTTAATTTCAAGGACATGTGAAAAAGAGAAAATGCTCAGAGAACTTAGGTCAAGAATGATATTTTAATCATCTCTGGTTGCTGGACATCAGAATATTAAGATAAGCATAGTGAAAAAAAATTCCACTTACACAAAGGATGAAGAATGCTGAAAGACAATGTTGTTCCCACTCAAATAAGAAGCCAACAACAAGCAATCCACAAAATGTAACTTATTTTGATATCATCAGATAACTGATGTTGCAAGACAGTAAGAACTACACTGAGTTACAAAGAGCGATAAGTTCCTTCAAGGAGAAAGGGGACACATGAACTGTTTATAGAACATGAGAGAAGGAAATGGCTGCCATAATATTTGATAAGAGAACATCAGCTAAAACGTTAAATTTTTTAAAAGCCAAGCATGGGCTAATATGAAAGTTTAAAATGACTGAGAACCTAAGACTTAGAAGGAGTTCACAAATATATACTCAAAAACCCTTCATCATGAGCTTCAACTAGATGCTCAAAAGAAAGATTAAAGTCAGGGGAAGAGTGGAAACAGTGCTACTAGGTGGTGTGAGCATGCAGGTTCTGATCAGTGCCACTGGGGAATGAGCAGGAAACTTTACTTGCTTTCCAGGACACTTCTCTCATAGAAAATAAAAGCTTTTAATCCATTGTGGGAGGACACACACAGGTGCAAGCAGAGGTATACTACTTCTGGGTATGAACAGAAACAAAATCCACCTGCCTATGGTGTATGGTGGAGGAATGGAAAACTCTCATATGCAGAAGGCCCAGCAAGATCTGCTGTTTCTTGGAGAGTGACAGAAGCAATAACTATCTAATTCTGGAATACAAGGAGGAAATTCTCTGGGGCTAAAAATGCTTCACCAATACAAAGCAGAGCTTTGCTCTCACTAGAGAAACATCAGGAAACCTCTGCCACCTAAGACACACCACAAATTAAAGGCAATGTTTTACTGCCATATATAGAGGGCGTAAATTCAGAGAAAGACCCCACCCACACCCAAAGGCTCAAGAATTACCTAAATCTGACATTGGATAAGGAGATTTGATAATGACCAATCAATTCCTCCACAAGCCAAGCACCAAGTAATAATCAATAGCAATCTACTGGTAATAGGGGCAAGGACATGGAGAAAAAAAATCCCTTTATGATACACAAATGCAGTGACTGATGAAAGTTGAGGATGATTCAGGAACACCAGAAGCAAGCCTCTGATACTCCAGGCCCCATACTAAACACACACTGGAGGATTTGAAAGGTTTGGTGCATTGAGACTAATGGTACCAACAAAACCCAAGGCAGCTCAATTCCTGGCTAGATTCACTCAGCCTCTGACATTATAACCTGACAGAAGAGGCATGCCCATTTTAAGGCATAAGTACAGTTTACCTACAAGTCTACCTTTCATACATACACAGTGTCCAATATTCAGTAAAAAATTGCAGAACTCACCAAAATGCAAGAAACAAATCTCATTGTCATGAGATAAACAGTCTACCTTACCAGAATCAGAAATCAACAATGATTCATATGCTGGAAATACCAGACAGTGACTTCAAAATAATATGTTAAAAGATCTATGGGGGAATTTTAGAAGAAAGGGGAAGCTTGTAGAAAGAGTCAAATGGAATTTGTTAGAAATAATAAACACAATACCGGAAGAGAAACAGGCCCTCACTGTGTTCATCAGAAGACTGGACACACTCGAGGAAACAATCAGCAGACCTAAGGATAGGTTGATAGTTTTCTAATCTGAAACAACAAAGATAAAAATGATCTACAGTAAGGGAACAAAAAACCCCTAAACAAACAAAAAGAGAATAAAGCATTACAGAACTGTGAGATAGTATCAATGGTTTTATGCACATCTAATTGAAATGCCAGGAGAAGAGGGAGAAAATGGCACAGAAAAAATAAATATTTAAAATTTAATGGCTGAGAATTTCCAAAATTAATGGAAGACAACCCAAAGGTTCAAGAATCTCTGAGAGCCCCAAGCAGATTGCATGCATTTAAATAATAAGAATCCACTGAATAAACTATGGATAAAAAATAAATCACAAGGAAAACTACAAACATTTTAAACTGAATATTTATGACTGAGCTAAAGCAGTGCTTAAAAGGAAAAATTATAGCAGTATGCACTTACATTAGAAAAGAAAAAATATATTTAAATCGGTAATGTATGCTTCTATTTTCAGAAAGTGGAAAAAAGAAGACTTCTGGTTCCAAAATGCTGGGGCAGAATCTAGCTGGCTTCACTGCCTCCCCACCCTTCAATATACAGCACTAAGGTTATAGCCAGGAACATCCCAGAACTCAAGTCTGAGGAAAAGACAGTTCCTGGGGCCATAAAGAACTGAGAAAACTCAGAGCGAACAATAAGAGAATTGGGCTTGTATATCTGTGATACCACTCCCTCCAATCTGCTTGGCACCAAACACAGAAAATCTCCCCTTGACTCCTGGTTTATACACCACAAAAAGTGATGTCAGGGTGGACAATCAACTTCCCCACCATCTTGATTTTCTTGGCAAGATACGCCTCAACACACCATAAGAAGTGTTGAAAGTGCCTGGAGAGAGATATATCCCTGAATATGGCCAGAGACAAAGTAGGGACGTCCATCTGCAGCCCTGGAAACTGCTCTGTAACTCAGCCAAAGGAGACATCAAAGTGGCTGTTCAACAAAACCATGCTACAGGAAGTTTGTTCCACAGTTCCCCGGGGCACAAACTCCTAGACAGTCTTCCCCTTTGAGACCTCCCTCTTTTGGGACTGGAGGCACTATGATTGTTTACTAGAACTGAGGCAAACCTTGGCTTAGGTTGCCATCTAATACCAAAAAGAAGACAGTGATCTAGCAGGGAAAAAAGAAAACAAAGAGAGAGAGAATCAACAGGTAAATTACAAAGAACCTCTAAGCAAATGTATCTAATAAAAACCAAAACAAGCCAGACAGAGATTACTGGAAGAAATAACTAATCCTTCAACGAAAAGACATAGACATACATCCACAAGAAACAACAGCAAGCAAGAAATTATGATTGTCTCAAATGCACAAAGTAAGGATCCAATGACTGACCCTAACAAGATAGTGATATGTGAGCTTTCTGACAAAGAATTCAAAATAGCGGGGCAGGTGGAGGCGGGGGGACAACTCAGTGATTTCCAAGATAACACAAAAAAGGAATTCAGTAGTTTATTAGAGAATTTATTGAAGAGATTGAATAATTTTTTTAAAAATCAAGCAGAAATTTTAGAACTGAGGAATATATTTGTCGAACTGGAAAATTCCCTAGAGTCTTGCCAGCAGAATGGATACAGCAGAGAGAAAAATCAGTGAGCCTGAATAGACTATTTGACAATACACAGTCAAAGGAGAAGAAAAGAAAAAATAAAAGAAATGAAGATCACCTACAATATATAGAAAATTCCCTAAAAATATCTAAGAATTACTGGTGTTTAAGAGAGAGTTGAGCAAGAGATATAAAGCTTATTAAAAAAAAGTTAACAGAAATGTTTCCAAAGCTTAAGAGGGAGATAATTAAATAACAAAAATCCGTTGGTAAAAGAAAATGCTAAAAGGAGATAAAATTTTGAAGATATAAAGCTCACTGTTAAAATAAGTGAACAAACGCAAAACACTGTAATACTGTAACTGTGATGTGCAATACACTCATAACTCTACTGTGAAACCCAAAAGACTAATGTATCAAAAACAACAATAGCTACAGCAACTTGTTAATTATAGGCAATATAAAAATATGTAAATGAAGACAACATAAAGACTAACTATGGGGAAATAGAGTTATAGAGTTTTAAAATTATTTCTTTGTTGATATTCTTTTCTTTCTAATCTAAAATAAGTTGTCATCTCTTTAAATAGCTTGTTATAACTGTAAGATACTTTTTATAAGCCTCATAGTAACCATAATGCAAATACCTATAACAGATTTATTAAAAATAAAAAGCAACAAATTAAAACATACTACCAGAGAAAATCACTTGACCACAAAGGATGACAGAAAGAAAGGAAGGGAGAGAAGAGTTACAAAACAATCAGAAAACAAACAATAAAATGGCAGTAACAAATTTTACTTATCAATAATAACAATGAATCTAAATTGATTCAATTCTCCCGTTAAAAAGCACAGGATAGCTGAATGAATTTTTAAGAAGACTCAATTATAAGCTGCTTACAAGAAACCCATTTCACTTATAAAGACTCACATAGACCGAAAGTAAAGAGGTGGAAAACATATTCCATGAAACCAGAAAACAAATATAAACAGGAGTAGCTAGATTTATATCAAATAAAATAGACTGCAAATCCTAAACTATAAGAAGAGACAAAGAATGACACTATATAATGATAAAGGAGTAAGTTCAGCAAAAGGATATACCAATTGCAAATATCTGTGTACTCAACCATGGAGCACCCAAATACACAAATTAATTATTATTAAAGAGAAAGTTAGACATCAATACAATAACTGGAGACTTCAACACCATTCTCAGCAATGGACAGCTAATTCAGACAGGACATCAACGAAGAAACATTGGAGTTAAACTACACATCAGATCTAATAGACCTAACTGCCATTTATAGAACATTTCACTCCACTCCTGCAGAATATACATTCTTTTCATAAGCACATGGAACGTTCTACAGAATACAATATCTTAGGCCACAAAACAAGTCTCAACAAATTTTAAAAAGTAGAAATCATATCAAGTATCTTTTCTGACCACAATGGAATAAAATCAGAAATCAATAAAAAAGAGGAGCCTCAGAAGATATACAAAAACATGGAAATTAAACAACATGCTCCTGAATGATCAATAAAGAAATTAAGAAGAAAAGTTTCTGAAACAAATGAAAATGGAAATACAACATACCAGGGTCTTTGGGATACAGCAAATGTAGTACTAAGAGGGACATTTATAGCAATAAACACCTATATCAAAAAGATAGAAAAACTTCCAGTCAGGCACGGTGGCTCACACCTGTTATCCTAACACTTTGGAAAGCCAAGCTGGGCAGATCGCTTGAGCTGAGGGGTTCAAAGCTAGCCTGGGCAATATGGTTAAACCCCATCTCTACAAATAATACAAAAATTAGCTGGGCGTGGTGGTGCGTGGCTGTAGTCCAAGCTACTCAGGAGCCTGAGGTTGGAGGAAGACTTGAGCGCAGGAGTCGGAGGTTGCAGTGAGCCAAAATTGCACCACTGTACTCCAGCCTGAGTGATGGAGTGAGACTTTGTCTCAAAGAAAAAAAAAAAGAAAAGAAAAACCTCAAACAACCTAATGACGCACCTCAAGGAACTAGAAAGGAATAAACCAAACTCAAAAACAGTAGAAGGAATAAAATAGTAAATATCAGAGAAAAAACATTAAAATTGAAAATAATAAAATAAAAAAGAAGATTTTAAAAACACCAAAAAGTTTTGTTCCAGACTAACTAAAAAAGAGAGAAAAGATACAAATAAATGAAATCAGAAATGAGAAAAGAGATAGAAGAATCTGACCACAAAAATAGAAAGTATCATTAAAGACTATTATGAACAACTATATACCAATAAATTAGAAAACCTATAAGAAATGAATAAATTCCTGGATTCATACAACAAACAGGTATAGAAAAAAACACATCTCAAATAAAAAAGACCATATATAACAAACTTACAGCTAAGATTGTTCTGAATGGAAAAAAGTTAATAGCATTTCCTCTAAGATCTGAAGCAAGACCAAGATACCTACTTTCACCATTGTTATTCAGTGTAGTACTAGAAGTCCTGGCCAGAGCAACTGGTCAAGAGAAATAAATAAAGGGCATCCAAATTGGAAAAGAAGTTAAATTAGCTATGTTCACAGATGACATGCTCTTAAACTTAGAAAAACTTAAAGACTCCATCAGAAAACTGATAGAACTGACAAATGAATTCTGTAAAATTGCAGGATATAAAAATCAACATACATGCGTGCCAACAGCAAACAATTTTTTTAAAAGCAAGAAATAAATCCTGTTTATAATAGCTATAAAGAATATAGGCTGGCCACGGTGGCTCATGCCTATAATCCCAGGACTTTGGGAGGCTGAGGTGGGTGGATCACCTGAGATCAGGAGTTCAAGATCAGCCTGGCCAACCTGGTGAAACCTCATCTCTACTTAAAATACAAAAATAAATTAGCCGAGCTTGGTTGTGCAAGCCTATAATCCCAGCTACTCAGGAGGCTGAGGCAGGAAAATCACTTGAACCCAGGAGGCGAGGGTTGCAGTGAGCCAGGATTGTACCACTGCACTCCAGCCTGGGCAACAGAGAGAGACTCCATCAAAAAAAAACAAAAAAAGAAAGAAAAGAAAAAGAATATAAAATATCTAGGAATCAATTTAACCTAACAAGCAAAAGATCTATACAAAGAAAACTATAAAACACAATGTGAGAAATTGAAGAGGACACAAAAATTGAAAGATATTACATATTCATGCATTAGAGGAACAAATATTTAATAATTTAAAATGACAATATGACCAAATGCACTTTAAAGATTCAATTCTGGTCGTTTCAAATTACCAATGACATCCTTCACAGGAACAAACATACAAAGAATCCTAAAATTTATATGGAATTACTAAAGAGCCCAAATAGCCAAAGCAATCCTGATAAAAAAAACAACAAAGCTGGAGGCATCACACTTCCTGACTTCAGAATATACTACAAAGCTACAGTAACCAAATCAGCATGTTAATGCCATAAATACAGACACCTAGACAAATAGAACAGAATACAGAACCCAGATATGAGTCAATGCATTTACACCTAACTCATTTCAACAAGGGAGTCAAGAACATGCAATAGGGAAAAGACAGTATCTTCAATAAACAGTGCTAGGAAAACTGGATACGCAGAAGAATGAAACTAGACTTGTATTGTTCACCATATACAAAAGTCAAATAAAAATAGATTAAAGACTTTAAAATAAGTCCAAAAATTATGAAACTACTAGAAGAAAATATTGGGAATATATTTCAGGACATAAATCCTGGCAAATATATTTTGTGTAAGACCTCAAAAGCATAGGCAACCAAGGCAAAAATAGAAAAATGGGATTACATCAAGCTGAAAAGCTTCTGCATAGCTTTGTATCCATTGTTGACAGGAAACTATCAACAAAGAGAGGCTACAACCTACTGAATGGGGGAAAATATTTGCAACTATCCATCTGCCAAGGAGTTAATAACCAGAATATATAAGGAGCTCAAACAACTCAATAGCAAGTTCATCATCATCATCATCATCATCATCCAATTTTTATTTTTTTATTTTTTAAAATTTATTTATTTATTTATTTATTATTATTTTTTTGAGATGGAGTCTCGCTCTGTCACCCAGGCTGGAGTGCAGTGGCTGGATCTCAGCTCACTGCAAGCTTCGCCTCCCGGGTTCACGCCATTCTCCTGACTCAGCCTCCTGAGTAGCTGGGACTACAGGAGCCCACCACCGCGCCTGGCTAATTTTTTGTATTTTTAGTAGAGACGGGGTTTCACCGTGGTCTCGATCTCCTGACCTTGTGACCCGCCCGCCTCAGCCTCCCAAAGTGCTGGGATTACAGGCGTGAGCCACCACGCCCGGCCATCATCCAATTTTTAAAATAGGCAAAAGATATGAATATACATTACTCAAAAGAAGACATACAAATAGCCAACAGGTATATTAAAAAATCCTCACTATCACAAATCAGAAAAATGTAAATCAAAACCACAATGAGATATTTCACTCTAGTTAAAATGGCTTTTATCAAAACGATGGGATAACAGATGCTTGCAAGGATGTAGCGGAACCCTCATACATTGTTAGTGGGGATGTAAATACAACTAATGGAAAATTGTGTGGAGGTTCCTTAAAAAACTAAAAATAAAATTACCATATGATTCATCAATTCCACTACTGGTTATATGTTCAAAAGAAAGTAAGTCAATCTACTGAAGAGATATCTGTACTCCCATATTTATCATAATATCTTATTTTGCAATATGAATTACAGTATTCAGAATAGCCAAAATAAGAAATCAACCTAATTGCCCATCAAGGGATAAATGAATAAAGAAAATATCATGTATATGTATATATGTGTGTGTGTACAATGGAATATTATTCAGCCATAAAATAGAACAAAATCTTGTCATTTGCAACAACTTGGATGGAACTGGAGGTCATAATGTTAAGTGAAATAAAGCCAAGCACAGGAAGACAGATGCTGTATGTTCTCATTCATATTTGGGAGCTGAAAAAGTGGATCCCATTAAGATAGAGAGTAGATTGGTGGTCACCAGAGGTGGAGAAAAGTAGGGTGAAGGGAGTTATGAAGAGAGATTGCAATCAGTACAAATATAAATTTGATAGAAGAAATAAGACTTCATGTTTGATAGAGCAGTAGAGCAACTATAGTTTACAAGGATCTATTGTATATTTTAAAATAGCCAGAAGGAAATAAATAAAATATTTCTAGCATAAAGAAAAGACAAATATTTAAGGCAATGACTTTCACAGTTACATTGATTTTATCTTTCCATTTTATATGAACATGTTAAATTATCACATGTACTCTGAAAATATATACATCTATTATGTATCAATAAAAAAAAAACTTTTAAAAGAAAATAGGAAAAAATAGAGCAAACGAAACCTAAAGTGGGCCAATGGGAAGAATTAATCAAGATAAAAATTAAATGAAATAGTCAACTAAAAAACAATAGAGAAAACAAATGAGACCAAAACTTCTTTGAAAATATCAAAAAAATAGATAAATCTCTGATTAAACTGGGAGAAGAAACAAAACAGTAATATCTGAACCAAAGGAGGAAACATCATTATAAGCCCTACAGACATTATCAGAATAATAAGCAATTATTATTTAAAAACGTCAAAAAGATGATAGCTGGATGAAATGGACAGACTGCTTGAATCACACAAAATATGATAGTCTGTGTAAGGAAAATGATATTCTCAATAGTTCTATATTATTTAAAAATTCAAATTTTAAGTAAAAATCTACCCATAAGGAACTCTTGTAGCCCAAATAAACTCACTGGCAAATTACACCAAAATTTTAATATCAGTTGTACACAAACTCTTCTAAGAATTTGAAGAGGATGGAATACTGGTCCCCTGATATTATGAGACCATCATTTCCCTGATATCAACACTATTACAAGAAAAGAAAACTACCTACTGATATTGCTCATGGAAATAGATGCAATAATTTTAAGAAAAGATGTACAAACCAAATCTAGTAATACAAAAAATGTAATACATCCTTAGCAAATGGAGTTTATCCCAGGAATGCAAAGCTAGTTCAACATGTGCGAATCAATCTAAGTAATTCACCACATAAACATCATAAATACGAAAAAAATAGTAATCTCATTAGAAGCACAAAAATCATTTGAGAGAATTGCATTCCCATTTAAGATAAAAACTCTTAATACACTAGGAATAATGGGTTATTCCGAAATCTGATGGCAGCCATCTAACAAAAACCTTTACCTAATATTATATTTAACAGAAACAAAGCAAATACTTTTTCCCTAAGACTGAGAACAAGATAGGAATATATGCTATCATTATTTCTATTTAACATTTTATATGAGGTACTAGACAGTTCAATAAATCAAAAAAAAAAACAAAAATAAATATATATAGATAGGAAATGGAGAAAATAAAACTGTCTTTATCAGCTGATGGCATTTCCATACATAGAAAAGTCCCAAGGAATCTATCAAAAGCTTCTACAAGTAAGGAGTGAGCTTCTCAGTGTTTCAGGATACAAGGTCAATATATAAAAACAAAACAAAACAAAAAAATTATTCATTCACTAGCTACACACAATTAGAAATTTAACTTTTAAAATATTACAATGATGTAAAAAGTAATGATAAATCCAATAATAAATATGCAACATTTGTAAGACTCTAAACTATTACATGAAGAAAAATATTGATGAAAAAAGTGTTTAAAGGATCCAAATAAAAGGAGATAGATACTATATTTATTAATTGGATTAGTCAGTGTTGTTAGGGTGTCGGTTCTTCTCCAACTGTTCTATGGATTTGATGCAAGCTGAAAGAAAATTGTAGCACATTCTTTGAGAAATTGACAAATGGATTCTAACATTTAAATAGAAAAAAGAAGGGTCCAGAATACTCCAAATGATTTTTAAAAAGTTGGAAAACCCACATAAACTGATTTTAAGACTCAATTTGAAGTTACAAAAAACATCACAGTACTATGTTTGTGTACAGATGGATTTTTATATCAGGTGAACACAAAAGGAATTCCAAAAATTTAGCGCCTCACCCCCCCGTTACCCATGTGTGGTTAATTAATAAAATAACTTAATGGAGAATCATTTTTCCATCAAGGCAGCATTTGGTGGTTTGATGAGCAATTTAGCATGGAAGGAAGGAAGGAAGGAAAGAAGGAAGGAAGGAAGGAAGGAAGGAAGGAAGGAA